>NC_134648.1:40998217-41315717 GCF_030463565.1 Pelecanus crispus | reverse complement strand
TTCTAACCTTTAACGGCTCATTCCGACTCATTGCTTACAGTAGATCTAAGCTCTTTTTTCTGCTTATTCGACTCCTTCCAGCTTCCCATCACATCTGTAACAAACTTTTAAAATGATATTGCCACACCACCATGCACAAGCCTACCTGCACAGTAGAGATAGATTATTCCATCACATTCAGATGGTTAACAGAGGTTAGCACGTCCTGTATTTATATATATATATTTATATCGCTTTCTAAGAAAGTGCATATTAATGTTTACTTTAAAGAATGTGTAAATGGTGCTATCAAGAAATCTGATCAATTTTATCCCAGTCTTTTTGTGTACCACTTCGAATGTATGAGATTTATTTTTCTATTGGAAAAAAAAAAATAAACAGTCTGAAAGCATTACAATTGGTAGATTTTAGTAATTTTACAGTGAATTGAATCCCTATGTCATAGTATCATTAAAAAATTTAATGATGGGTCATGCAAATTACAACATGCTTATTGATAATACTCACACATTTCTGTCTGCACACTCTTCAGTCCATCTGCTGACTCCTAAATGTCTATTTCACTTGAGATGAGATGTCTACATACTCCAAATTTTAAATGTTTTGATGTGGATATGGAAAAAAGGGTTGATTGAGTGCTACTGTTTACCACAGATTCACAAACTGAGACTGGTTTATTCCATAAGTGATAGAGATTCAAATGGTATCTTTTGAATGCAAGGCAAACATGGCTTAGTATGTCTCTATCTGGTGCAATGCAGTCCCTGTACATTAAATATGCTGCATCTTTACTAAAAATGCTTGAAAAATCTTTAGTGAACAAGAGAACAATATATTCTATTACAGTTATATAAAAATGTTGCTTCTAGACGTTTGCTGCTTTGTTTTTTCCTTAAACATTTAGTAGTATATAATTGTTACCTGCAATTATATGTTGATGCCTTTTGTTCAAAGGGTAAGTACTGTGCTGCTTTAACTGGTTCTTAGTTGACAATTTTACGCACAACACATTCTGCTTGTAGCTGTATTCATCTTTTTCTCTTAAAATTGTACTTAAATATTGTAGGCTAATTCATTTACAATTTATTATTTTAAAAGTACAATATTTTTTCTATGCAGATTAATACAATAACCTCTATATTATATAAGCAGAAAGTTATGCAGAAAGGTTTCCATTACATATAAACATACATACTGCTATTTGTAAATGAAACTTTCTCTTTTGTGATTAAATTAAAAAGTAGTATAATTTCAGGTTTATAATGCAAATATTGTTTAAACTGAAAGCATTTGGTATTTTGCTTACAATATTTTTTTAGAGATAATTTAAAATGTGTAGCTTTAAACAAAAGCATTCTACGGAATGATAGCGGGTGAGCAGCTGTTTCTACATTGTTAGGGCACAGAAGTTAGAGTTCGTATTGCCACATTAATCAGAAGGAATTGAGACTACGAAATCCATTTTATTTAATCTCATTATTGAATAAACAGCTCTGTAGTGATGCCTATTTGTACTTGTTTCTCTAATAAAAATGTAACTGTAGCTCTCAACACAAATTAGTTTTAATTATTTAAATGATATGAATTTGTCAAACATAAATAATCTAACACCTGTTTTGCCTTTTCATTTTATGAAAAAAATGTTTCGTGAAAACTAATAGAGGATGATAGTGGGGAATAACAAAGGTAGGTCTATGTATTTATTACAATTCTATTAATTCAAAAAATGCAAGTGTGAGTTGATTACTATCTAGCAGGATGAAGAAGCAGTCCGTTTCATTGCTATGCAAGGACACAACAGAAAACAGCAAAACAGAAGGATGTCTCACATACACTGGGTCAGTGCAACTCACTTGTCCTATGCTCAGCTCTGAGAATTGGTGACAGTGATTTACAGTATAGCAATTCATCTTCTGAATACAATGATAACATTACAAAGCAATGAATAGTGTAGCTTTTGAGACGCTTCATCAAGGCACCTAAAGCTGCCATGACAGTCACCAATATATGTGAAACAAACCTTTTCAGGCAAAGGAAAAGACAAATCTAAGTTTCCCTGCTTTGTATTTGTTATTAGTAACTTTATTTCCGGAGATCTGGCTGACCATACATGAAGAGTACCCAAAGTGTCAGAAGGGTATAATGTGGTATAAAAACCAATTGGTAGCTAACTCTGAAAATGGAGATCTGTTTGTTTTCTCCACAGGACAGTATAATCATATTTGTTGTTTCTGTTTCATACTACATTTTGTTTTAAAAGATTTGCTATTTAAAATTCTGGATATCTTAACACACTGCCCTGAATTCATTTTTCATTTGGTTGAGGAGGGAAATTAAACATGTAATCCAGTTGTGGTTGGTGGTGGTGGTCTCATATGGCACTTCAAGCAGTGATAATTTGTATGACTTTCTGTATATTAAACCATGCTTTCATATTGACTCTGTTTGTGGTGTATTAACTGTTACCCTTTCTTGGTAAAGGAAATGTGCTAAGCAGATAGTTACTGTTCTAAATCAACAAGGCAATTTTAGAGTCACACGAAGCTGTTGAAACCTACCACTCAGTAGTTTGTCTGCCAGATTAATCATCTTTATTGTCCCTTCTGGAGGTGTCTCTCTTCCTTCGTGCAAAACATTTCCAGCAGGCAGGCTTATCGTGAGAACTTACGACACTCCAAGGATATGATTATGTGACCATCACAGTTAATATTGTGCCCTACCTATCAATAATATAGGCCAGGGTTTCAGAGCTGTCTTTTTAAAAAAAATGCAAATTATGTAAAATGTTTTCTAAAGCATTTTATTATATTTCAGAGTGCATTTTCTCCTAAAAATGCTCTTATGATTATTTTGTATTCGCTGTACTCCCTTCTCAGGGCAGTTAATTTAAAACACTTATACTCAAATTTTTGCGTATTGGCCTCTTTTTTTTAGACCCTTTGCAACATTTAATTATTGTTGAATAATCAGTAAATATACTACAGGAAAGGTACTGCAGGACTACTGAATTTGTTTTGATGTCATTGGATTTCAACTAAAAGACAGTAGTTAGAATAAAATAATTTTTCTAGTGTTGCAAAGAACTACAGTAGGTGACAACTCAAGAAAAATCTGGATTTGATTTAGTTGTTATTTTTATAATAATTTAATGAATTTATAACTTGAAACTCTATAAGTATAAACTGCAGTGTCATTTAAAAGGAAGCAAAAGCACATGCACGAAAGTAGGATGTTTTCAAAACTCCTACTATAAATCAGAGGACACCTTCCTGTTGTAATACTTTTGATGTTGAAGAAAGGGCTAGTAACTGTCTTTAAGCCTCCAGAAGTGTTTAATTGTTGATCTGACCACAGCTTTGGGAAGAAAAAATCTTTTTAGGGAAAAAATTTCTTTTGCATTTATGTATTAGACTGGAACTTTGGTCTTCATTTTTAGTGGGCTGCTCTAAAAACATAGAACTATTTTACAACCTAGTTAGCTAGCTTGTAATCTAGTTATATAAATTCATATAAGTAAAATGATAGTATTATCTTTGCTGATGTTGCATTCAGTGCTGCATTCAATGCTGCAATGTATCTCAAGAAGCCTTCATGTTACTAAAGATACTATGATGATAATTAAGTAAGTATATCAGGATAATCAGGTTTAATATTAGTGGCTTTGAAACACTATCAAGATGTACCTTAGTTTTAAAATACGTTTCCCTAAATAAGTGGAGTTCTTTGTTACTTAGTCTGAGCTGTTAGTAAGGGTGGGGAGGGGGGAAATTAACACTAATATTTTTGATCTAATATATCAATACAAGGTAAACATCACTCTAAAATTAATTGCTTGCTTTCTCTTCTAAAAGGTCACTTGGCAATGTATCACATTCCAGATTTTTTTGAAGCCCAGTGAAATTTTGCAATAGTCTTACCTGGCATCAGCTATTCCTCGCACAGTGTATTATTCCCCCTTCAGCACCTAGAGGATGTAACACACATCACTAAAACATTTTAATTTCTACTGTGCATACTAATTTTAAATTCAGATTGGCGCTTTGACTATTATTTAGCTTGAAAATGAAAATGGCAGCAAAAAAAGGCCATACTTGAGAACCTCTTTTTACATGACAGTTGATGGAAACATCAGTGATATTGTTTGCTAGCCTCCGTGTCTGTTTATGTGAATATTTTAATTGTACACATATCTGTAAGCCAGTATAGCTAGAAGTACTAAATAACTTGCATCCAATTTGTATACACTGATCTAATTTGCAATTTTCCTTCATTTGAGGTAAAATAGTTAGTTTCCTGATATATTCTCTTCAAACTTAGAATAACCGCACAGGCATATCTAAACATGAGCAGTTGCAGACTGTGAGATGTGGAGGGTAAGAATGAAGAAGCAGTAACTGTAATTTTTCTAAAAGCCACAAGACTGCAAAAGTATGTCATACAGATAGGTTTACAAAAAGAAGAAACCATTTTACCTTTGATTATAATGCTTCAAAGAACAAGTGTATTTTCACTGAATTCTTATTCATACCCTGTCAGTAGACTCAAACCTCAGAGAAATTTATTCCGTTTAAAAAAAAAAAAAAGTTTTTTGAGGTGTCTCGTATAATTAATTTCCCCTCCGCAATTCATTTTTTTTCCCAATCAATGGACGTCGCTTGCTGTACAGTGAAAAGAAGCGGAAATTTTGAAAAGAAGGATGTTCCTAATCAAACTGCATTACTTACTGGGAGCCAATTTGATTGCATGTGACTAATGCATTAATTTTTATCATTATTGTAGGTCACCAAGACAAGCAATGGAATGTCATCACTGAGAATAATTTAAAGTCAGAAATTGGATTATTTTTTGCTCCTAGCATCAGCAGGACTAGTAGGGTTCATGGCATCCATGGATTCAGGTGTCTGCTCTTTTGCTATAAGCGTTTAACTACATTATGTTCAAGCAGAACTCCTGATGAAAAATACTAATTCCAATTTTAACTGAACATGCATATTTCTATGTATAAATATCAAAAATTAAATCTTTAATTCATGTGTTTAAACAAAGCATAAATGGGTATAAAAAGGACTTGGCAATGAATCAGTAGTCCAAATTTGCCCACATATAGACAGGTATACCACTTCTATCTGCAGATTTGCATGTCAGTCAATAATATTAATCACAAGCTAACCATAAAGTTCACACAAGTTTGTTGTGGTTTGGTGGAGAATCTCAGTTTTGAAGGAGCTAAGCTACTCAGTACGTGACCAAAATTAATGAAGAAACCAGTAACAGTTGAAGTGATTGATTCCAGCCTAGGTGTTGACTCTATAAATATAATAGCTAACAGAAATATTTACGGTGGTCTTATTTTCCTAGACTAAGGACTTTTTCTTAGAGGAAAAAAAAGGTGTTACAGAAAAATTGTCCAAGGGAGCTAAGGCTCTTTAAAGTGCTCAGCTTTGACTTAGTTTGGCTTCCAGTGAAATCAATGGAAATTTTTGCTCTAGTGAAAGCACTGGCAAGAAAACAATGACTTCTAGCAACAGTGATGTTTTATTTGGTTAAATCGAACTGCTATGGTTGAAGTTGCAGTCTACGTTCATCAATACTTAAAATGGGGGGGTACTAATTTAGAATATATACTTTGGAATTATTTACTGTGTCAACCAATCCTGTTCAAAGTTCAACCTTAATAGATGGGCATTCCTCACTAGAGTTAACCTTAGACAGAGATACCAAGGATAAGACTTAAAAAGAGTTTACTTTGTTTATATAGGAGGGCATGGTCCAGAAAAGAAACATTTTCCAGAATCAAAAACTACTGAAATAAATAATATGATTACTAGCCTTTTTGTTAAAAGCAATTAAAAAACAGTTGCTGTTTCAGTTCAGATGTGTCTACCTTAAATAGTGTGCATATAAAAATCAGTGAGCAAAACCTGATGATTTTTCTTCTATAAAACTCCACTTCCAGCTCTTCCAAAGATAGTTATTAAGTTATTAGTTATTAAGGACATTTTCAGTCATGTTTTTAATATGTATTTTCCTGTTAAGCAGTTTTCCTGTACTGCATTTCACATTTTATTCCTTCAAAATAAAGAAAAATTAATATGAGTGTGCCCTAAGAATGCTTCTATAAATATTTTGAAAGCGCTGAATGCATAAAGCATATGTAGTCCTAATACTGTGTTGTTCTGGAATGCCATCATCCCAATTTTTCTTGCCTTTAATGTGAGATAAACTGATTGATCTAATTTATGTTTTCCACTTTCAACGTCTGTAACAGAAAAGAAAGAAGTTATTTAATATGATGAAGGTGAGTTTGCAAGGTTGCATCATTTTTAAGAACATTTTGTAGGAAATGAAATTATGTTGTTGGCTAATATTTACCTCACTATTTTAAGAAATACAGTTGTGTGTGTCTTCAAACTGCCTATCCATTTCTGCCCATTCTCAAAATGTATATCCTTAATATCAAAGTGGATATAAACAGAAACAGAAAGTAAAGAAAAAATCAAATAGGTCCTCTTTTGCTAAATTTTCATAGATGGGGTTATCTGTCTTGTCTGATAGACAGAACACTTAGCCCAGTAAAATACCACACAGGTTTGTGAGATGCAGAGCAGGCAAAAAAAAGCAGGTAGCAGTTTTTTCCAGTGTGTATGTACATGTGTATATATGTATGTTCATGGTTTTAGCAGAGAACAATTCCCTGGACTCCACATCTTTATATGAAAGCCCACACAAGTATATCAAAGCCCAAATGTTCCGCTCCTGCCCCCCCCCCCCCAAATATTTCAAACTTAATGAATTTTAATTTTGACACAGCTCTGTTTTATCAGAATTTTTCTGTCCAGTTCATTTGAAATAATCACGCACTTCCTACAGAAGTATTCAGGAAACTGGAACTGACTTAGGGTAAGTTAACATCTCCCATATCCTACCTCAGAGAAGCAGCAAAGAGATTATTCTGGCTAAATATAATCTGGTCTTTGTATAGAACTATATTATAAGACCAATAGTAAATAATTTTAATTTCAGTGTTTCTGAACATAATTGAATAATACTTCAAGATGCACTACTACCTGAAAAGTCTGATTTTAAAAAAGTTGCAACATGTTGTATTCGCCATTTTTTACAAACGATCCTGACTACTGAATCACTTGGCACAGTGTATTGCAATGTCATAGCTTTTGTGCTATCTAGGGTAGGGACAAGCAGGCAAAGTCAAGCAACTTAACTTAAACCCATTGTGTCTGAGGATTCATTCTAACCTGCAGGAAAAAAAATATTCATGTAACTGGCACTGATTTTGATGGAACTAGAAATTAACTTGTAGGAGACAAGTCCAGCAATTTATTCCTCCTTGGAGTCTTCCCATTCATCATTTTCTCCACGTGGATACAGCACCAGACAAGTTTCTTCAGCACAAAGTCCAGGCATGAGGCTATGGTTACACAGTGTAGGGCCTATCTATTTTGAAAGTATATTTTATGAGACTTGAAATCAATGCCCACTTGGACATATGTCTAAGCAAGCATGGCTTTTTTCAGGTTCACAGATTTTATGATTAAAAAGCAGCAATCTACCTGCCTACATGCAACACAAGCCTCTCCCTGTCCTCTCTCAGTCTTACAAGGAGCACAAAATGTATTCCACCTAGGCCTCTACCTGCAAGGCCATCTCCATTTACCAGATTCTCATGTCTAAAGGGCTTTATCTAGTGCCTTTTTTTTTTTTTTTTTTTCAGTATGATAAAATACATAACTGGAAATCCTTTTGTATTGAGAAATCATATTTTTACAGGCATGGTTTCTCTTGAACCTGGCTGTGTTTGAACTTCAAAGGAAGGTGCTGCCAGTAGTTTCTGCATAAAGTCTTGTTTGACCTATAGTATATATATTTTAGAAATGTAAATTCTTTAGGTAAAGGACAATTCCATCGGCAGACATAATGTGTGAGCCAAGTACCCAGGCTTGATATTTTCCATTGTTCCACGTGTCCATAATCAGTAGGTCATCACTTCTCACTTCAAATTTTCTGGGAGAAATCTCAGCTTTTATCAAAGTCAGTCATAAGATTTCTGTGAAGCCAAGATTTTAACTTTGAGCACATGACCTTCTACTGGATTTTCTTTTTTTTTTTTTTTTTTTAATTATTCCAGACATCTAAATAGAAATTGGAAGATCCTGACATGACACTATTTGTTTCATGCAACCCATATTCTGTAAGGTTATATATCTGATATGATGGTAAGGACTAATATTGCCTATTACCATCTACTGGCTTTTTCTACTCCTTCCTTTTGTGTGCACCCATCCTATGCATGATAGACTTACAGAGAAGTCTACACAGACTGTCACATCACCTTTCCTTGACCTATCTGTACAGTCCACATGTTTTGTTACAAATAATTGCAGCCATATTGCTGTCCAAGCACTCCCATTCCAAATTCCACCTCTTTATTTCCTCTTCCCTGGCCAGATTTAAAATGCATGTAATGATTTTAGGAAGGTAAAACCACAAAAACATAGTGTTAGAATACCAGCAGTTTAGGTTCTGCAGTTCTTTTCTCTTGACCTGGTGCAAAAGAGAGTACATGCACAAAAAGCTTTCTCCCACATTCACCAGAGATTAGTCTGAACTCTGGCATCATTTTTGCAAAACTTGAACCGTATAGGCCATAATGCTTATTATTATTAACCAACTGAGCTAACCAGGCTGGTCATTATATCACAGCCTACACAAACCTATTAGTAATATCAAATGTTAGGCAGGAAATCAAAGTAGTTTTGCAAAGGTTAAGAAAGATGAGGAAATTTGAAAGTGCAAGTGCTCTATGAAAGAAGGGGTGTATTCTAGAAGGTGTAAGTCAACCATTATTACATTGCTAATACAGTGTTAGAGAATACCATCATAGTTACATAGCAGCTCTTCACTATAAAGGAGTGTTTGCATCAATGAAGCTATCAGTAACTACCCTCTTTGAAAATGGTGTGGCTTAGGAGGAAACAAAATTTCTGGAGGTAAGATCTGAAGAAAATGAAGAATCTCCATGTAAAAGTCCCTCCTCAAAGAATATGAAACTAATGTCACTGTACAAGCCAATGATATTTTTTATCATGTAATGTTATTATTACATAGACTCTAATGAAATGAGTATTAATGGATTGAAAGACTTACCTTGATAAGTTATTCAGTGTAAAAAGCTATCTCTTTGTTTACACCAGTATTGTAAGTCTCAGCAAACACTGTTCTCCTTGCATAAGTCAGTTCTACTCAGGTTAAAAAGGCCTCTGTGTAGGCATCAGCATAATTTGGCCCTACATAGGGAAAACATTGTAAAATTGGAACTGTTATCACTAGGAGTATTGGTTTTGCAGTAGTGTCCATACTGTGTAAGTGATCTGCACACAGATAAGGCATTGTAGTGTGGAGTGTGTCTCAATGAGGTAAGTGGAGTTTGCTGTTCAGTGAGACCCTTTAGAGATCAAAGCAAAGGACAAAGGCATGTATAAAAGACATAAGAAAGAAAATATCACTTGAGTGCCACATTATTCCTTCTAGGCCATATTCCATAATCAATTTGAATAAGTTAATTGATGTAGATACAGTTCAGCCTGGCAGAGATGATAAACTTAATTAGGAAAAATGGTCACACTACAAGGAAATAGTCTGCAACTGAAGGTGCGCTTAGAAGAAAGATCTGATATTTTTCAGTTGTGGGAATTGTTTCTAGCTCCTGCTTATAAAGCCTGTTTTTCGAAACCCCAAATGTCCTGACATTTTGCATTGTACAGGTAGCCTTTATTAAGGCAATACTGTGATACCTTGTACAGGAAATACTGTTATTCCTGCCTGTATGCTTTCCCATGCAGAAGACAAGTCTAGAACCCAACCCTCACACCTGCCTCCCAGGCTTGGGTATGTAAGATGTCTACAGCAAGTGTACCTGTAAGTGTATCAAGTGTATCTAACTTAAAATGAGGTGTATCCCTTACATTTAGGCACCATCAGATAGTTTTGTTTGACAATCTATCATTGTTTGGACATATCTCATTAAATTTCTTTCTGTGCATCATTAGTACTAAAGCTACTTAGTTTTCCATTTTTACTATGTAGCAGTGGAAATAATTCTTTGATAACATGGCAGTTCTCACCTTTGTCATCAGGATCTTTGTTTTCTTTCCTACTCACCATATTTTTACAGTAGATCTATACAACCAAAATATTACAGTTTTAGTGATTATATGCTCAAGAATTTCTGAATAAATGTCACTGGTGTGATAGAAGACCATCAAAAAAGTGTTGTTTAAAAAAGAGCTCCCAGTTTTGAGCACCTCCAGTAAGGCTACAGACCGAAAATTACTTTAATTGGCACTTACGTAATTCTGCATTCTACTTTAGAGGTTTACATGAATCACTGCTACCACTGTGGTGGTGAAGTAGGGTGAAGTGATGAAGTATTAGCACTTCACCACTTCAGATGGATTCATAGTCATGTTGCCTAAATTCCCCTTGTACTACTTTCCACCAAAGGAAAAAAGAAAAATCTACTCCCAAGATGGTCGTATCCAGAACTGCTAGGAAGGCAGTTAGAATATTTCCATTGTTTACCTAGCTACCGGAAAGTCATATACCAGGTAGGAAAAGTCATCATACCAGATGTGGAGAAATCAAGGAGCAAGTACAAAAGCAGAGTAAAAACCCCTATGGTTTGCTGTACTTCTAGCAGTAAGGTCTGAGAGGATGGTAATACACATAACGGCATTGATGCAGTCTAAGTAATGGGTAAAACCCAGCTGTTTATAGTTCTAGCAGAATTATATGAAATCAATTGCCAAAAAAAATTCCAACAAAAAGGAAGCAAAATCACATTAATTTTGCTTCCAACCAGCATTTCTAAAATGCATTAAGAACTTTTGAACTATAACACAATCATAAAATTTTAAGTGCTTGATGGAATAATAATTTCTTGGAAGAGAGGTACGAAGCATATTGGAGTGCAGTAATGTGAAAAAATAGCTTGTCTTATTTTAGAAGAATTGAGTCAGTATTCACTTCTATTTTATGTTCAGTAATATTACATGTAATGTGGCATAGATGCCAAGATATAGATCTTCTTCCCCGGACCTTCTAGGCTGCTGAATTTTTATTAGTCATGTAGATGGGATTCTATTCAATAACTGCCTTTGAAGATTCTGCTTTAGTAGACTAACAGGAAGCTTGCATTTCAGAGCATGGAATGGAGACTGTTTCTTTTCTTTGTTACTTCCTAGCCCTTAGGAATTACAAAATGTATCTAGGTTTGAACCTTGCAGTTAAATTAGTAGTTGCCTGCTCTGCCTTTCACTACTTACATTACTTTAGGTTATGTCACTTTAAGTTAAAATAAATTATAAACCTTCAAAAACCCCTTTTGAGGCATATAAAGATATGAAGAAGTATGCTAAAAGGCCAAATAAACTGTTTTACTCTTTTCTCTTTTTTTTTTTTTTCCTTTCTGAATTCTGAAGGTAGGAAATGACTGAATCTTTGAGGTCTTTTGGACTTGGCACCAACTCTTTTAATGATAGAACAAATTAAGTGTTTTCTCAGACTGTATACAAAATATATGTAGGACATACAGAAGTTAAATCAAACTTAGCCATAGGGCACCAAGGGTCAAGTAAGTCGTGGAGCCCACCTATAGCTTTCTCCCACAGCTAGCGTGATAGCAGAGGCAAGTATTAGAATAGGCTGTCACAAAAGGGCTTAGACAAGCTGAAGAGTGGGACATTGCATGTGGTTTGGGCTGGGTGCAATGAGTCTAAGAATCCTAAAAAAAAAAAAAAAAAAAAAAAAAAGCTATTTAAGAAAAAAATAACAAAACAACCATGACAACAGCAAAAAAATCCCTAGAGTTTTGTCCAGCCCTGGAAATCCATTTGTCTTTGTTTGCTGCCCTGTTTCATTTTAAACCACATCAGCCACAGCTGCTGTTAAGACTTCCCAACCTGAACACCTTAGAAAGTCCTGCTACAGCCACTTTCACAGTCTGAAGAGGACATGGTTTTCCTGTTCTAAATACTGCCTACCAACTGATGGACTCATCCAGAAAGCAGGATGGTTGGATTCACTATTTTCCTCCTCATCCTTGAGGAGGCTGAGCGTATATCATACCACAAGAATCATCAGACTATCACCAGGTGATTGCACTGAGGAAGGTGTGCCACACCAGTAATGAAGGCAATGCTGTCAGTCAAGAAATTTCATTCCTTGAGGAGACCAGAATCTAAGACTCTGCTACCCTCCACCTTCCAAACCACCAGACAGCAGAATTCTTGTGTCTCCCTCTTCCTCTCCATGGTCATGAATTTTGCATTTTTTTTATTTGTACTTTGAAAAAAGATTTTCCCATCCAGAGGAAGCCTGCTGGTGATTAACATATTCTAGAAAATATGGGCTTGAACTCTTAGTTTTACTGACTTCATGGACAACTGCATTATATAATCTTTTATCAACATTACTACCCCACCACATTCTCTAATTTTTTTAATGGGTGAGCTTGCTAACCCTGAAGCTGTATGGTCAGGAGTATATTTCAAGGCCACAGTAGTGCCTTGCTGTAAACCTGGTAGCCTGCCTCAGTTATCTGCCTTGTTCCCTAGTGCAGACTTGCTGATAGCTTAGTTTTTCAATTTTGCACATCTCTAGATTAAGTCCCCTTATGGCTTCCTCTGGGAGGCCTTCCCCTAAGTCTTCTAGTCAGTCATTTTTCATGATACCCGATCTAAATTTTCCTTGTCAATTTCGTTTAACTCCTCCAAATTTTATAGCTTGTTCTCCCATTGACTACTTGAAAAGCAGAAAGAAAGTGAACAGATGCTCTCGGATTGCAGTTACTAAATAATTAGAAGTGAATGCAGGTTCAGTGATGGAAAAAAAGGAATAAATTAGCTGTTTCCTTATTCATATGCATAAATAGTTCCCATCGGTGGTTAATGAAAGCTTCAAGAAGCCACACAACAAACAGAGCAAACTTCCATTAAGTCATATATGTGAACTGATTACAACTCAGTCTCGGGTGAATAGCAGAAAGTTTTGTCCCTCAGATGTACATGCATGCGTTTGGGAAAAATAAGAATACAAACTTAATCCAAAAAGTATAAAGCCTGTCCTCTCGGAATATTTTCCATTGTGCACATGCAATTCTCTGAGATTTGCTTGTGATTAAAAGGGTCTAAATATCTGCGTAACCACATGTCCCATGCGTAAAGGATCAGCTAGGATAGATACAAGTCACTAGTGTCAGAGTCAACATAAGGAAAACATCTTTGCTGGCTCATATTCACATCCAGTATTTCATTGGCTTAATCAACTGATGTGTTTTACAAGCCGATTCAGTTAAACTAGTTAACATTTATCTGGAAGAGTGCATGAAAAATTTTTGCTGATTCTTTCCTGATTCAGAGCAGGATTTAAGACCATCCACATAAGAGACAACAGATAAATATGTTTTATACTAATTTGACTTTAGCCAATGTAAAAATCATGTTTCTGCTTTTCCCATCTAAGGTCTACAAGCCATCTCAAGGGGTGGGAGATTCCACTCCCATCCACGTAAGTGAGTGTAATACTCAGCAATAGTCTGACTTGGGAACAAGAAGTGCTGCTTTTTTTGTGAGCCAGTTTTCACAGCCTTAGAGTCTCATTTGAAGGTTACCTAGGCAATTATAGGTGGAAGTATGCTCTTCATTTTTGGAAACACCCACTACAATCATTATGCTTAATACCTTTGAGATCACACTAGGCATCCATCTACATCTTCAGACACCTAAATACTCTTTACAAATCCGGCCTTTTGGCTGGTGTTTCATGACTCTGGTTTCAATGACAAAGCTGAATTAGAGTCCCTCTTCCCCAGACACCTATTCCTCCCTCTTTACATCCTACATTTACAGCCCTTCCCATCTTACAGTACAGCTATTTTAAGGCATCTTTTCCAAAATGACTGGGAATTAAAAAAAAAAAAAAAAAAAAAAACAACAAAACCAAAATATCCAAACACAGTAGGTAAGAAGGGCAATATTTTGACAGGGATTGTTTCAGTGCACAGTAATGCCCTCAGACAGCTTTATCGTCATAAGTGAGGTAACAAGCTACACCACACATGGCAGGAATTTTTCTTGGGGCCAGATTGCTTATTCGTTGGTTTTCTGTCTATAAAAGAGGTAAAAATGCCTACATCATATACAATGGAAGTTCCATAAATATTTTGTAATTCTCAAGACTCCTGATAATGCGATTTTTTTCTTTGTTTTGACAAAAAAAGTTCTATGAGGTAGACCTTTTCTGTTCATGGTATTTTTTTAAATGTTTCTTTATTTGTACATTTTATTCACTGCCTGCTGTTTATTCAAAAGGGGCCTGATCCAAGCCAATAGATGTGAAGGAAATTACTCTGATGAGCTTTGGAATATCACCTTAGAAATTAAGTAGCACAGTTTTCTTGAGCTATTGTCATGGTTTAACCCAGCAGGCAGCTAAACACCACACGGCCATTTGCTCGCTGCCCCCCACAGTCGGATGGGGGAGAGAATCAGAAAAAAGGTAAAAGTCATGGCTTGATATAAAGACAGAAAAGGAAGGGAAAATAATAATAATAATAATAATGCTAAAAGAATATACAAAACAAGTGATACATAATGCAATTGCTCACCACCCACTGACCAGTGCCCAGCCAGTTCCTGAGCAGCAGCCACACCTCCCCTGCCAATGCCTGCAGTGGTTGTTCAGCATGACATCGTATGGTATGGAATATCCCTTTGGCCAGTTTGGGTCAGCTGTCCTGGCTGTGTCCCCTCCCAGCTTCTTGTGCACCTCCAGCCTCCTCGCTGGCAGGGCAGTATGAGAGGCTGAAAAGTCCTTAACTTAGTGTAAGCACTGCTCAGCAACAACTAAAACTTCAGTGTGTTATCAACATTAGTCTCACCCTAAATCAAAACCACAGTACTATACCAGCTACTAGGAAGAAAATTAACTCTATCCCAGCCAAAACCAGGACAGCTATGATTAGTCAGTCTTCCTTTCTAGTGAGCCCTTACAAAGACATTTACAGGTGATTTTTTTTTTTTACAGACTTTTTCTAAGATTATGAGCCTATGACATGATCTCTTCTAAATACAGGATGGTACCTAGCTCTCAGAGGCATTTGCTCATTGCACGCCTCTGAGGGATTAGACACTTACCAACATTCTTATCAACATCAGTGAAAATAAATGCAGAATATACCTCATCAAGTACTGAATCACAGAATTGTTGAGGTTGGAAGGTGTCTCTTGAGAACATCTAGTGCAACCTCACTGCTCAAGCAGGGTCAACTAAAGCAGGTTGCCTTTATTGAACTTTATGAGATTCCTGTCTGCTCAATTCTCCAGCCTTTTGATGTCCCTCTGAATGGTAGCACACCAGTCTAGTGCATTATAGCCATTCCTCCAGGTGTTGTATCAAACCTGATCAGAATGAGCCCTTTGCCATCATGTAGGTCATTAATGAAGTTGATAAATAATACTGGTGCCAGTATTTGACCCCTGGGGTATGCTGCTGGTGACTGTCCTCCAGCTGAACTTCATACCAGTGATACCATACAACCATTTGGGCCTGGCTGTTCAGTTTTCAATCCATCTCTGTCCACTTATCCATGCTTCATCAGCTTGTCTAGGAGGTTCATATGGGAGACAGTGTCAAAAGTCTTACTAAAGTCAAGACAAACAACATCCACTGCTCTCCCCTCATGTATCAAACTAGTCACATCATAATAGAAGGCTATCAGGTTGGACAAATGTGATTTCCCCTTCCCCTTTATGAAGATAAAGCCATGCTGACTACCCTGATCACTGTCTTTTCTTTGTGTATGTGGAAATGGCTTCCAGGATTATCCATCACCTTCCCAGGGACTGAGGTGAAGCTGACCTGCCTGTAATTCCGCAGATCCTTCTGCTTGAAGATTGGAGTGACATTTGCTCTCCTGTAGTCTTTTAGGAACATTTCCCAGTCCCCATGATGTTTCAAAGATAATTGCAATTGGCCCTGCAATGACATCAGCCAGCTTCTTTATCACTTGTGGGTGCATCACATCAGGCCCCATGGACTTGTGGATCTCCAGCTTGTTTACATGTTCCCAACCTGATCCTTGTCCACTGAGGGAAAGTCTGCCTTGCTCCAGACATTCCCTCTGGTCTCAAGGACTTGGGATTCCTGAAGGCCAATCTTACCCATAAGACTGAGATAAAGGCATTAAGTAGCTAAGCCTTTTCTGTGTCCTTTGTCACAGAGCCCCTGTCCCATTCATTGGTAGGCACACATTTTTTCCTAGTCTTCCTTTTGCTGTTTATGTACCTGCAGAATCCTTTCTTGTTGCCCTTCACATCCCTTGACAGATTCAAGTCCAGGTGGGCTTTGGCTTTCCTAACCCCATCTCTGTACAATTGGACTGTATCTCTATATTCTTCCTGGGTCACCTGCCCCACCTTGCACTCCTTGTAAAGGTTCTTTTAATCTCTGAGTTCAGTCAGGACAGGAACTCCTTGCTCATCCATGTAAGATTCCTGCCACTTTTGCTTGTTTTCCTGCTTGTTGGAATTATTGAGCTTGGAGTAGGTGATCCTTAAATATCAGTCAGCTCTCATGACCAACTATTCTTTCCAGGATCATGTCCTATGGGATTCTTTCAAGAACCTCTCTCACATGATCACAGAATGGTTGAAGCAGGAAGGAAACTCTGGAGGTCACCTTGTCCAAAACCCCCTGATCAAGCAGGGCCACCTAGAGCCAGTTGCCCAGGACAATGTCCAGATGGCTTTTGAATATCTCCAAGGAAGGAGGCTCCACAAACTCAACAGGCAACCTGTACCAGTGCTTGGTCACCCTCACAGTAAAAAAGTGTTTCCTGATGTTCAGACAGGACATCTCCTGTTGCAGTTTGTGCCCATTGCCTCTCGTCCTGTTACTGGGCACCACTGAAAAGAGCCTGGCTCTGTCTTCTTTATACCCTCACTTCAGGTATTTATAGACATTGATGAGATCCCTCTTCCAAGCCTCCTTCTTCTCCAGGTAAACAGTCCCAATGCTCTCAGCCTGTCTTCATATAAAAGGTGCTCCAGTCCCTTAATCATCTTTGCAACCCTTCACTGGACTCTCTCCAGTAGCTCCATTTCTCTCTGGCACTGAGGAGCCCAGATCTGGACACAGCACTTGAAGTGTGGCCTCACCAGTGCTGAGTAGAGGGGAAGGATCACCTCCTTTGACTTGCTGGCAACACTCCTCCTAATGCAGCCCAGGATACTGTTGGCCGCCTTTGTCATGAGGGCACATTGCCGGCTCATGTTCAGCTTGTTTTCCACCAGGACTCCCAGGTCCTTTTCTGCAAAACTGCTTTTCAGCCAGTTGGCCCCAACAGGCACTGTTGCATGAGGTTATTCCTCCCTAGGTGCAAGACCTTACATTTGCCTCTGTTGAACAAAGGGAACAGGCCAAAGTTTGTTCTCCTGAAGTCCAGGGTGGTGATCCTGCTTTTTGCCCTGCTCTAGCATCTTAGGATCCTGCATTCCACCATCCCATGGTTACTGCAGCCCAAGGCTGCCTCTGACTTCCACATCCCTGACCAGTTCTTCCTTGTTTTTAAGTATCAGGTTCAGCAGAGCACCTCTCCTTGTTAACTCCTGCATCACCTGTGTCAGGAGGCTGTTGTCAATGCACTCCAGAAACCTCCTAGTTTGTTTTTGCCTTGCTGTGTTGTCTTTCCAGCAGATATCAGGGTGATGAAAGTCTGCCATGAGAAGCAAGATCTGGGAATGTGAGACTTCTCCCCATCGTCTCAAGCAGGCCTCAACTACTCCTTCCCTATTAGGAATGACCCATGTTGATCTGCCCACCAATTCCCAACCCATCAGCTCTCAGCTGGCTCATCAGCCATCACAGGGCAGAGCTCCATGCATTCCAGCTGGTCTCTCACATACAGGGCAACTCCCTCTTACATTCCCAGCCTGTCCTTCCTAAGGGGCCTCTGTTTCTCCATTGTAGCACTCCAGTTATGTGAGTTATCCCGCCACATCTCCATTATTCCAAGGCCATAATCCTGTAACTGCACACAGATTTCTAATTCCTCCTGTTTGTTTTCCAGGCTGTGTGCATTAGTGTACAGACATTTCAGAGGGGCACCCAAGTGTGCTGATTCCCCAGAAAGGGCATGAGAGTTTTCCTCACAAGGCTGTTGCACAATCACTTTCTTATTTACATACATGCCTATGCTTCTGGTGATCCCACTTCAGCCTTGTTCTGTTGATTGCCATGTCCCTTCTGTTTGCACCACCACAGATCTTCTGACTGCCTACCCTAGCCACCACTTGGAGGAAAGAATCAGCAAAAATTTGGCATGCCCACTTCCAGATAAATTTTGACTTGTTTAACTGAATTGTACATGGAATAGCCTGAAAAACATAGATATGCCTCAATTACACAATTACCCATGTTCTCAGATATGAAAAGGAATACGGTGGTCTTCCCACCACCACTAACATGAGCTGCTTTCTTCTGTCTTGACCCACCATCACCAGGTGTGGGACTGAAGGCCAAGACTGAGAAACGAAGTTTGGAAACCAGTCAGGCTAAAGGCTTGATTCCTTAGTTTCTGGCATGTTAATGGACAATACCTGATGGAAAATACTAAATGGCTGCAAACCAGATTAGCCAAATGGTCAATGTGTCAGCTGGTGTTATTTACTGATGTAAATAATTTCACAGGTTCTAGGAAATAATCATGCTCCACCTGTTTCAATTCTTGGTCCTTTTCAGTTTTGTTTGTATTACTTATCTTTTGCCTATCATGAGAAAGCATATTACAATTTAATGACAGCAATAAAATATAATTCCAGTAAAATCTGACATAATACAGAGGATTAAAACTATGTAAAATGTTAAAACCTTTGCCTCTGGAAAAACAGTCCAAAAGGAAGAAGGACCTGCACACTTGTTGCTTGAACAAACTTGATTTTATGTTATTTTGTAGGACAACTGTTCATAGTTTAGTCCCTCTCCCCATGCCTATTGGTGTTCTCTTTTAAAGACACAGCTGACTGCTGTGCTACTGCCCAAATAAGCAGCATGGTTTGAGTCAGTTGGCTTTAGAATACCTAACTTTTTGGGATGATTTTTCTTCCTTCTCACTTTTATCCCTTAATTTTTAATCATGTGTACACATTGGTTAGCTTTCTTGTCAGTCATTTTTTCCTCTCCTTTGTTTTAACACACATTGTATGTGGATAAACCCGTTTAACACTTCCCCCTTTTAAGACGGGTACAACTCTTTTCAACCTTGTCTATCTCTGATTCTTTGAAACCAGCTTTTGAGGGCTTGAGCTGAACTCCATTCTCATGCAACTCTCAGTATCAGTCAATATCATTTCTCTAAGACAGGAAGAGGATAAGAAGCCATTATACAAAACATAAATGACAAGCACATAGTGCTGTTTGATTCTATCTTCCTGTGAAAATAGGAAGATCAGCAGAAAATTCAGTATCTAATAAAGTCTTTTGCTTATTTTTATAAATTTGGCACACTTAAAACATTGCTTCATTGCTCTTCATTGTCAGAAAGATTCAGGGGCTTGAATTGTTAAGTATTGGTTAAACTTATTAGTCTTTGATTGTTCTCAAATAATCCTTTTAGGAAAACCACAATTTGCTCAGGTCTGGGTTTGTGTTGTGTGCCTGAAGGGACATTTTGCATCAAAATACAATGTAGCATTTGACTCACCTATATATTTTCAGTCTTGCATTGGATCCTGACACATTTGTTGGGCAAACCTGATTGATGTAGCTTCTGATTAATGAAGTATAAGGTTTCATTCTTCTTTATTATTTTATTTAAACACCTGCCAGATACCACGGTAGCCTTTTCTTCAGTAACCTGTTGAGATAAAAGATTTCATGATGCAGTTTTCCTCTCAAGGGATGATTTCACCTCTTAGTGTTGTAGTTCATTATCTCTGCAGTTATACTGCCTTTTTTTGGTATACATTTTGCAATATCTAAATTTGATGGGCTGTAGACATTTAATTCTAATCATTTTGCTAGGAATAATAATTGAAATTCTGTAGCAAAAACACAATTTGAACCGTAAAGACAAAAAAAGTCCATTTTAAATAACATACGGTATTTAATATCAGACTTACTTTTTTCTTATTGTTGTGTTATAAGCAAAATTTTAAAAGGTTGTTTGA
This sequence comes from Pelecanus crispus, assembly GCF_030463565.1. Taxonomy (NCBI): domain Eukaryota; kingdom Metazoa; phylum Chordata; class Aves; order Pelecaniformes; family Pelecanidae; genus Pelecanus; species Pelecanus crispus. Next base: position 41,295,474 of record NC_134648.1, on the reverse strand, counting down.
CAGTGTATGACAGAAGGTCAAATTTACAAGGAAAATAAAATGTCTTTGATAAGAGATTACACTAATAATAAGAAATTAGTATCTTCTGTAGATTAAATGTTCTTTATCTTAGGAATAATGGCTATAGAGGTGTTTAGCAGTTTTGCTTAGAACCCAGAAAGTAAATGCATATCATAGTCCCTGTTGGATTTTGTAGTTGTAAAATATTACCTGACTGTTTTGTGAGTTTTTTGTTTGTTTGGGTTTTTTGGGGGTTTTGGGTGGTTTTTTTTTGGGGGGGAGGTGGGGGTTTTTCCTCCCCTTTGAAGAGGATACATAAGCTTCATTTAATCTTAAGCATTTTAAAGACAGCTTTCCAGTAGACAGGTGGCCAGCACTTTCTGGAGAAAGGGGTGGAAAGAAGAACTACTAACTAAATAGAACTCAAATATCTTTAGAAGCTCTCATTAGTAACTGTTTCTTTAATGATCTTTGACTGTGTGTTATACAAATTACCAGCATAATTCAAGCCACATGATACAAAGAAAGAAGCAGTTCTCTGATACTTGTCTTCTACACTACAATATAGCTGTTTCATCAACTTCGACAGCCTGAAGTTGAATATCTAGTTTCTGTTTACAGTATAAATTTAGCTAGTTCAGAAAGAAATCTGCAAAAAACAGCATACGTATCAGGGGCGCGTTTAGGCTAGCCAGAAAGAGAGCCTGAATGGAAGAGCATATTTTCAGCCTCACAGTGTTCAGCTGCCTAGCTTTAGGGCCTGAATGGGCATGTACCACAATTTCAACTACTTCCAGAAGCTATCCACTTGTCATTATCTTGCCCCATAGAGCTTTCAAGAAGTGTATCACCTACTTTCTTATACTCCTAATTTCTTATTCAGTAACATAGGGTTACAACACTTGTTTCAGTGTCTGCTGGGATTTGAAAGTTCTTCCACTTTCTAAGCAAATATTACTAAATACCAGGAGAGTGAGTATTCTAGGATAAGAACTTCCCTGCTGTATTTAGTGTTTAAAGTTATTATGTAAGGTGCTCAATGACACTAAAATTCAGTTCTTCTCTCCCTAGTGGTTGCTTTACTTACTCTTTTTTTTTTTTTTTTTCCTTTTACCCAGTAAGCATTTAATTAGACTGTGCAAAGTAGAGCACCTTCAAAAGAAATTTAGAATATCTTTCACTAGTAGCTTTTGCTATAGGTTGATGACTAACATAGTCACTTAAAGAAGAAAAAGGAGCGAGCTACAACAGAGGAGGCAGAGTATAAAACAGAACCTAGATCTTCTACAGCTTGGCTGAATCCATTAACTGTGGAGTTAATTGATAAAAGAAAGAATAAATTTAGTCTCATTTCCTGCTCTATTTTTGGGCAACAATAGTTGTGTTTTCACAATGCAATTTTCAGATGAGTTCTGTATGTGAGATAAGGGAAGATACAACTCAACTGGTATAAGCTACACATTAGAGAGAGAGAGAGTATGCTTCTGGGGTGTACACCTAGATGCAACAATATGAACACCTGAGCAACTGTTGGCCCAAATAAAAAATCTAGATGTCTACAGATCCTAAAAATTAAAATAAACAAAACATAGGCATCTCCAGAAATTACAAAGTTTTGGTCTCAGAAGATACTAAATAAGTGTTTTGAGAATTTAAACTTTATGTTCGGTACTAAAAGTCTGTAAAGTACATATTTAAGTAGTTAAATTTTTGTATGGATTTGAGCCAAGTACTGAAAGACAAAGTACATGTAAAATAGTGTTTAAAGTAGAGACATGCAAGACTCTAGACCACATACATTAACATTTACTTTTCTGTAAGCAGTAGTCCTAATTCTGATCTACAGTTGCACAGCAGTATGATTTAATTATCATTTGCTTGTAAAATGGTACTCAACACTGAGGTTGGATGACCTTTCTAAGCATCCGTACAAATGTAGTAAGGCTGAGTTGCCACTGTGAAAATTGTATAGCCTAAGTAGATGGGAAACATATCTCAGTCAGGAGTAATCTTGGAAGCTGAGTAACTCAGGGCAGCACAGAAAGAGAATTGCTATGACGATGCATTATCTGTGGGTAGAAAAAACATGACTATAGAGACAATTTGCTCAGCATGTGCATGAACTTGCATAGCTTAAGGAAGCAACAGCAGAATGAAAGCAACTCCTTCGGGGAAAAAAAATCAAGTTCGGGTGTTTGTGGTTTCATAGCATTGTTTGTTCCACAGTGGACTAATAATTTCTTCAGAATTTTATTTCATTTTAGAAAAATACAGTTATATAATTTATAGGTAAAACCACAGATGTTTGGATTATCCTTCTGTTCCAAATGCTGGCTAAAATGATAAACTAAACATGGAAAATATTGAAATTGTACACTTAGACGCAACGTTTATTTAACATTATTAGCTGTACTTAGTATTTTGTTCCAAATGACCTCAAACCTTCAGTATTCAAGCCTTACAAATCAAACCTAAAAACAATGGGATGGTGTTTTAAAACCTCATTTGGGGAGCAGTTTGTCTTCAGTTTTTGATGACTTCGATATGCTCTTTCATCACAAATGTCAGGACTAGAGATGAAAGTCGAGCTTTTCAGCATTAATATGATTATGGGAACTGCAGACTTCAGAGAACAGACAATAAACTGGGGGTACCTTAATAAACAAAATGAATAACTAGATTAAGCTGCAAAGATATTTCTGCATGCACTTTTTGCAATGGCACAGAAGAGACAGACTTTCAAAACCAGCTTGTGTGAAAGTTCTAGCTTTCTTAAAACCTAAGGGTGTCTAAGGTCACCCACACACATCAGACCTCCAAGATAACCATCTGCTTTTGAAAACATGTCTTCATACATTAATATGCAGCTTCTTCTTGGGTGGATAGAAAGAAGCTGAAGAAGAGTAGGGGTGAGAGAAATTGGTCTCCGGAAGGAATGAAAACCCAGACATTTTACCCAGACTTACAAAGGCAAAAGAAAGAGTGATAACTTTCAAACCAAGTCACCCATGGGTTTTGTTTTGGGTTTTTTTTTTAATTTTCTCTGAGATGAAGGAAAGGTTGTAGAAGACAGTAATATTTTTAGTCTTATCGTCATTTGTTTGGGACTAACAAGACAAACTCAGTCTTGCAAGGGTTTATTCTTTTCTTTGCCTCAGAAATTACATCTTAGAAAGCTCTCAGGTATATTTTCATAGTTTAAAGTGCATTAGAATCTGACTCAGGGATATATATGCCAATACTGCCCTGTAAAAAGCTGTTGTCAAAGAGGAACAAGTGTGTTTCAGTGCCACACCGAAGAGTGATGCAAATAAACATACTCACAGAAAAGCTATCTATATAAAACTCTATCTAAATCACCACCACTCTTAAAAGCTTTTAAAATACATAAAAAGCTTGAATAATTTTCTCATCATAAACAGGAATTCAAAGCTGAGATCAGCCACCACTCCACTAAAGCCACTTTTCCTTAATATTATGACTGTAGGCAGTGAGCATTAAAATATCCATCATCTCAAGGCTGACACATCTGCCAGGATGTCTCTTTGTTGTGCTGAATCAATTTGTGTAAATGTGTTTATTTAGAATGAGACAAGTGTGATGTGCATAGTTTAAGCTTAATACCCTGTTGTTATGCTGAAGGGTTTTTTGCATGTGTGCACCATATTTTTGTTAATTATTTCTATTGTCACGTATATTCTTACCATAAGCAGAAGTCTGTTGTGCACAGTAGAGTACAAACATCAAGCCAAAAGCTGGTCCCAAAATTTATAGTCAGCAAATTTAAAGTCTCTCTCGCAATAAAACTCTTATGTTTTATGCTAAAGAATCTAAATTTAAAAAAAAAAAAAAGGAAAAGGATGGAAAGTGGGAAGAATATAAGAAGCAGGCACTTTGGACCAAAATACAAGGGAGACGATAAAGACTTATGATTTTCATTACAAGATAAATCTGATGCAGGTGTAGAAAGAAACAAAAGTCATCAGAACCACAAAGGAGACTGATAAATCCTTTCCTTAACCTTCTTCCTGAAAACATGCAAGAAATGTGTGACTATGAGGAGCAGAGTAATGGAAATAGGATGAAATGTAACAGTACAGTATCCTGGATGGTGCACAGTAAGAGTTACATCAAGAATTTGTCATAAACTGGAAAATCATCAGCTGGAAGCAAATGAAGAAGTGACCTTATTAGTGGACCAGAAGATTACACTAAGTCACCAATAGAAAACAGCTGAGAGAAAGGTAAGTGTGATTCTAGAATATGCAGGGAGAAATGCTTCCGGTAGAAAACCTGAAATATTAGTATCACTCTGCACAACACTTCTCTGGAATATGGTGTACTACTCCGATCACTCATTTTAAAAGGGAAAAAAGAAAAAAAAATCCAGTAATCCAATCTGTGTGGGTAAAGGTAAGTGCTACTGGGATAACCAAAGGGATAGAACATCTTAAGAGAAGAATGTTATTTGTAAACACAAAAGTGAGTTAAACAGAGGGGGGGAAGGGTTATTTAGCTAAAGAATAAATGATTGCAAACTGCTCATGAATACACTGAGTCTGAACACTGAAATGCTTTCACCTGTCAGAGTGGTACTTGAATGGCCTTTCCTTACAGCCAGCAGGGAAAACACAAGCTGTAAGATGGTTGCAATCAAGACCACTGGAAGTAACATTCAGTTGTTTCCAAACAAGGAAATAAACTCAGTGGTTGGGAAGATTCATTCCTATCCAAAGTTGTGCATTTCTTGGGCCTTCAGACAAAATACTGATCTAATCCAGTCTTGAATAGATTTCTCATGTCTCCTGGCAAAGGCAAAGTAGCTTTCCGGATCACTGCATGTCCTTTATTGCTTTGAATACCTTTCTTCAGGAAATCTTTTCTTTTTCTAGGACATAATATTTACAAATTCTTTGGTAAGCTCCTCTTGAAATGCTTTCCACTGTCATTTCAGTAGCATAATGTGTTGAGATAATAAACTCAGGTGAGCGGGGTTCTCTGAAACATCAAGTACATTTATGATGCTGTGGAAAGATACTGACCAAGTGAGGTAAATGAGAAGACATGATGGGACAGTGGAAACTTTGCAGGTTCTTATGAAACTGAGCAACCTGGGTATTTAACTAGAAAAATAAACATCCAAATTTATACTACAATGATTATAACTGGCTCACAGGAATGCAGCATTTATAGAAAGCCTCCAGTAGTAAAAAGATTTCCAAACCAAAAATATCCCAAATAAAAAAGGTCTACAAATCTACAAGGTCATCTCTTTTGTGAAAATAACATTTGGCCATGCAGGGAGTAAAAAGCCAAACAAAGAATCATGTATTTCTATTAATTTCTCTTTTGAATTATGCATTTCTGACTTTTTTAGCATCTCATTTTAGAACCACATTTATAATTGATAGGAAAAGTTTGATTATTTTCCTGTGCTATCATATACTTTAAAATAATTGAGCCTAGAGGTGCAGAAGGAAGCTGCATTCTTCCTAATTGGGTTCATCTGAACTTTTTACAATCTACTCTGAGAAAATTTAATTGATAATTAACAGCACTTCTGATCATCTACTCGTGAGACTTTAAAAACACATAAAAAGCTGACAACTCATTGACTGAATGAAAAACAGTGTACACAATTAAATATAAAGAAAATCTTGATTGCCTAAATCAAAGCTTACTGTGTTGCACAGATGAATGAAACCTGTTACATGAAGACTCCTTTTAATGTCCAAATTGGTTTTTAAGTAGCAAATATATTAACCCTCAAACTCTTCAGTGCCACACCACATTTCTCCCTTTCAGAGACCAAAGGGGAGCAGGCAGTCCGTTATAACAGGTCAGAGTTGTTGACTTCTGTGAATCACAGCTTTCAGCTGCTGATTTCTGTGCTAGGAAGTAGGAAGTTATAGATGTTGTAACACTTAACCACATTATTTTCCTGACAAAGACCAGGCAGAGATTCTTCAAGGAATGCATCCCTTGTTCACCATATTTAGTGAATTAGAGATTTCCCAATGTACTTTGCATCTAAGTAGTTAGTGGATTTATTTCAATGTTGATAATAATGCATGCATCTATTGCCTATATGCTGAAGATAACAAGTCTCTGTACACCCCCAAGAGGCAAGTTTAACAGCCTTTCATCTCTATTTCCTATCTAGGTAATCTGAGGTACAAGAAAACTGAAACACACTTTTGCTGTAGTCAGTAACTGAACTGGAACCAGCAATAAATTGATGCTGATTTTTAGGTTAAATTTTAGCCTAGAGGCCATGTATTTTCTTTAAGCACCAAAAGAATAGAAGCATACAGTAATGTTAAATACATACTGGAAATGCAGTATGTGTGTGTATATATATCTCTATCACGCTAAACAGTGGAAATTCAATTAAATATATGCACTGCACTGGTGCATCTACAGGGAAGATGAGGATAATTTTATATAACCATGGGCCACCCTTAGGAGGCTTTTTCAAAACAGTTATTCTTCTCTCATAATAATGAATAAACTCCAAAGGTAGAAGGGTATTGGTAAGAGACAGCAGCTGACTGAAAAATTCCATAAATGGGATAAATAAGAAACAAAGGACCATGCTTGACAAATGTTGAATAATTTTTACTTCAGTAGGAAAAGATTCAACGCAAGAGAGACCTTAAAATATTTGACACCTCTGAATACCATCAGACAAACACACAGGCAAGCAAGCCATAAATTCTGTGGTGAAGAGACAGGAAGTTCCCATGTTTTTGTTAAAAGAGAGCAAATATTAAGCCCTGAACAAGAAAGTATATTTGTTCATTCCAGTGGGGTTGCCAACTCATCTCCGACTCTTTTTTGTATGACTAACTTTTTGGAAATACAGGTAGACCTTTGGGGATAGCCACAAGGTTGACCTCTCAATAAATATACTCTTGTGTGGCTGATTCCTGGGTGCCAATTCTCCAGAACAAGTTAAATTACATGAAGGAGCAATACCATTGTCAGGAACAGCTTAGTAAAGTAACCATAGTTTTTCTTCTCTTTTCTTCCTTAGTATAACTTCACTGCGTTTTTAACTTGGGAAAATGCAAATCAGTTATAAATACAAATCATTTATATAAGGACCATGGAACAGTGAATTACGCAGGCAAAAGAATATATATAATGCTTAAAAGGTGTAATCCTCATCTGCTTCCTGGAAGCCAGTTACAGTAAAACACTTGCTAATGGAGCAAAAAAGCAATAAAACTTCACCTGAATTACACAAGGGCTTTGAGGCCATTCCTACAACTACATCTCACATGCAACTCACTGTGACTTCTAAGGACGTCTAGCATGAAGATTCAGTGTGGGCAACTTTAGTGTCAGACCCTGCTCCCAAGTCTTATCTGGAAATGCTTAGCCTGAATAATCAGGGCTTGTGGCTGCAACTGCATCCTGTGTTCCAAAAGAACAAAACATAATGCTGAGGGTGATAGAAGGAGGTGACAGATTTAGAGCAGACTCTAGATTCCTTCTCTGTTTTCACCAGTGCTAGTGGGCTGTGGATCAGATCTTTGCTGAGTGAGGAGCTTCAATACAACTGGAAATGAAGGCTTAAGAACACTGACAGTCCTGAAACAAAGAGTGGACTACTCAAGAATGATGACATGAGATATAAGTCTTCTTAAGAACTATTTGCACAGAGCAATTTCAGAGTCTGGCTAGTACTAGTAATTATTTCTACTGGGATTGGCAAACAAATTGTATTGAATAAGGGATTAAGTATATGAGGATTGTTTCAATAATGCCTTTGTTTCTTATTTTCAAGTTTCATGCTTCTGTCAGAGTGTGGAAACAAGGAAAATATGCTTTCAATATTACTCATTCAAACTCCCTTTAGAATAGGAACAGTTGTTTTTGTTTACAGTGTTCTTTTGCCTTACTTCAGGGAGACAATTTGGGTGAGAAGATGAATTAGATTCATTTTGCTGTTTATTTAATTTATTGATTTTCCCAGCCAGACAAACCAAAGGTACTTCAGATACCTAGAGGAAAATCAGAGATTTTTAAAAGACCCAAGTCAAATTAGTTATTCATCTTATACTGAATTTCAGTGGTATGCTCATAGTGAAGAGACTTTTCCATCTCTTAATCTCTTACAGAAGAAGTGTGTGTGTATGCATGTGTCTGTTATGGATATATATGAGAAAAAAAAACCAAAACAATTTAAAATCAGGATTAAGGACAAAAGCAGTTTCTGCATCTCTCAACAAACCAATTAGATGTTAAATATTTAGCAGAATAACACAACGTTTGAAATGAACAGCTCTTTCTAAAGAAGTGCAAATAATATTCTCTCTGATTATAGACATTGTAGCTGAGCAGGGATAAGAGATGTTGTAAATCCATTAGTGAAGCGCTGCTTGCCTTCATTTCTGTTTAATATTTCTTAAAGCTATAAAATTGTATTATGTTAATGTAATGTACAGTCCAAGTGATAAAGGCAGCTAATGTGATTACCACTCACTGTGCTATAAACCTTTCAGCAAAGCTGCAGACAAATCAGTATTCAGCGGTTTCTCATGATGATGGTGTTACACAGAGCAGATCACATGTAGAAGGCATCATCTGGCTGTTGGGACACTCTTATATACCAAAATGTTTAAGTAAATACTAGAACTGAAGTTCAAAGCAGTACTCTCACTTCTTGGTCTGTGGTCAGTAAGCAAGGCCTAGCAGACCAGAGGTCCTTATTTAAACTATGTATGCAAAACACAAACGTAGCGTTATGTCACTATTGTGACTATTCACATGCTGAACAATTATCACAGATCAGATCGTAGAGAGCTGGTATTACTGCTCTCCTCTTCATCTTGCTTCCAAAATAAGCAACAGTTTACTGAAAATGCTGGAGAATCTTCCTCATTTTTCTTATGATCATCACAGTTACTCTTTTCAGTTACTCCCCTTTCATCATTCTGAAGTAACAATTTTACCTAATCTGTTCAACCTTACATTATAATTTATTTTTGTAATTCTATTAGAGAATTCTAATTCACAGTAGAATTCTAGTTCATGAACAGAAGTGTTGAGAAGAACTAGAACAAAATCCTGTATCTGGAGTTGTCGTGGTTTAGCCCCAGCCAGCAACCAAGCACCACGCAGCCACTCACTGACTCCCCCTGCCCTGGTGGGATGGGGGAGCGAATCGGAGGAGTAAGAGTGAGAAACAGTCCTGGGTTGAGATAAGAACAGTTTAATAACTGAAATAAAGTAAAATAGTAATGATAATAATAACAATATTATAATAACAATAACAATAATAATATACAAAGCAAGTGATGCACAACGCAATTGCTCACCACCCACCGACCGATACCCAGCCATTCTCCGAGCAGCGATCGCTGCCCACCAGGCAACTGCCCCCCAGCTTATATACTGAGCATGACGTCATATGGTATGGAATAGCCCTTTGGGCAGTTTGGATCAACTATCCTGGCTGTGTCCCCTCCCAGTTTCTTGTACACCTGGCAGAGCATGGGAAGCTGAAAAGTCCTTGACTAGCGTAAGCAGTACTTAGCAACAACTAAAACATCAGCGTGCTATCAGCATTCTTCTCCTCCTAAATCCAAAACACAGCACTATGCCAGCTACTAGGAAGAAAAATAACTCTATCCCAGCTGAAACCAGGACAGGGATCAAGGCATTGATTCTTTTACTGGAGCTTTGAATCCAAAGACTGATCCTTTCTGGCAGGACAGATTTACACATTCCCTTCCAGGAAACTTTAACTGGATAAGAACAGATGGAAGGATTATCTTCACAAGACAGGCAACCAAACAGTCCATTAAAGGGTCTGTTAAAGCCTCGGTCTGACATGGCCTTTCTCGCTCATGTATTCATTGCAATAATCACTGCAGCCTCTGCCCACATGTACCTACCAATGGTTATTCTTTTTTTCTTTCAACAGTGCTTATGAAAGAAGGAATAGTCTTTTTGTGTGTTCAGAAATATGGCAGGGCATAAGCACTGACTTCCCTGTTGTTCATTTATAAAAGTCTGTGCTTTGCTGTTTAGAGGTAACTCAGGCTAGATGAGAATATCAGCAGAGCAGGACTAGGCAAATTACTGCACAGGTTCAAACCCAGCCACAAATTGTCTTTATTCTCTAGAATGGAATCCATGCTTGGAGACATTCACCCAGTTTTCCTGAAGCCAGCAATTTTAATGGCCAACAACAGTGACTGAGGAAGGGTAAATTGGTGAAAGCATGATGATAAAGAAAAGGTAGAGGTGGAAGAATTAGTTTTGTTCAGCCTGGAGAAGGTAAAGTGGTAGGTGGCACCTAACGGCAGCCTGACAGTACCTATGAGGAGGTTATCAAGAAGTCCGAGTCAGTCTCTTCACAGTGTTTCTGGCAGGGGGACAAGTGGATATAAGGAAAAAAATGTTTCTTTATCAGGACAGTCAAGCAGTGTAGCAGATTGCCTCTACAGGTTGTGAAATGTCCAGCATTGAAGGTTTTCAAGACCTGACTGGATAAAGCACTGAGCAACTTGATTTGACTTCACAGCTGGCCTAGCTTTGGCAGGACCTACTACAGCCCCTCCCAGCCTGTCTTATTCTGTGGTACTGTGATTCTATGATTTCAGCACACCACAACATTATCTAGTACTGAGATGTCAGAGAATAGCAGAGGGGTAGCAGTGATAAAAAAATAGAGGGAAATAACTGCAGAGCTATGTACAATTTATTATGAAACCAATTCTACAGACATTTAAATTGTTAGAAACTTATCTTTGATTATTGTATGATCAGCAAAGGTACCTTGACTAAAAATTTAGGAAACAACATTAACTTGCATTGATCACTGGAAGGAAAACCTGTGGAGACACTTTATGAAATATTGCTGCTCAGTTTCTGTATTTCATTTATGGAAGTGTCGTGGTTTAGCCCCAGCCAGCAACCAAGCACGATGCAGCCGCTCGCTCACTCCCCCTGCCCTGGTGGGATGAGGGAGAGAATCGGAGGAGTAAGAATGAGAAAACTGCTAGGTTGACATAAGAACAGTTTAATAATTGAAATAAAGTAAAATAGTAATGATAATAATAACAATATAATAATAACAACAATAATAATAATATACAAAGCAAGTGATGCACAATGCAATTGCTCACCACCCGCTGACTGATACCCAGACAATTCCCGAGCAGTGATCACTGCTCCCTCGCCAACCCCCCCCCTAGTTTGTATACTGAGCATGACGTTATATGGTATGGAATAGCCCTTTGGTCAGACAGGCACTGTGGCCACTCCAACCCCCGCCACAGGCACTGCGACTACTCCAATCCCCACCACAGGCACTGTGACTACTCCAACCCCCACAAATTAACTCTATTCCAGCCAAAACCAGGACAGGAAGGAAGAATAAGTCAAAGAACCATGCATTATCCACATCTCCTCTAACCAGCCTCTTCTCTTCCCCACTGTGTAACCTCTGAATTTTAATACTTTCTTCATATCAGCTTGTACATATCATAGAATCATAGAATTGTTTAGGTTGGAAAAGACCTTTAAGATCATCCAGCCCAACCATTAACCTAACATTACCAAGTCCACACTAAACCAATTAAGGGTAGAGTAGACTAAACCATGTCCCAAAGTGCCACATCTACCCGTTTTTTGAACACCTCCAGGGATGGTGACTCCACCATCTCTCTGGGCAGCCTGTTCCAATGCTTGACTACTCTTTCCATGAAGAAATTTTTGCTAATATCCAATCTAAACCTCCCCTCGCGCAGCTTGAGCCCATTTTCTCTTGTCCTATCACTAACTACATGGGAGAAGAGCCCAACACCCACCTCACTACAACCTCCTTTCAGGTAGTTGTAGAGAGCGATAAAGTCACCCCTCAGCCTCCTCTTCTGCAGACTAAACAACCCCAGTTCCCTCAGCTGCTCCTCATAAGGCCTGTGCTCCAGACCCTTCATCAGCTTTGTTGCCCTTCTCTGGACACGCTCCAGCACCTCAATGTCTTTCTTGTATTGAGGGGCCCAAAACTGGACACAGTATTCCAGGTGCGGCCTCACCAGCGCCGAGTACAGTGGGACAATCACCTCCTTGACACTGCTGGCTCATGTTCAGCCAGCTGTCTACCAACACCCCCAGGTCCTTTTCAGCCAGGCAGCTTCCCAGCCACTCTTCCCCAAGCCTGTAGTGTTGCATGGGGTTGTTGTGACCAAAGTGCAGGACCCAGCACTTGGCCTTGTTAAACCTCATACAATTGGCCTCAGCCCATCAGTCCAGCCTGTCCAGGTCCCTCTGCAGGGCCATCCTACCCTCGAGCAGATCGACACTCCCACCCAACTTGGTGTCATCTGCAAACATACTCAGGGTGCACTCAATCCCCTCGTCTAGATGATTGATAAAGATATTAAATAAGGCTCGCCGCAAAACAGAGCCCTGGGGAACACCGCTCGTGACCGGCCACCAACTGGACTTAACTCCATTCACCGCTACTCTCTGGGCTCGGCCACCCAACCAGTTTTTTACCCAGCAAAGAGTACGTCTGTCCAAGCCATGACCTGCCAGCTTCCCAAGGAGAATGCTATCTAAACAAGCTTGTGCAGATATATAACTCCTCTGCCCTCTGACTCAAGGGAGTGGCTAAAAGCTACTGGAAAACATAAACCAATTAAAAACAAAGTAAGAACTCAAAAGAGCATGCATAATAAGTATCACTTTCAAAGAGAGGTGGGAACAAAATTCCCAGTCTAGTTTCAGATGTAGACTCCTCCCAATACTCCCCAAATCCTTGCATCTAGAGGTTTAGCTGTGGGTTCATATCTACTGTCATGCAACCTAGCAGTATATTAAAGCTTAAAAAGTCACGGTAAAATATTTCAATATCTTTCTAATGATGATTAATTCCTTTTGTATTCATTTGAGTAACATTAATCAGAATGGATTCATTTAGCGTGAATGTGGATAGAACATTTAATTTCTTCTGCATAGGGGAGCCTATTTAAATGAATAATTGTACAAAAATGAATAGCAGAAAGAAAAGAACTGAAGGTTTGCATGCCAGCCATAAATTGTACAAAAAAATAACATAAATCTATGAGTACTTTATTTGTTCAACTTTAATAAGTGACACATTCACTGCATGTATATATGGCATAGGAAATATATAGTCCTGTGCCACGGGAAACATACAAATATGAAGTTGGTTTATGTCCTCACACAAGATGTTATATTATTTCAGCAGTGACAATCAATAAGAACTTCAGAGAAACATTATAAAAAAACCTAACAAATCTGCCATTTTTTGTTTAAAATTGATGAGTTGCCATTTTTCCCTTTTCCAGAATTATGCAGCAACCGTTACATGAGAAAATCTTAATACTTTAGAGCCTATCCTGATGGAGTTCTTCAGAGAATGTTTTTATAACTATCCAATCACTTAGGAATTGCCTGCCTTCTTCCCTTTGCCTATGTTTTTTTTTCCCCAGCCCCTGTCTTCTAGTGATCACCTTAGGCTGACCAACATTTGAGACTCTGATGCAGTTTCTGAAATCCTTGCTTCCATGCAGAATCATCTTATTTTTTAAGTAGACTCACTGAAGTCATTTGGACTACTTTTCAAACAAACTGTTAGCCAGAACTGCAAAGATATGAGACCCAAACCCTTGTAAACCATATCCCTGTGTGGATGTTTAGTATCACCTGGAGTTCAGTGACTTACTTAGTCACAGATGAACTATCTTCCTAAAATTTCGAGTTACAACTCCAGAAAGTTTACGCAAAAGCCAAGCATTCAGATGTTGCCAGATGCTGAACTCTTTGTAGGTTAATCTATGAGGTGAACTTGATTGTGCAGAAGCAGACTCATACAGGTAATGTAAATAAAGGATTAGCAAATCTGGTTCCTAAAACTAATAGCGAGGAATAAAATTTATTTTGCTATGCTATTTCTTATATTGCAAAAAAGTATAAATTGGGTGGATTTACCTTACCCTGCTCCAAATGACTAATGACCAGGTGTCTCACCTTTCCTAGAAATGAAGAGCAACAGATAAGATGTACAATATTTTCTTCCCTCTGCTGACAAAAAGGCAAAAAGCTTTCAGGTGGTTAAAGTGAGTTAACTTTTTAACTTCACTTTGAAATGCTACTCAACAAGTGCAGCTGTGCTAGGGATTTCCAAATTTTCAGCTTAACAGTGTTGTATGATTTATTTCCTTAATCCTGAAACTGTACCCCATATTTTTGTCTTCAGCTGTGGAGGACCGCCCATATCATCCATGTTCTGGATCATGTAAATTCTTTTAATAAATTCAGGGCTAAGAAAACAACAGTCAGATTAAGACTTATCTTTTGACATATATTATATCTGTGTTTCTGTAGTTTTTAAGATAGGAAACTTTATAGCAGAAAAACTCAAATATTGTGACAGCCTTCTGGATTTAGAAAGAAGTTCTATAATTCTTGACAGCTTCTAACAAGTCACTCCAAATCTCTGTGGATTTGGAAGAAATGTAACATTTACATTGTTGAACCATTCAGCATATTGCTTGTAGCCTACAGTGCTGATTTTCTTAGACTTGGTTTCCAGTGTGATGGATTGCAACCATAATGATGTCATTAGTTCAGTTGCACATGCTTTTAGACAGAAAAATAACATGGATTTGTAAGCAAGCTGAATATCACTTTGAGCTTCAGGGGTCCAAAACCTCACATTTCAGTGAACAAAAAGAAAGCAATTTTTTTTAATGAAATATGAAAAAAGGCTTGTTACCACCTTCTCCATGAAACACATAGCTAAGGAGAGTGAGAAGCTGGTTAATACAATTTATTTTTATGACATATATTTTGCAGTGCTGATAACTTATTGCAGCTCAGATGTATTTCTGTTTTGTATTCAGAATAGTGAATAATAAAGAAAAAAATCCTAACACACTTTATTTCCTGTTCTTGCTGGTGACATGAGGACGTGTTTAATATACTGTGGAAAGAGAATGGAATCAGCAGCTGGCTTACCTGGGAAACAAACTTAGCATGCAAGCAAATTCTTGATTGCCCAATCAAAGAGGAGAGATGAAGCATATACTACCCTCAAATGATAACCAGAAACTGGGTAGGTTCATTACTGATATACCTAAGTCCTTATCAGCATATCTTGTAGCCTACTCCTCTCATGCAGTTTACAAATCTTGAGTTATCTGACAAGGGCTGATTTCAGATGTGTTGCCAGAGTCTTGTAAATAATATTAGTGGGGTGTGAGGGGGAAGGAAAGGGAAATTAAGACTCTGAAGGGCAGCTTCTCAGGTGGCAGCTTGCGATGACAGTTTGACAGATTTTCTGGTGTTGTGGAAGAATTATATGCAATAACTATATGAAACGCTCACTTTCCTCCAAGGATTACATATTTTTAAAGTGTCATAAATACAAAGCTGTGGGAAGCATTGCTAGGTAGGAAAATATGAAATTCTATTTTATTTCCCTTGCAAGTCATTTGCATAATGTAATCTGGAGGGTTGTGTTTATCAGTAGTGGGAAGACAGTTTAAACAAATGTTCAACATATGTATATCATCAGCAGCAAAAGGTCATGGTCTTAGCAGGCAGCTAAAAAAGTAAACAAAGGCCAGCATGTCTGCATTCTCCCTGCGTCATATTGACAGCAAATAATAGGTCCCTAACAGAATATCTGTCAACTTGGAAACATTTACTGAGCATTTTGTTCTGGCTGATACAGACTGTTCAAGTGAGTCATTATACTGGGAAGCAGCCACTGCCATTTCAAAAAGTATCTTGAGACTACGACAATTTCATATCAGTGTAATTCAACAGCAGCTAACTAACTAACCAGCTAAGTGCCACAGAATCCATCCAGTATGACTGTTTCCATGGCATTTGGATACTTGGGCATTTCATTGAAATCCACGAGTTAAAATCTGTTTGCCAGACACTGTTAAGGACTAGGCAGTAATCCTCAGCCTTTCCCTTTCTACAGATTGACCAATAGGCACACTGAATAATTAACTTTCATGATTTCCACACTCATAGTGTATGATTCTGACTATTCACATCACAAAAGTAGGTTGATAGCTTATTTTTGTGACTCCCTTTGTTCCTTGCATTCAGTGTCTACTGAAACATATTCTAGTTAATCCCCTCCTCTCTTTACACTAACAACCTTACACTAACACAAGTAAAAATACCTGCTCAACTCAAAACGTACAGGACCTCATACAGGGAGCTATTACACCTCTGATATTGGCCAACCCATCTGCCAAAGGATTTAATAAAGAATTTCAAAGCCAGTGTCTTCCCACAAAGAAGGCTTATTTACAGTCTGTATTATCTATTGTCAATCCACTCTGATTTCTGTGTGTAAAACAACTTTGGTTCATGGGAACAGTTACAAAATGAGCCATAGCCATGTTGAGGATGAAGCAGGGAACGGGACAAGGGGAGGAAGGAATGAACTGTCCACTCTCTTTGATAAACTGAAAACAAGTGTTACGACAATTAATTCCTGTGCCTGTTCTTACTCAGCCTGTCTTCTAAATGACCTGTTTATACGCCAGAAAGCAAAAAACAGGTCCTGGTTTTAATCTCATATTCCATCTGCTTCTGGAATTACTGCTAAGGGCAGGTGGCAAATGAGTTCTTTCTAATTTTCCAATCTTCTCCATGGGACAAATTCTGTCTCCGTGTTCAGGCTGAGTAGTTCTTTACCAACCCTTGGGATAGAGTAAGGAACAGCTCAAGCTGAGTACATGTGACAGAACCTGACTCAGTATGAAATGAGGGCACGCATGGTTTAATGTTACATGTGTGATGCGCTCAATTTATTATGAGACAATGATTTTAGCTGGAAGATTTCAGTACAATAAACTGGAGCATGACTTAAAAGCATTTGCTTTATGGTTAGTCTTTTTACTGGCATGTCTACATACAATTGTTTCTGTACCTGCTAGTATAATTGTCTTTTGCTGAATATAATGCTTTGAAAGGTTGCATTTCAAGCATGAAAGATCTTTTTTTTCACAGTCTCAGATTCTAACCAAGGAAAGATCATATAAAAGAAATGACAACTCCAGACTTATATCCATCCATTTAATCTGTAAATACCAAGATTTTTACTGACATTTCAATGAAATTCCAAATCAGGTGTATACATGATTGATTCATACATCTTCAGACACACGTTGATACATATACATTGCTATACATGTATACATATGTATGCATGCATATAAGCATGGTCTAAGTGCATACGAAGTCTCTGACAAAGGGGACACGAGTAATTTTCAGTAGGCTTATTTGACATAGTAATAATTGATTGATCTCTCTGCCTTATTGAGGGCTGATAGTAGAATAGCCCAAGGGGAAGAAACCATGCCAGGATCCTAGATCAAAGGGTTTAGCTCTTTGCTCACATAGGTGCTGAATCCATGGTGTATTTCCAAGTAAAAGTGCCTGCAGCAATGTTTGCTAATTACAGGTTGTGTTCTACTGTTTCCAAACAGGGTGAAAGTGACAGAAGTTTAACTGTGAATAATTACACACTTGAATAAGTATGTGATTAGCCCTATTTGTTGTGGTTGGGACTAGAGTGACAGGACAAGAATGGAGTGATTGCATTATTTACAGCTTAATTGTAGACAAGTAATTACTTATGTAAGCTGGTGCTGTGGGGTCAGGGAATACATGCCTGAGAATGTCTAGAATTTGAATGGAAACTTCAGAATTTGGGTTTCCAAATGATATAGCAGAAGTGAAAATTCTATGCATTTATGTAATTATGGAGGGTGTTGCTTGAACTAAATGTCTTGGAATGTTAAATGTCTTGTTCTTTTGAAACCAAGGATTAGATGAAATCTTTATAAGCCATTGCTTCCAGCCTAATAAATCACAAATGCCACCTAGTGGCTTTTGCTATCTAGTGAATCATTGTGTAGTTGCCAATAAAAAAAACCAACCCTAAAAAACCCTAGAATTTTACCAGCATGTTATTTCCATTGATGTGCATACGGTTGATGAGATTGTCTCTCAACATTTTCCATGTAGTTCCCAGCTACATTTTATTTGCTTTGGATCAGATTGTGAAAATCTTACTCATGTTGGCAAGTAGTAGTGAATAATTCTATTAAAATGTAGTTAAACTCCCTGTCTTGGAACTGTCATTTAACTATGTGCTTTCCTTGCCAAGTAGAAGAAGGTTCTGATTTACAAAGGGAGACCTTAAGTTAGTAATAAGGTTAGCTAAGTTAAGTTGAAATAGTTAAAATAACATGTCAGTACATTGACCTAATTTATTAATATTTGTCTAAGTCTGCTCATCCAAGTAAATAAAGGCTTCAGTTTTTCCTTGTGTGCTCCATTTTCAAAATGACAAAGTATTCCAACATTAAAATCGAGGTCTAGCCAAGAAAGAAAAGAAAGAAAAAAAGACGACCAAGATAATTATTTGGTGGGAAATTAATTGCAGTAGGATGGACCTGTTATTTGAGCAGTCTGTGTTGTTAGATCCTTTTGAAATTCATGACAGGGAACTTACAGGATCAGAATAAAATGTTTATTAGTAGTAATCATGGTACCCTGTTAGGGCTAGGTCTCCATCTTTCTATATCTTTACAGACAACTACTTATGTTCAATTTCTGGTGGCTGTCCACATGTGAAAAGGATTTGGCAAGTGTTAACCTTTTTTTTCTGAGACATCAAGGGGTTGGAAATCTGAGGAGCACTATAAATTGAGTCTTATGCAGGAATGCAAACAAATGTTTTTACAAAATCTCTTATTTGTAACCTGATTCAGCAAATAGGTTTAAATTGAAACTTATCAAAGTTTTATAATTTGGCAGTTATTTTGGCACAATATCTAAAAAAAAGTGCTATTGTCAAAAATTGTCAAAGCATGGGTAAGTGTTGAATTAACTACAATTATTTTTTTCTTTTCTTTTCTTTTTTTTTTTTTTTTTTTCCCCTATTGGTGATATTTACACTCCCCTGATCTCAAAACTTGAAAATAGTACCTATAATAAAGTATAGTTAAGCAACATAGCTGTGCATAGACAGCTATGTGAATGTTTTATGGTGTAAAATATTCAAGGATATATATTTAGGTAGGGATTTCTAAGGAAACATAAGGTTATGCATGTTGCATATGAAAGTTTAGTGGTACCTAACTGCTTGAGGTGCTTTGTCTCCCAAAACTGAGCAAGGCTGAGTAAACTGAATCTGCCCAGAGCTGCTCCCTCTGAAACAGCTGTTTCACAAGTGCTTTTGTGCAACATTGTGGAGTGGGGATGATGCATTTGTTTTTACTTCAGGCTTATTACTAATATCATCTATTAATAAAAATTTTCTATGGAATGTTCTGCACTTCTTTATGGCTTGACCCTACAACCTTCATATGCCTCAATCCTTATATGTTTTTAGTGTAAGTTTATCTTTAAGCAGGAGAATAATTTCATTAAATTAATTTCATGGGATCAAGTGCAGTTGTTGCAGAGATTTTAATACAACTGGAATTATTATATTTTTCAGTGTGAGGGAAAGGAAGCAGAGGTTCTAGAAAGTTAGGTACCTTCCACTCCAAAGGTCACATAACAGCTCTGTGAGAGAATGTGATACAAAATGTCATCTCTGTTCTTGTTTCTTTTCTTTGTGAAGACTACAGTGTTTTTTAAAAGCAGAATGCTTGTAGTTATTAAAAGGGATAGCTGACGTATATACCAGTATAGGTGTTCACTTTCTTAAAGGCTTAAAATTAAAACTGCATTCTAATGTCTCAGGTCCGTCCATACTCTTATTGTAACATGAAAGAAAACCACAAAATACTCCAAAGCCTTGCTTAGCTCATGAAGCTTTTTAAAGTTAAAAGATGTAACTTTTTGGATCAAAGTAGTTCCTCATGGGAATATTTGCTTTTATGTTCCTTTTATTTTGCTACTGTTGTAGAAACTCTGCATGGTCCTGTATTACTGATCACTGAGTGGATAGAACCCCTGAACATAGCCATCAGAATAAATGCTAAATTACTACCAAGTGTTATAGCATAGCCAGTCCTTTAACCATATATTCTGAAGTTCCTTAAAACAACGCAGTATATAGAAAAGCCCATATTTTGCTTTAATATTGAATCTGAGTTAATACAATAACATTTTTAAAGTGTAAATTGTTTTACAGATTAGCTATAAATCTTTGTACAAAGAAAACAGTAGATGACAGCTTTTGGTCACGTAATTTAGAAAACAAAAGACGCTTTTCCAGATGGACACAGTTCCTTGTCATGGAATATGGGAACACATTAAGATTCCATGGCTGCTGTGGGTTATTAGTGACACTACTAATAACAGTAATTGGAATCTTTGTCATTTTTCTTGACCCATATTATTCCTAGCTCTCCCCCTGCTCCCACTTACTCATGCTTTTTCTTTCTTCCCCCTCTTGTTTCCCTCATGTATGCAAATTTGTTATGGAAAGTGCAATGAACAGAGATCTGGTAATAAATCTTGCATGGTATTAATCTTGTTTCTCACTTATTTTCTCCTTTCTGCTTTATCATCTGACCTTTTTTCTTAAATAGATATACCTGACATATATATTTACTTGGAAACTCTTAGGGACAGGGACTATGTTGTATTGTGAAGTGATTGAAACAACATTCATCTGGGTTTTAATTGAATATTTTTTTTTCTCGTAATTGTTATGTAGTATTTAAAAGCTAGTCAGAGATCGCTGAAAGTAATCAATATCTTACTATATTACTACACAAGCTAACAGTACAATGCTGTTTGTCTATGTTTACCTTTAATCAAAACATCTTCATACCTGGCATCTCATATCAATAAAGTCTGGGCTAGATCCCTAGAAGATTTAGTTTCATGAGTGCTTATTCACAGTAATAAACTGGGGAGTCAGTTTCACAAGTGACTGACTCCTTTACTGGAAGTCAAGACTATGGTGCGGATAGGACTATGTATGATGTTTAGTGTTATCACATCTAATATCAGGTTCTCATATTAGATTTTTTAGGTAGCCCAATGCAACTTTAATGAAAGTCAGCAGAATGCGTCCTGTGGTCATCAACTCACATTAACCACATAGTCTACGTCCCAATCCACAGTAGTCACCTGCCTAGAGCATGCTGCAATTTCCATCTATCTGGGAAGTTTAGATTACTATATCATAAGCAAGGAATATATGACTGCATTTCTCTTTAAAATGACACACTAGAATATGAACCAAGATTGTCATTCAGACATGGAAGCAGGGCATAGTCCACTAAGATAGAGATGAGAACTAGGTTTTGAGAGCTCTAAAGCCGTAAATGGTTTTGTGTTTGTGTCATAGCTCCTGAACCCTTATAACTTTGTTCATACTGTGTTTCCTTAACATCCAGTGCAACCTGCAGGGAATCCTCCTTGTTTCCACTTACACAGAGCAGAGAGAAGAAATAGGCCATGAGAGTGCTGGAAATCAAAACAGGAAGATGTGGTGGATGTGGTGAACTGGAAGACTTCCAACATTGGCTGAATGACTTCTAAAGGAACTGCAAGAAGACACAGGATAGGGTCATCCCCTAACCCAGATGCTGAGCAGAGCTTAATAGCTGTCAGAAACTAGCAAGAGTTTTTAAGGCAAGTGGTTGGTGCATCTGTTGTTGAGGGTGATCTTAAACATAGTCCTAACTGTTGGAATACATAACTAATCATGCTTTTAAAAGACATCTGGCTCCTAATAGAGTTTACAAAGTTCCTAAAAACATGCAGTGAAATAAAACACTTGCTAGCTGAGAAAATCTGCAATACTTAAGAATTCTTCACTCATTTATTTTTCTGTAGTTTGAAAACAGCTGTTAAACACTGGTTTAATCAGTTAATGACATTATAGAATCATAGAATAATTTGTGTTGGAAAAGACCTTTAAGTCCAACCATTAACCTAACACTACCAAGTCCACCACTAAACAAATTAAGGATAGAGTCATAATTTCATGTTTCCTGGCTTGGTGGATGGATTATTTTTAATGCAAGTGAAAACTAGGAATCATTAAGGTTGGAAAGAATCTCTAAGATCATCAGTCCAACCACCAACCCAACACCACCATGCCCAATAAACCATGTCCCAAAGTGCCACGTCTACCCATTTTTTGAACACTTCCAGGGATGGTGACTCCACCATCTCTCTGGGCAGCCTGTTCCAATGCTTCACTACTCTTTCCATGAAGAAATTTTTCCTAATATCCAATCTAAACCTTCCCTGACGCAGCTTGAGACCATTTCATCTCGTCCTATTGCTAACTACTTGGGAGAAGAGCCCAACACCCACCTCACTACAACCTCCTTTCAGGTAGTTGTAGAGAGCAATAAGGTCTCCCCTCAGCCTTCTCTTCTCTAGGCTAAACAACCCCAGTTCCCTCAGCCACTCCTCACAAGACCTGTGCTCCAGACCCTTCACCAGCTTTGTTGCCCTTCTCTGGACACGCTCCAGCACCTCAATGTCTTTCCTGTATTGAGAGGCCCAAAACTGGACACAGGATTCCAGGTGTGGCCTCACCAGTGCTGAGTACAGTGGGACAATCACCTCCCTGCTCCTGCTGGCCACGCTATTCCTGATACAAGCCAGAATGCTGTTGGCCTTCTTGGCCACCTGGGCACACTGCTGGCTCACGTTCAGCCGGCTGTCGACCAACACCCCCAGGTCCCTTTTGGCCAGGCAGCTTTCCAGCCACTCTTCCCCAAGCCTGTAGCGTTGCATGGGGTTGTTGTGACCCAAGTGCAGGATCTGGCACTTAGGCTTTTTGAACATTGAAACACTTTGACTTCTATGATCAATCAAAACACAAATAGTCCAAATAAATGTCCTATTAAGGCCTTTGGCCTCAAAATTATTTATTCAATCTAATAAGAAAATACCTAAGAAAACTTTACTGCCACTTATTTTCTGAATTTGGTCAGCTCTGTATATCAATTCCTTTATTTAATTCATAGAATCATAGAATTGTAGAATATCTTGGGTTGGAAGGGACCTGTAAGGATCATTGAGTCCAACTCCCTGCTCCTCACAGGACTACCTAAGACTAAACCATATGACTAAGAGTGTCATCCGGGCACTCCTTGGATGCTGACAGGCTTGGTGTCGTGACCAATTCACTGGGGAGCCCGTTCCAGTGACCAACCACCCTCTCAGTGAAGAACCTTTTCCTAACGTCCAGTCTGAAGTTCCCCTGACGCAGCTTCGTTCCATTTCCTTATGTCCTATCATGGTCACCAGAGAGAGATCAGCACCTCCACCTCTGCTGTCCCCCTTGAGGAAGTTGTAGACTGTGATAAGGTCACCCCTCAGCCTTCTCTGCTCCAAGCTAAACAAACCAAGTGACTTCAGCCACTCCTTGTAAGTCTTGCCCTTGAGGCATTTCACCATCTTGGCTGCCCTCCTCTGGACACACTCTAATAGTTTGATGTCCTTCTTATATTGAGGCACCCAAAACTGCACACAGTAAATGAGGTGGGGGCACACCAGTGCAGTGCAGAGTAGGACAATCACCTCCCTTGACTGGTTAGCTATGCTCTGCTTCATGCACCCCAGGACACGGTTGGACATTTTGGTTGCCAGGGGACACTGTTGACTCATATTCAACTTGCCATCAACCCAAACCCCTAGATCTCTTTCAACAGAGTTGCTCTCCAGCCTCTCATCCCCCAATTTGTATGTATAACCAGGATTGTCCCATCCCACGTGCAGAATTCAGCACCTGTTCTTGTTAAATTTCATATGGCTGATGATATCCAGATGTCTCTGTAAGGCCTCTCTGCTCTCAAGGTAGTCCACAGCTCCTCCTTCTAATTTAGTGTCATCAGCAAACTTACATAATGTACATTCAAGTTATTTCAACAGGAAAAAAGAGTTTTCACACATAAGTAACAAAAACTTAGTGAGAAGCCAAGAAATGGTAATGAAGTCTGCTTAAATACATATGATACCTGGTATCATTAATTATGATGTTTATTGTTATGACTAGGAAGTAAGTAAGAGCAAACTCTAGCTTTGCCAGTCCAAACATGGAGTAGTGGTGCCCTGAAGAACCTGCAGTCTAAACAGATGAGAAGGATGTAAGAAAGGAGACAAACAAGGCAACTGAACTGTATGCTGTCAGCAGATGTCTTTTCAGGTCTTTGGTGGAGGTAGCAGTCCAGGTAGGAGGCAAATAGGTTAATTATCTAGAAAGGAAAGAAAGTTCTGTGTCAGCAGCAGAGAAAGGAGAAGTAAGTAGATAAAGTCAGAAAGTAAGACAGTATGAAAGAAAGAAAGAAAGAAAGAAAGAAAGAAAGAAAGAAAGGAAGAAAGAAAGAAAGAAAGAAAGAGAAAGAAAGAAAAGTAATCAAAGACCTAGGTTAAAATACAACTGTGTCTGCTTTTCCATTTTTACTCATTGTCTGGCATTTCTCTCTAGCCAACTGGCTCAGAGACAGAAGGCACTTAAGGTATGCTCTAGCCTCTTCCTTTCACTAGGTCAGAACATTCTCTGTGATGGAGATTACACAGATCACAATTAATTTATGACACAATTGAAACTGTCTTGCTCGCTTAAGTTTAGGATTTAGATCAGTAGAGCTATTCACCACTTAAAAACCATGCAATAGAGCATAAATACTGCTTAATTGCTTCTGCAATGAATCCACCTACCATTCAGCCAATGATGACAGTTTTAACTTCCTATTAAAAAGAATAAAAAAAAATCTTGAACAATCAAAAACTGACTAGTCGTTACATATATGTGTTACTCACTTCTCAGTTTGGATGGTACACTTCACCAGATTGCCAGAAAACAGTATTACTTAACTCATGACGGATGTTGGCATTCTTGTCTGAAATGCTCTTAAAGCTCTTCACTCACAAGTACCTCGTTTACCACATGAGAATATCAGTAACCGAAAATGTTAACTAATTAATATTTTTACACTTAAAAGTTATATTTGCTTCTCCCTAACTCTTGTGGCACAATGTATTATTTTTTATATTCATAATATATCCTCTATTTTCAGTGGATCTACTCTGGTTGAACTCTTGGTTTTGGGCTTTTTTTTGTCTCTGGACCTAAATATCTATACAGTTCTCTGTCAAATTCACCTATGTGCTATTGCACTATATACATTCAAATCAAATATGAAATTCAAAGTTTTTTTCTGCTGCTCTAAAGGCATGGCACCTCTCTGCAAGTGGAATCATAAAAGAGTAATGCATATAGGCCAGACACAGACTGAAATGCATTGTAAAAGAAACAACTGTTATTAATATATCCATCAATACGATCAGATGAGAAGGAATCAAAATGCAGTCCCACAGAGGGAGCTACTTTAAGTGGATGTTAGACAAATTCCTAGCTCTTTTGCATGCCATAATGAAAACAGAACTGTAGGGGTCATATCAGGGGCTTCATTTTAAAAACAAACCACTTTAATTGAGGAAGTTTCGCAAGTATTTTAACATGAACTTCACCCATCTGATATCAGATTTAATCTCTTTTTAAAAGGGAGTTTTCAGACTAAGTATACAGCTAATATCTATTGTATATATTTTGCTTCTTTAGTAAATCCATTCATTTTATTTCGTTGGAGACAGAAATTTTACTATTAAGAGCTATGACATAGAAGACATACAACTCTTTTTCCTTTTTTTTTTTTTTTTTTTTTTTTTTTTGTGGGTTTACTTTGAAAAGCAGCTCATAATATAAGAGGCATCAGACTGGAAAGTAGTTTTTTGCTCACTGCCTAATGCCTCTCGTGCTTGTGGCAGTGGATATATTTCACTCCTTGTTGCTTCTCAGTACTAACCGTAAATAAATGAAAATGGCTTTTCCCTGGTCATTCCCCTAAATGTGCTCACTGCCTTTGCTTATCTAGCATGTATAGGCAAGTTGGCGCTCTTCCCAGCATAAAGAGCATACAAATGCTGGCAGCTATAGGGCTGTGGCACAAACAGCCAAGCTGATTTTCACAAATGGACACACAAGTGCTTAGGTCCCTGTGAGTGATTCTAAATCCCAGAAAGGATGCCAAACAGCTGGTCTGCTATTGTCCCAACTTTGCCTTCACTAGTCAATAAAACAAGTATTATTCGTCTTTTGTAATCACTATGTTTATTTCTGCTTTGCAGTTGATACAAACATTGAAAATAGCTGGTCACAATCTACTTCGTGATTCAGATGCCATATGACCACATGGATACATCTGAGGCACCTTGCAGATTAAGGCACCAGGCACAATAAAGACACACATGGTTCACAAGCATGGGACCTGGACTCTACGTGACAGCTCATTGAATGAAGATTGCCAAGCTGGCCTTGGGATGGCATTCAAAATGTATAGAAATATCCAATTACCAAACTCAGTGAAATCCCCATAGCTGATGGTGACTGAATGTTTTTTAAGCACTGGTACTGAAAAACAGGCTCAAAACTAGCAAAAATTATAAAAAAATCATTATCCTTTCTATCTCTTCCTGCTGACTCTGGGAAGCACATTGCAAAGTTATGCTGACTTTACGTGTTTGCCTTTTTCAGGCCTCTTTCTCTCTCCTTTATTAGGAGAGGTACTTGCTGAGCCTGAGTGAAGGGTAAGAAGGTTCTAACTAGGTTATTTACTGTAATGTTACCATAGCTACTTTTTTTTGGCAGTGTGAACATTCACAAGTATATTATGGGCTTCATAACTATATTTTTCCTGCTAAATATTTCTGTGTTCAACTCCTAAGCACACTTCTGGTAATTTTTCAGATTTTGCTCTTTTGGGATAATTCAAGTAATTACTTTTTCAGAGATGTGTCTTAGGGTTTTACGCAATATAATCATGTTCTCTATTTTAACATCCCTTCTCTCTACTCTGGTTATTGTTTTCTAGATCTGTGTGATTTGTGGTCTTTTCTTTCTCTTTGATTGAATATGCATATTATTTTGCATTGTTGTTCTTTTTGTTCTCTCAGGCTATTACCAAAATATTTCTTATATAACAGTTAACAAAAGTCTATATAATACGAAGTAGGTAAAGAACCACAAGTAAAAGCACATTAAGAAGCTAATTTGAGATTTTGAAAAGCTGGATTCCATTAACTCTTGGTTATGTACTTGTTATATGACCTTTTCTGGGCACCTCCATTACTAACATGGTCCTGACATCTTCAAACACAGTCAAGTGATGCCTGAGTCAGCTGGCTGTGCAAGCTTACCTGAGTACTAGGGTTCACAGCTTCAGACTGGCTGTAAGACCTGACACATGCCAAAGTAGGATCCTCAGCAGTGGAGTTCTTGGAGCTGCTAAGCCAGAACAACCTGATCCTGATCCTGAAGGGAGCACTGAGATAGGAGCCAAATATATGGCAGAGGAGAAGCCAAGGTGTAATCCTCACTGTAGCCTGTCAGTTTTACTCTCAGTGATGTCAGAAATCTGCTTTTAAATCCCTGATCAGCCTGAAGTGGATCAACTGGAGTAATTTTCCTGCATCTCCCCTATTTTTACTGTATGTAATGTCATACAAAACTTGAAGTTTTCTGTCCTACTGCAAAATTGCTTACTCAGTTCTGCAAGAACTGCAAAAATTCCACCTTCCTAGAAACAGAGGCTTTAGGGGATTTTTCGTAATTAAGGACATTTGATCTATGAAGTTTTTCATCACCCTTAAATAAGTGTAATACAAGTAGTAGGGGACAGAAGGTTTTTTTTCCCCAAAGGAAATAAATTATTTCAACTCTTAGTTTCATCCCTGCACTGGAAGCTTACAAAACTTTCCTCTTAGCACCATGCTAATTTTAGTTTTTATAATCCTACTTGTTAACATATTACAATTAAATAACTTGTGAGCCAACTGTCTGCGATATCCTGGACAGAAGGATGATGCATGCATGTAAACTGAGGTGCACAGGAGTAACAGCTCTTTGTCTGGGATTTCCAGCTGTCCAGCAGCTCAGTCTTAGTTACTGTCACAGTTCCATCAGGGATGTGATTGAGGGGAAAAAAATCCAATAGAGAGAGAAGATGTTTAAAAACATTAACCAAGTCTCAAAGTGGGAGAATTCATGGATATGACTATTGCAATTAAATTTTTTTTCTTTTTATTTATCAAGCTACTGTTGGATGCTTGCTTTCTTCTCAGTTTGATGCAAACCTGAATACCACAGGGATTTATTATAATTCCATATGCACTGTGAACTCCAAATGCTGGGTAAGCTAAATCTCTCATAGTCTAGTCCGCTCTAGGAGCTTTAGTCATGCATTCAGAAGGGAAACTGGAGTACTTTATGGGAGATATAATTCAATCAGTGATTCCTCCCTGTATAGAAGGACTATGAGCCATCCTAACTGCTACACTCTTCTGTAGTGACTAACACAGGGGCAAACAAATATTGAAAAAATCTGAAACATTTTTTAATTTCACTTTTACAAATCAAAATGTCAAGAATCAGATACACTTGTCCTCAGATAAAATATTATCTTCAGAATTCCCTAAAAAAAAATTGAGGTTTTGTAGTAAAACTGAAATTTTAACATGGAAAAGTTTTCATTATAAGAAGTTTGAGCAGAAATTTTCCAAAAGTTCAAAAAGTTTATTTTTATAACCCTTCAAATCACTGTCAGCTGTTGATGCCTTTAGTGAACAACTCTGATAGTAGCAATGTTAAAAAGAGCATATTAACAGATTAACTACTCTTAGATCTTATTCTGTCCCTTCTAACTTTCTTCATTCATCATGAAATTAATGAAGTGTTATTAATTTTCCCCAGTCTTTACAATTAACACTGTACCTCAAATTGGCTCAGCTCAGAGAAAGTGAGACATTTCTCATCTTGTATCTCCCTGGTGATGTAAACTGGCAGAAGACATAGCAGCATGACTTAAACGTGTTACTGCTGAATCCCCAAATCTTTGGATACAAATTAGTCAGAGGTGACATGAGCATCACTAAATCACTTGTCTTTAGAATTACACTGTATTATGTTGTGGTGAGCTATTAGCATGTGAATACC
The DNA here is from genome assembly GCF_030463565.1 of Pelecanus crispus. Classification (NCBI taxonomy): domain Eukaryota; kingdom Metazoa; phylum Chordata; class Aves; order Pelecaniformes; family Pelecanidae; genus Pelecanus; species Pelecanus crispus. The sequence continues at coordinate 41,266,475 of NC_134648.1, read as the reverse complement.
ACGCATAAGGAACCATTCCTATTATCCTCTGAAATTATATCCATACTGTCTCTATTAAAATTTCCATATTGTAAGTGCCATATTACAGTATTACAGTGTAAAAGTAGTAATTGTCAAAAAGTAAGGTAGATTGTGCTTGAAATTTAAGAAGAGGGGCCAGTTTATGAGTATCAATGGAAAGGGACTACAGATGAAGATGGTGGTACAGAGAACTAATGGTTAATGGAGACAGTGAAAGTGGAATCTATGTTTATGCAACAACACACAAGTCTGTTCCAGCAAGTGTCCCAGTGGCTCCACACATCCAGAATCAGGTTACCCAGGAGGAAGAAGGGAACTGAGTTACCAAGTAAAGGGGAAAAGAAGATGGAAGTATGACAGATGAAATAGGTGAGACATATGGTAGAAGAAGGTGGTAAGCAGTAAGCTAGGCATTGAGGAAGAATTAGTTAATGGAGGCAGTTGTAGAGGCCAGAATCATTTAATTCCTGACAATTCAAGACTGTTTAATGTTCCAAACCTTATTGGCTTCCTGACTTTTTAAACTCTATATCTGCTTTCAATTCCTTTCACTCTCATTGCTACTCATATTCTAAATAACAAGGCTTTTTTATCCTTTAAAAAAGCAGCAGATTCTACTGTTTGTTGCATACTGCATAAGTTATCATTATGTCAGGATTATGATAAGAGGCTGACTTGATTTATGTAAAAATAATATGGGGGTTTTTACCCCAAAGACAGCTGGAGAACACTATGGGAAACATATAGATGAGGACCCAGATTCGGCAGGATAATGAACTACTTTCTATGTGTCTTTGGCAATTTGAGATACACACTACAGAAATAATTTTCTATGCATAATTCTTTCAAACTTTTGTACATTGTACCATCTGGCCTAGAGCTCTATTTCCAGATCACGTTTTGATCTTTACAAAACATGACATAGCAACACTGTCTATTTGCAAATAGTAGTTGTATTTTAGCCCATTCTTTTGCCATAGAGTGAGCTGGTTATGTATACTCACATGTATAGCTATTTCCTGTTAGTGGCCTCCATACTATAGGTTAGTTGATGCTATAAACAAAAGGGATTTTTTTTCTCAAATTTAACAGATGTAGCAGGCTTTTTCAGAAGTAGTCTTAGTGGAAAACAGATTCTGGAAGACCTTAAAGCCCTCTTTCTAAAAAGTCAGGAGGAACCTTTAATAGGAGAGTAATCCCAAGTATTCAGTTCTCTCTTTTGTTTTTAAAGTCAGGAACTCAATAAATAAAGTCAGGAGTTCTTCAGTTTTGGAACTTGTTTCTTCCTCTTTGCTTGTAAGAAAGAGCTTGGCTATATGACGCACTTAAAACACATGCACACAGATGTGCACAGATATCTCTCTCCTTAGCTTTCCTTCCCAAGTAATTAAAACCAAGATCAACAAAGTTGAACTGCAGAACATAATGGTTCTTTGATTTCTAACTTACAGACTGAATAGCCTTCAAGATGTTTGTAAGTTTCTCAACAAAATAAGCAAGGGAGAAGTATGTAGTTCCTCTCTCATTATTCTGTGATACAACGGCACTTTGATCTTTAGCCAGAGATTGGAGCTGCATATGATTACTCAGCATTTCTCACTGAGAAAGAGCTAAGGGTATTGGATAAAATTACCAGGCACCAGCCCAGGACATTCAAAAGGTACGTTTCACGTAATGCTTAACTAAACTGTAGAAATCATTAGTACAGAATGTCGTGAATGACAACTTTTCATAAGGATTCAAAAAGTGATTAGATGTTCCAGTAGAAGCTGTTTTACACAAAGTCCTGGCTATACTACAGAAACAATCTCGCCCTTGATAATCCTCCTCTACCGAACGTTGGCCATTTTAGAGTCAGGAGACAGGGCTAACAGCATTTTTCACATCAACACAGTCATTCCTATAATATGTCCGTGCTCACAAACTGGTGTGCAGAGTAAGTTCTTCCAGTTTCTGACACACATGATATCTTGATGGTCATGCCAAATAGAATGTTGTTTGGTGAAGTTTATAAAACCTTTGAGTAACCCTAACATTCTTGGGGATAAAAAGTTCTATCAGCTCATTCACTCCTAATATTAAAATATTCATTCTACTGAAGTTTCAGGGATAGTTATTTTTCATATGGAACATTTTGCCTTTTGTCTTTTGAAAAGCCAACTGTTCTCTCAGGTTCAGATGACCCCTGTAAGTATAATGAGAATATTATAGGACTTTGAAGGCTTGAAAGCACTGCTTCTTGCTATGCTGTAATAAATGGTTATTTCAGTACATTGACACAGCATTCTTGTACTATGCATAATTTTGCACTTAACATTTACATCATTAAATCTTAACATTCATTGAAATAAATAATTTAAGTGTTTTTCACATGTACAGTCTTTCTATTTGACTGAAAGAAGCTTAAGACTTCAGAAGCAAAGTGCACATAATTTAACTGATGATTCAGACCCAGGAAAACCTGATGCAATCCTGTCATTTCAATTAAATTGTACATTCTTATGTCAGGTCCACCATTGATCTGTACGTGCTTTTAAAAAAGGAAAAAAAGTGTGCCATATTCCCTGTGTTTGCAGAATCACAGAATGTTTGAGGTTGGAAGGGACTTCTGGAGGTCATCTTGTCCATCCCCCTGATCAAGCAGGGCCACCTAGAGCCAGTTGCCCAGGACAATGTCCAGATGGCTTTTGAATATCTCCAAGGATGGAAGCTCCACAAACTCAATAGGCAACCTGTACCAGTGCTTGGTCACCCTCACAGTAAAAAAGTGTTTCCTCAATTTCAGACAAAACCTCCTGTGTTGCAGTTTGTGCCCATTGCCTCTCGTCCTGTTACTGGGCACCACTGAAAAGAGCCTGGCTCTGTCTTCTTTATACCCTCACTTCAGGTATTTATAGACATTGAAGAGATCCCCCTCTAAGCCTCCTCTCCTCCAGGCTAAACAGTCCCAGCTCTCTCAGCCTGTCCTCATATGAAAGATAAATCTCCTTCATGGCCCTCCACTGCACTCTGTCCAGTAGCTCCAGTGCTGAGTAGAGGGGAAGGATCACGTCCTTTGACTTGCTGGCAACACTCCTCCTAAAGCAGCCCAGGATACCATTGGCCTTTATTGCTGTGAGGGCACATCACTGGCTTATGTTCTACTTGTCCTCCAGGACCCCTAGGTCTTTTTCTGCAAAGCTGCTTTCCAGCCATGTGGCCCCCGGCATATATTGGTGCATGGCATTTTTCCTTCCTATGTGCAGGACTTTGCATTTGCACCTTGTTGAACTTCATGAGGCTCCTCTCAGCCCATTTCTCCAGCCTGTGGAGGTCCTTCTGGATGGCAGCACAACCCTCTGGCTACTCAGCTACTCCTCCTAGTTTTGTGTCATTGGCAAACTTGCTGAGGGTACACGCTGCCCCATTATGCAGATAATTAATGAAGATGTTAAATGGGATTGGTCTCAGTATTGACCCCTGAGTTAAACTGCAACTGACTGGCCTCCAATGAGACTTCAAGCCACTGATCACCACCTTCTGGGCCTGGGCATTCAGCCAGTTTTCAATCTACCTCACTGTCTGCTGATCCAGCCTGAACTTCATTAGCTTCTCTATGAGGATCTTAGGGGCGACAGTGTTGAAAGCCTTACTGAAGTCTAGGTAGACAATATTCACTGCTCTCTCCTCAACTACCAAGCCAGTCATTCTGTCACAGAAGGTTATAAAATTGATCAAGCATGACTTTCCCTTGGTGAAGCCATGCTGATGACTCCTGATGATTTTCTTGTCATTCATGTGGCTGGAAATGTTTTCCAGGATTAGTTGCTCCATCACCGTTCCAGGGATCGAGGTGAGGCTGACCAGCCTGTCCTCCTTCTTGACTTTCTTGAAGATAGGAGTGACATTTCCTCTCCTTCAGTCCTCAGGCAGTTCTCCCAGTTGCCATGATCAATCAAAGATTTTCAAGAGTGGCCTTACAATGACATCTGCCAGTGACCTCAGCACTTGTGGGTGTATCCCATTAGGGCCCATGGACTTATGTATGTCCAGCTTGCTTAAGTATTCCCTGACCTGGGAACAGTACATCCACCAACAGCTTCCACGAACGTTATGTCTTTCTTGCTCCTGCCTTTCCCTCTGGTCTCTGAGGCCCGGTATTCCTGAAGGCTGGTCTTGCTAGTAAAGACTGAGGTAAAGGCAGCACTCTACCTCAGCTTCTTCTATGCCTTGTATAACCAAGTCCCCTGACTCGTTCAGCAGCAGGCATATCTTTTCCCTAGCCTTCTTGTCACTTATGGACTTAGAGAAGCCCTTCCTGTTGTCTTTGACATCCCTGGCCATATTAAATTCCAGCTGGGATTTGGCTTTCCTAACTTCTTCCATGGATACTCAGACAATGTCTCTGTATTGCTCCCAGGTCCTTGCTTCCACCATCTGTATGCTTCCTTTCTGTGTCTGAGTCTGGAGCTTGTTCATCCATGCAGGCCTCCTGACATTTTTGCCTGCCTTTCTATTAATTGGGATGGAAATCTTTTGAGCTTGGAGGAAGTGATCCTTGAATATTAACCAACTTTCCTGGGCCCTTCTTCCTTCCAGGGCATTATCCCACGGCATTCTACCAAGCAGATCTTTGAAAAGGCCAAAGTCTCCTCTCCTGAAGTCCAGGGTTGTGAGCTTGCTTTTCCTCCTCCTCTCTCCCCTCATGATCCTGAACTCCACTGTCTCATGGTCACTGCAACGAAGGCTGCTTTTGACCTTCACATCCCCAATGAGCTCCTTATTGTTGGTGAGTTTGAGGGCCAGCACAGCACCTCTTTGTTGACTCCTCTATTACCTGGGTGAGGAAGTTGTCATCGACACACTCCAGGAACCTCCTGGATTGCTTATACCCTGCTGTGTTGTCCCTCTAGCAGACATCAGGTTGGTTCAAGTCCCCCATGAGGACAAGGGCCTGCAAATGTGAAAAGGCTCCTATCTGCAATGTATGATGCCTCATCCAATTGTTCTTCCTGGTCAAACAGCCTGTAGTAGACACCCACTACAATGTCAGCCCTATGTGTCTTCTCTTTAATCCTTACCCATAAGCTCTCGGCTGGCTCATCATCCATCCCCAGGCAGATCTCCATATATTCCAGCTGTTGTCTCACATAAAGAGCTATTCCACCTTCTCATTTTTCCAGCCTGTCTTTCCTAAAGACCCTATATCTTTCCATTGCAACACTCCACTCAAGGGAGCCATGCCACCATATCTTTGTGATCCCAACAGGACCGTAGCCCTGCAGCTGCACACAGATCTCTAATTCATGTTCATTCCTCATGTTGTAAGCATTAGTGTGTATGCATGTCAGAGTGTTAGAAGGCAACATTTACTGTATCATCTTCTCCAACCTAGAAAACTCCAGCTACCTTCACAGTAATCAGATAAGACTCATGCTTGATTTTTTCTGGTGTTGCCGAAGCACCATTTTTCACCCTAGAATTGTTTTATAGTCTTATTGTATTTTATCTTCACCCATAAACCTCTTTGGTTCAAAACTGGTTTTAACCTGTTTTTGCATTCCTTTCCCATGCAAAGGTGTTTAGTGCAGCAAAGAAGAACCCATCCTAGTGCCAAGACAACTTGGAAAGGTAAGATGTGACTAAGAACTTGGAGGTTTTAAAAAGGTTTGCTTCCATCTGAAAAAATTCTCAAACTTTGCCTTTACAAAAACAAAATAAAGGGATTGTCTCTTTCTTCTATCACTGAAAGCTCTCACTCACACATCAAATGGAAACAAGAAGAGACTTCTTAGGCCTCTAATACTATAATGGTATAAAGCAGAGGATAATCATATTCATGCCAAATGTTATTTTTAGTAATTTTGCTCCTTAATACATTTCAGCTGACTCCATGGTGCTCATAGATTAATCTGAATTTACTGGTATAAAGCGATATAAGTAAGAACATAGTTTTATTAATTGTTCTTTTCATTCCTGTGTTGTTCTTTTAAAAGACTGAACCTTCTGGGAAGGATGTTGTTCTTCATAATCGGACACTTTCCTTGAGAGTTTTGTCCCCAAAATCTCAGCATCAGGTTGCCTTGCAGTCCTTGTTGTTCTGGATACCATGAGACATGGCTGTACATGGAAATCTCCACTATTATTAGGTGAGAAGGCTGCACCCCTTTCCCTGAGTTTGGGTTTAGGTGTTGTGATATTGTATTGCTCATTAATTAATTGTTAGACAGCTAGCTATAGTTCTCTCTGTGTAGGCATGAAGGCACTGTTTGTAAAGCAATACAATTTGTTCCAGGTATAGCTGTCTTAGCAACCAAAGCCTGTGATCACATTTCTTCTCATTTTGAAATCTCATTGCAAGATTTTTCAGGAATTAGAACTGCACCTTCAGACCTCTCTGTGGTCTGGTTTAAGCTGTCTTTGGGATTATCTCTTCTTGTGATATCCTGGCTGCTGATAAGTAGTACAGTCAGATTGAAAAGAAATATCATCTGCCTCAGGAATAAATCCCATATGTATTCAAAAAACAGCTTTCTCCGAGCCTATCAATCAGCAGGTCATGTAGGAGAGAATTCACTTATCACTAAGTAAACATGATGACTTGCTCTGTGCTGAAAATATTGATGTTGAATATTCAGCATGTAATGAAATAACTTGAAAAGGGTTGTTTGGGCTGATTTAGAATCACTGATTTAGACACTTGTAACCAGAATCTTTCCCGTAAAAGGAAAGTGAGCTACACATTGTGTAGTTTTATAGTGACGCTTAGATATAACATCTACCTATGTCTTTTGGAAGCAGCTGGAAAAGCAGAGGAATTGTGGGAAAATGAGAAACAAGCCATGTGTTGCTTTCTTCTCATGTTAGACTCAATAGATACTAAAGCAAAGGGTTGCAAACAGCCAGTGTGCCTTCATTTAAAGCAGTTTGTATAATCTTTTTTTCCCCCTCAGTTTTGTGGGAAGGAGGAGGGGTGTGGTTCTTCAAGGAGTTGAGAGGAAGAATGGGATCACCAGGAGTTCCTAGGAACTTCAGTTTCAGAAAAAATAGCAATCACCTAAAAAACCTTTCCTGCATTATATGTTTTTTACTGATACTTCTGTTTGCTTCATATTCTAGGAGAGTATTCTATTTCTTTCTGGCTTACAGACTGTTCTAGAAAAGAAGACAGAAGGCCAAAAGATCACCAGAATATTTCTGCTTCTAATGAAAAATTACACTTCGTTCTGGATTATCAGACAAGTGCATAAGACAATGCAGATCACCAGCTCCAGTTTTTAGTGGGTTTTTTGTTTCTTTTTTTTTCCTGGAAGAGCCTGGCATTTCTATCTCAGAAACATAAAATGTGCATGTGTGCATGAGTGCAGTGATACTACATTTAACAGAATCATAGAGAACAGAGTTGAAATATTGGTAGATTAAACAGAATAGTTTCATTTTCCTTAGGTTTATCTACTAGAAAAGTAAAACTTGAAAAATAATAAAGAACATAAAACTCACTTATGGCAACATTTTGCCATTAAAATAGCTGGGTTGCAGTTGATTGACATGTCTAATGGCCCATGACTATATCCACTGGAATACAACCATGCTGACCCAGTATATCATACCATCCAAGAAGAAACGGATACGTGAAGATAACACCTACTTGAATTTAATTTGGGTGAGGGCATCTGGGTTCCAACAATGGAGAAGTAGATTGATCATGAGTCTAAACTTGCCCGAGCATAATTTTGAAGGATAGTGGTCCACAGCTGGGGTCAAAAAATAGTTCTGCGCAATACATCTACTTCTTGTGGATAAAATCAACTCTTTCTTTGACTTGTTTCCTTTAACTGCTGTGAGGAAAAGATGCATACTTATGCACCAATTAGCTCATGCGGGAGATATATGGGAAACATTAGGAAAACTCTCTAGCTAGATGTCAATCCCTGAATTAGATTGCTTAGAAAAAAATGTGGCATTTCAATCATTGTTGACTTGGGTTATTTTTAAGAACATATTAGCTAGAATTAAAATGATTCCCTGACAGATATTTAACTAAGCAGTACTGAGTACTGTTCAAATGCCCCCCCCCCACTTATTTAGAGCAGGGATGTGGTTAAGGAAGCTATTGCTTACTACTTAGTGGTGAACTGTGAGTACTTGGCTGAAACTCAATGACTGTATGAGCATGACTAGTTCCCAAGACTCAGACTTATGAACAGTACCCCCCTCCTTTGTCCACAGGAAAATATCTTATTTGCCCATTTCATATTTCAGACATAACATAGAGTGACTGATACGTGGATGTTTAAGACCCAATACCACACTAAACTGATGAAACTGGTACACATAAGAGATTTGTAGATCTTGGTTGCGTAGCTGGCCAAGCAGTAGCAGAAAACTTCCAATTGAGGTAGCAAAAGAAGTGTCTGAGAACCTGAGGTATACTAAGAGAATAATTTCAAAATCATGTGTCGTGGTTTAGCCCCAGCCAGCAACTAAGCACCACCTAGCTGCTCGCTCACTCCCCCTACCCCGATGGGATGGGGGAGAGAATCAGAGGAGTAAGAGTGAGAAACACTCCTGGGATGAGATAAGAACAGTTTAATAACTGAAATAAAGTAAAATAGTAATTATGATAATAACAATATAATAATGATAATAACAATAATAATATACAAAGCAAGTGATGCACAATGCGGTTGCTCACCACCTGCCGACCGATACCCAGACAGTTCCCGAGCACCACCCCCGCCCCCCCCCCCTCCAGTTTATATACTGAGCATGACATCATATGGTATGGAATAGCCCTTTGGGCAGTTTGGATCAACTATTCTGGCTGTGCCCCCTCCCAGTTTCTTGTGCACCTGGCAGAGCATGGGAAGCTGAAAAGTCCTTGACTAGTGTAAGCACTGCTCAGCAACAACTAAAACATCAGTGTGTGATCAACATTATTCTCATCCTAAATCCAAAACACAGCACTATGCCTGCTACTAGGAAGAAAATTAACTCTATCCCAGCTGAAACCAGGACATCATGTTAGAACACATATCTAATACAAGGACTTTCAGTTTCTTTGCTCCTTTTATCTTCATATAGGGTCCCAGGCTGTTACAGGTGTATGCAATTCTAGAAATATATCATAATTTCCAAGCCTTTCTGGCCAGAATGTTAGTGAAATTAGGAGACTAAATCCACAGATAAGCAAACCATGTTTCAACCTCTACTCAATGTTTTGGGAGTTTGGGGTTTTTTTTTTTGGTTGGTTGGTTGGGGGTTTTGTTGTTTGTTTTGTTTTCCTTTGGTTTTTTTAAGTAATAATATGAAAATGGTAAGACTTTTTGCTGCTGAAACAACTTCAGGTGTACTGTGAACTGATCATGTCTTTTTATACAAATACAACCTGGAACATTTATCAAATATTTATGTTTTACATACTAAAGCCTCAAATAGGTACTGAATATATTTATATTGGTTGATATGTATCAAATATTTTTAAATTATCTAATATTTTGTAATATTTTATTAATATGTATCACATAATAATAATAAATCCTGTGAATATACCATATGTTTATGACTGCGCATCCTATATATGGCTTTGAGAAAAAATAGATTCTTCTAAAAAGGGGGTAAAAATATTTGCTAGACTTTCCTTTCAGAGATCTTACAGAAAAATTAGAGCTTTTGACCATGCTGTTGAGATTTAATTTCCTGACTACTTTCTTAGAAGTTTGTTAAAAAATGAAATCTCTTATGTCACCCTTAAAATGGTGTAATTTTAATTTTAATTTAATGTAGATATTAAAGCAAACTGCCCATGGATATATGGAAACAGAAACATAATACATAGGTAATTCCACATTAATTTCTTACATTTGCATGAAGTCACAACCCTATCAGTTTTGCCATTAATGTCACATATTTGCTGTGGGAAATTTGATCACAGAATTCAGACTGGAAGAATGTGGGCTGCCTCTTCTATTGCTATTATACAAGGCATATTCTTAAATTAAGAAAATAAATACAGTCAATTAAATCAATACTTTCAAGATATCAATGTTATCAAAACAAAATCTACTTTATTGTAACCTAAAGATGTATTATAATGTAACCCTTGTCATGTGTTTTTATGTCTTACTGATAAGAAAATAAAACCCCCCTTCTTTCCATATGTTATCTATAGAATCTTCAGATAACCTTTACTATAAAAGGACTTTCTTTTGAGAGGACATAACACAGAAAATCTGTGTGCTATTGGTGATGTGGATTTAACCCCATAAAAACTGATATAAAGAGAGAGACAACAGTGTGGAAATGATCTCACAGGAGCTACTACAGCCCTACTTTGTACATAGGGTGACTTTCCATTTGGATGTAGCACTTTGTCCCCAAAGAAGCCTAGTTTACACTGCAAAGTTAGAAGAGATGAAACCTACCCTTGGACAATTCTGACAAACTGGATTCTCAAAGAGTAGGTGATCCTTTAGGTTGCTTAAGAATCATAGAATAGAGATATTTTGTGCTGGCTTTATTACTTAGGATGGGGAATAGATTCCTCTAGAGCTATACATCTTGGCGGCTTCTGCTTGTTTTGTGCTTATCATTTATGTCCCTTCTAAAAATATGTTGTTTTGACCAGCACTCATCTGATTAAGGTCTATGTCACTTCCTCATGGCACACTGTATTTAGTTCAAAGTGTAAGCTTATTTTTGTAGAAAAGACTATACATATATGCAATGCTGTATATTTTTATTAAATTCAGAATAACGTATACATAATGCTTAATGGAATTTTGCATTAATTCTCTATAAGTAAAATGTTTAAAATGGCCATGCTTTTATTCCTGATGTTAAACTGCAGGTAAACAATGTTCAAAACTACTTTGAATCCAACTAATTTGAACCATTGACAGCAATGACTGCTCACCAGTGAAATGGTAGTATTTAGATGTCAGATGCTATATGAAAAAAAACCAAACAAAAAAAAACCCCAAACCTTTGATTATTTTCTTCTTGTAAAATTTTAGTTTTCAATTTAAAAGAAAATGGATGTAGCTTATGAAGGTTTCATTCCTTGGCACTTCAAACTATTTTGTTTCTGTTTCTTCCCAGTTACACGAAATATGATTGACCTGCTTTGAGATGCTGCCAATAATATTGCATTTGATAGCCTTCTCTGCTAGGCCAAGATAATGGTAACGTTAATATATTACAATAAATCACAGTCAGTGTATGCTCTTTGTGGCAGTAGTAAAAAGTCTTTGAATAATAATAGTGGAATTTTTTGCCTTTATGACTGAAACAAATTAAGCTCGAGTGGAAGATCCCTTAAGATCAGTCATCGTATTATTGCAAGGAATTGCAGTAAAAAGAACATGTATCAGCTTGTAGTCTCTCAAGATGTCTGCACTGCTTAACCATCAAATATTAGACTTAGGTTTTCCTGGCCCCCTTACTGTGGCATCCTCTGGCTTTTATTCATCAGACCTTTGTTAACATTTTCAGGATTTTTCCTATTTAATTTGACTGTGAGTGGACATGTTATTGAATTATTAACATGTTGCTCTTTTTGAACATCAAGTTCTTGTTCACTCTAGGTTAACATTACCCCAAGAGTAATAGTGCAAAAGTAATTATTAGGTTATTAATTTTAAAAAGTTATCATTTAAAATGTAATCTGGTTCATTTTTGAGAATAGAGCCATAGACTTGACACTTAATTTTAACATGAAAAACAAATACAGTCATAAATCACATTTTATTTTTATTAAAATTTCTAGATAAAAGAAATTTACAACTCAGTATGGCTTTATAATGAAGTTTATACAGTTTGATTTTTGACACATAGCCATATCTACAGGTATGATAGACTGCAGTTTAGGCACGCTGGTTATTTGCAAGTGGGATGGGGAGAAAGATCTGTGGATGAATTTGTTCAGGTCTCCATGCTGTGACTTATACATTAATCATGAAGCATCACGCTTATGCAAATGTGTAGAAGCCCAATTAGGCATACAGCATAGAACATTGGGAATAATGTTATGAGCTATTGGGCCTCTGAAATATGATCCTCGGCCAAATTTTCAAAAGCAAAGTAGATCTGAGATGTTTTTTTACTTTTGAAAACAGGTGTACAATTGTCGTCTTAGTGCTTATTTCATGCCTTCAACTTTAAAATAAAGCTTTATTCCAGTTGGCATGATTTTTTCCTAGCCACTGAAGAGTAGCTGTGGATATTCTGAATCACTGACAAGAAAATAAAATGTTCATTCAGAGCACAGACGTGCTGAGAATGTTGAGAATCCTTTAATATTTGGAGAATCTTTGCTGTGTGTTTTGAGCATTCTGCCTTCTGAAAATATTGAATTTGGATTTGGCACTTTCTTCCTTCTTTCTACAACATGTGATTAATCAAAATATTCTGATTTGCATTCTGAAAATTCAATGTCTTAAATGCAATTATGCAGAATATTAAGCATTCCACTTTAGAATACAAGGTTTCATTACACAGATTAATTCATGCCTTTGTCCAGAAATTACTCTTTAGCAAAACTACCAGTGTGTGTTTCCTTCTTCCATGGATGTTTGTCAGATTTTCTTCACAGTTATTAGTAGGATTGGGTAAAAATTAAATGGTAATTTACTTACCTTTTTGAAGCTGCTGTATAGAAAAAGAAATTAGTACTTACAATCAAAGTCACTAGTGGCATAGTAAACACAGCACAAGCTCTTTCATTACTAAACAGGCCTAAAATAATGGTGCCTTTCACTAAATAAACTCATTTTGTTTGCTGGGGTTTTTGCCATTTCGTCCATGAACTCTTCACTTGTTAACAGATTACTGTATAGGCCAAATTGTTTCTATACATAATACTGAAACACATGGTGCTGTTTATGTGTACAAGAGTAATAATCCCTGACAGCAAAAAGATATGTCTGGAGACTGTCACAGAAAGAGAGAACGATGACCTTTTAACAAAGGTGCCAATATGCTTAGAAATATCTGAAGATGTCCCCCGCTGTGGTGACTCATGGTGCACTGAGATTCTAGTGGAAATTAGTGTTCCAGCTGCAGTAGAGAATCACATGGAAACCAAACAGCGCAAATTTTATGTGGTAGGCAAAATCGTTGTCCCTCTTAAAAGATATGAAAGAGAAAGAAAGAGCGTATGTGGGTGAGAGATTTTGTGATTTTTATGTTGCAGAGGACATACCATCATCTGAATATCACATCACAGGACAATAAGGAGGCTGACAGTCTTCTTTCTGTCCAGCAGGGGATTATTGGAGCCCCTTACAAGGAAAGGTATTATATTTTTTGCTGTATTTTATGATCATATCAGTACTTTTCCTGAATAATCCTGTGTTCTGGGAACACATTGGGAAAATGATAAGAAAATGTATTTATCATTATTAATGATTAGTATAGGGACTTTATAGAAGGCCATAGGTTTTTATCCCAAGTAACTTCTGGATAGCAAGCTGAGAGAATGCAGACCTTGGAAATTTAAGCTGTCTTCGCATAGCCTATCAAAATAAGTAAAACTGCAAGGGTGAAATTCCAGAATTTTGAACTCTACAGAATAATTTCTACCAACTCTACACTTTAACTTAGATGCTCAGTGAGCTAAAATTACTAAAATTGATTTTTTATTTGGCTAAGGTCAGAATTTGTTGCATAAAAAATATTTGCTATAGTTAGGAAAGGGAAATAAAAGTGAATTCTGAGGTGAAGTTAACCCCTTTGCTCATATATGAGCATCAAGTTTTTCTGGCTTAATTGTTGTAGGCAGGTCTAAACAGATAAAAGTTAAAACAGCAAACAAACAAATACTATACTAATTTTTTATTTTTGAAACCTTTGCAAGCATTTTTCAAGTTCTGATATTACCTAAATAAACATGCCAAACATTCAAATTCTCTGTGTGTTTCTTCTGTATGCTAAACACTCATCCTCTCTGGAAGATTAATTAAGAAATTTAAGAAATTGAAATGTAAGAAATGTTGAAATCAGGGCATCCCCAAGTGCACAGGCTCTTTATATATATATATCTGTTTTCACTTACAGACTGTATGCTTGATTTGGGGAAAAAATATTAAAGGAAAAGAGTGAAAAAACAAAATGTTGAATCTCAATGCACTGTATTACACATGTCAAATATTTGAGGAGATAGATGTATTTTTCCAGAACATTCTTTAAATAAGAGAAAAAATAGTGCTGGTAGGGTTGCTCACTTGAGAGAAACTGCAGATGAAGAGGGAATGTACACAGTGCCAGCAGAGAGTAAAAGAGAGATGTAGCTTTTAAAAGACCTTGTACAAGCAGCCACCAGTCCCTTCAGGAAATCTTAAAAAAGATATTCCTGAAAAGAATTCTTCTTATCTTTGCTTTTTTGCAGTTGTAGTCACAGTTCCATAAAAATAGTATCTTTGTTAGCCAAGTGATTACTGCCTATGACAAACAATACTCCTTTTGGAAGAAAATCTCACTCATTCATTATTGAAAACACATGACATCATTAGGCACCATTGGCTATATACACAGTGGTCAACAGTATCAAGACCTGAACCCATTTAACGCTTGCAGTGTTTTATAAACATTGTGAAACCTTTCATTTCCTTATTTACATTTAGTTCAATCATTATCTTCTGCTCTGAGCATTACTGTAGTGCCCAAAATATGTCTCTTCACTCTACATCTTCCAATTCAAGTTTTTGAAGAAAAATACTCCCTGGTTTCCTCTAGGATCTGAAGGCAGTCAGTGAGTGCTTATGGCAGTCAGGAACTCTGGCTCTTTGTGCAGGTCTAGATAAGATGAGGAAAGAACCTCCTGTACAGCCAGAGGGAACAATTTATAAAGACATTTCTTAAGTTTCAGCTCTGGGCTGCCCGGAGCAGGCTGAACTTTCAGGAGCTGTGGAGAGTAATGAGGCAAAAAAGCTGAGTTCCACAAAGACAATTGTCATCTGTAAATTAGCAGAGTGAAATCTTGAATTTTCACCATGCCTAGTAAATCATACTTTCCTATTGACTTTGCAGGATGAGCAAGGAATATTTTGTGTTGAAATTCTCTTGAATTAATCTCAGCAGCTCTAGAGAAAGAATTCAATTTTAATTGAATAGAGTAAAGTTTTAAAAGTGCAGTAAGAAAATAAAGAATCATTACCATGTTAAAAAAATCCCTTAATATTATGGCAAATCTTATGCTTTCAGAACACAGAATAAGGAAACTCTTTTTCTTCATAGGCCTGACAGTTACCTAATAAAGTTAAATTTGAGATTAAAACCATCTTAACCTAAATAATAAAATGAAAATACTTATTGAATATCTTGGCTTTCTTGGGTAACATCTTGATCTTCACTATTTGAATCAATAAATACTCAATACCTAGGATAAATATGACTGGTAGAATATTTAATGATGAAAACATTTTTTCCAGCCTTTTATTATGAAAGGACTAAATGAAGAACTAAAATAATATTAGAAATAGTTCTTAAATAACTTAGATGAAAAATATTTTTTCTCTTTTTTTAATCAAAAATAAATAGAAAATGTTATAAAAATGTCTTTTTGCTGCTCTAGAAACTGTCTCTGAAAAACGCGGTAGTCTTTTTGCACAGCCATAATCATTACAGAATTTTATAAACTTGGGTTTGCAAACAAGGCAAGAATATTAAAAAAAAACCCAAACAAACAAAGCCAACTCTTTTGAATCAATATAAAATACTTTATTTGACTGTTACCATCAGCAGGACTTTTGCTAGAAGCTTTAGTGCTACTGTTTGGGCTGAGGCTATTTTTTTTTTTTTTTACCTTAAAAGGAGTTTTCATGTTCCTTGAACTTCAGAACAGTTTTCCTGCGATCCCTTACCCTGCTAGTCCTTGCATCTATGTTAGGCTGATCTCCTTGGCTCCTCTGACTTGAAAGCGGTCTGCAGCACCTTCTAGTAAGCTGACTTGAATCTTGTCTGACACATGGGCTTCAATCTTCACAAGAAGTATATGCATCCAGCAGTAATAGTATCTAAACTAAACCTCTTGACAGCAAAGCAACACTTAGCTGACTGGAGACAGGATCAAAGTTCTTGAAACAGAATGACATTTTGGAAATATTTTGTGAGTGTCAAAACATGTTCTCTTCTGAAATGCATGGCTGACTCCTCCAGTTCATCTCCATGTCCTTTAAAAACGTTTGTGTTTGTTCTATTTTATTTATTTTTGTGAAGCCCACTTCAACAACCAGTACAAGGTTTAGTGTTGATTATAGTGCTATTATGTGACTTTTCTCAAATGTTTAGCCTCTCTGATTTTTGAAGCTCTACTACATTTTAAACAATGACGTTCAAATGTCCGCGTAGCAAGGAAGACTTTTCAGAAAGTTCGGGCATTATTTGACAGGTAACTCAGGTTTCTCTCTGTCTATCTCTGGAAAGTTTACATGAAATATATGGACAATAGAATCTTATGATTTGCGAGCTCACAAAGTTTAGCTTTGCCCTGGGGAAGGGTAGTATTCCTAAGTTTCTGTATGTAAATAGAGAGAGATAATTTGCCTTATACATCATCTAATTTCATTTTCATCTTCATCCCCTGCAGTCTGCATCAGCTCATCCTTGCAACCACAGTCTACAAAACTGCTACTGAGTTCTCCCATCTATCAAAGTGTCCAGAGACCTCTGGCTTGCATTTTACAAAGCCCTTTCTGATCTTCCTAGCTTCCTTATAACTTTATCCCCAGGACCCTTTTCCTGTAAAATTCATTTTCTCATCACTGACAAGAAGACCTGAGCTTAATGTTTGTGTGAATCCTTGTAGTCTTTCCTTCTGTACCTGTGCCATCAGTTTGCTGACAAAAGAAGCACACCTGTTCACTGTTGTAATTCTTAGGTATGTCCCTTATCTTTTCAAAGACTGTGAAGAAATCAGCCCTCCTCAGGCCAGTGAAATTTAGAAAACTTGTAAAAGAAGGAACAAACACCACGAGCTGATCAAGTGAATTCTCAGAAATCTGTTCCTTGGCTTCAGAGAAGCAAGGTAGCTTTGTAAACCAGAAATTTCATTAATAACAAATTGCAGAAAAATATCATTGTTTAATCAGTACAAATTTGCTCCCCGATCTTCTAAAAGCATCAGAAATTGTAGCTCTTTTTTTCACCTAAGTCCTCTGAAACAGTGAGAAAATTAATTTGCTCATGTTTACAAATTGTTTGCTGAGAATAAATTCCCATGCAGTCCATTTTGTAAATATGTTCAAACTGTTTGTGTAACAGTGAATGGAGCTGACATTTTAATTTGTTTAGAAAGTCATGTGCAATGTTTGCTCATTTGTGACTAATTTGTAAAACCTTGGCATGCTTTTAAAACATATTAGTTCAACTTTGATAAAACTCTGCCTGAGTGACTTTTGCAGAATTAGGTTACCAAAACTGGTTTTACTGCTCTCATAGATTTTACTGCTCTCATAGGCTACTGTCTTTACAGATTAAGTTTCTCTCTGTGTGAATGTATGATTGCCAATTGCCATAAGTGTTGGGAAGTAAACTTGTGTATTGAGTGGAAAATAGTTTCCTTACTAGGAGAAAAGGTGAAGTAAGAGCAGGGTAACAAGTGGACACCTAGTAAACTCTCTTGTTTTACTGACATGATAATATTATTACTCATTATTTAGTGACTTATGTCTCATTACAAACTTCTAAAAAAAAAGGATTTTAATCTACAGGTTCTTCTTCTGACACAAGGTCATTTTAGTAATTTAGTAGATGACCCTTATCTCCTGGGAGGTGTGCACTGAACAGTTGCAATGACTTAGGTGTGAACTTAGAAGCCAAGTGGATTTCTTAAGGTGATCTGTGCTCTCACATTTTTTGATGCACACTGAAAATTAATATAAACCTGTGCAGTGTAATTTATGTGTTTTATTAAAAGGATAACAAGGAAACATAAACTTATCTATATTAATGTAAATTTACTAAGATTTCACTGAACTAATTGAAGATGGAAAAATGCAATGATCAATTTAGAGTCATTGCATCTGCAAAGTAGCAGGTGAAAAGAGCAAAGCTCATAATTATTACAGTTGGTAAGCATATCAAATTATAAGATTAGAATTAAAAGGAATTGCTTTGTTTCAGTTTTTGGGAGAATTTACAGACTACTTATTTCCATTTGGTTTGAGGGAGACCTAGCTAGCTCTGAAAAGTTGTATGTGATCTTACAGAGTTTATGGTTTTACTTTTTCCTGAAGGCTTGTGCATCTTCTTGAACTCTTTTCAGGTCACATGGTTTACTGAGCATCTCGGCTTCTCTGGAAATGTATATCAGCTATATATTTCCTCCTTAGGTCTTACTATTTAATGTTATTAACACCCTTTTTAATTATTCTTTCCATGAAAATAAAATTAAAAAAACCAACCAAACAAAAAGAAAAAACCCTCCTGCAGCCTTAATATTGAGGTACTGGCTTAATCACTCATAGTTGCAGTATTTAAAAGTTACCATTTAATAAACAAGGAGAAGTTACTGATCGATATGCTCTGAGGTCGTGGTTTCTTCCAATAAACTATTTACTATGGTTTACATGTAAGTATTTGTTCTTCAGATCAAATGGAAGAAATCAGTGGACTTCCTCCACTTCTTGTTTAATTTGTACAACTGTTACTGTTCATAAACTGTGTCCAGAAGACAGTTTTCTATAGATCTCAAAACATGCAACCTGTCTTGTCACTTTGCAGAAGGTCAAAAGTATGCTTTTTTGTCCTTCTTCCTTTGAATGTTATTTCAAACAAGCAAAAACTACATGGCTACTGAAAGAACAAAGTGATCATTTCCTCTTTGTACAATTCATATTTGGGGCGGTGTTGGTGGGGTATTTGTTGTCCACACTTGTTGCGATGGAGAGTTACATACATGAATTCAATAGATGAATTAAGTTATGCCACATCTGATCAAAACTAAAGGACACAAGAGTATGCATAGATTAACTTGATAGACTATAGGTCCACCTACTTTAGTAACCTTTTTTTTTTATATTGGCAAAAATGCCAGATGACTAGGGAATACTGTAAGAACAAGGCTGATCTATAGTGATGCCCCCCGAGAACAGTTTCCCCAACATCAGCCATTGTGAATCGGGGACTCAAGTTCCTATCTCTGTAGTTAGTCACCCAGATGGACTTTTCCTGTTTTATAAAATGACCTGTCAGATTTTACATTTTTCTTATAATTACAGCTTTCTGGGACAGCTGTCCTTCATGTAATTTTTTAATACAAAGTCTCCTAGGCATATATCTTTAAAGGTTTCACTTATAATGTTCTCTCTTTGATTGCATAGTTCTTGTAATATTTTTACCATCTACAAATGTTGTGTATATTAATATTACATGTCTTGTCTAATGACAAAATGTTGAATAGCTTAAGTCTAAAGACCAGCTTTTATTAGACCTCTTTAATAAAGTGAGATCTTCACTTACAATTAATTTTTCAGGTAGTAAATTAACTGTTTCTTAATGGATTTAGTCTGAACCATGTTTACATTTTAAATCAAAGTACCATGTATGCTAAACTAAGTTCTTCAGAAAATTCTATGTATATTGTATTTATGAAATTATCTGTATTAACTGTGATTCTTTGCAAGTGGCAAGTTTTGCATCTTAGGAAACAATGACCAATTTTTAATTTCTATTTTTTTTTGTTTGTTTAAAAGTAAGTTATACTGAGAAGCAGAATAATTCTTCAGTAATTCTTTAGTAATGGATTTATGCAATTTAACTTCAGGTTTAATTTGATAAAGTTGTCTAATCTCAGCAAGTTGTGTACAGTTAATCGAGAAAGGCTGGTGTCTTCTAAAGGCAACTCCTCTCATACCAAAATAGATTCCACAGTCTGGCTTAGTTCGTAACAGAAGACTGATACTAGTTTCCTTCTATTGATTAGAGAATGAAGTGAGACAACTTGCACTGAATAGACAACTAACTTTTCAACAGGTAAGGGTCAGTGATATGAGTCTCATTCTTATTTTCAGATATAGCTAAGGACTCAGAAACTTCATATCTTAACTACATAGCTTAGCCTAAACCTGGGTACTAGTAGGGTGCCACAGAATAGTGGCACCCTGCCTTTCAAGGAATCCTGCCCTCATTCCCTCTTTCATGCAGCTTCTCCTTACCAAATCCATCAATGCCCTTACTCCTGTGGGTATTTCTTAGCTGTAAAGGAAGTTACTATAGAGGAACAGCTGGCTGTCTAGGATTACAAATTACAGCATCATCCTTATTCTAACCAGAGGTCTCCTGCACTAGACAGACCACTCATCATAGGCCCTGACAGCGCTGTTTCTCAGAGGTCTCTTTCTGTTTCAGTCTAGTGTCAAATGTTTGTAACACAAGGTGGAACATTGGATGCATCCTTTTAACTATGCCTCACTGCATTGACATTTCCATTTTTGCATGTATTTTATGCTGTTATTTATGTTGTTCATTGAAAGACATGTCAGCATCTTCTTCCTATCTGAAAATACTAGCATCCATAATTTACTCAAATAGGATCATTCACTGTCACTCTGTTCATTTATTTTACTTTCTTAGAGCCCAGTCCTGAAGGTAAAATTTCCTAGCTTGAAGTCAAATCATTCTTATCTGGGGACAGATTTTGCTACTTCTATTTAGGTTACCTTGTGTCTTATCATCTCACTGTGTTCTATTGATGGAGGGAGAAAAACAAAACTATGAAGTTTTAATAAAAATGTTTGTCATCGAAAGAATACAATTTCTCTCAAAGATGGTCATAATTATCAATTAAAATAGCACAAGGATTTTTCTGTGTTTAAAATATGCCTGTCTGTCAGTCTCTAAAGTTATTTCTAGCCCTGTTAAATAAAATCACAAATTAGTGGTAAACATTAACTGACTCAATTTGTAAAAAAATATGTAAAATACAATTTGGTGTTTACTCTCGCTCTGCATGCATAATTCCAACCCTCTGGTTTAAATTTGATTTAGAACAGTAATGATACCCAGCATGGTGTGAGTAAGACCAACACATTCTTGTAATCAAGATATATTTGGAAGGTTTAGCAACATTCTTTTCTAAACATATTTTCATAAGTGCTCTGCATTTTAAATTAATTTTTTTGGTATCTGGAGCACTGCAAAATATTCCTGTGACCTTTCAGGTGCGCAGACTGCAAAGTCCCTGAAGTGATGCAGCAATAGCCATTGCACTGTTACAAATCTCCTTTGCAATTATAATTCTGTCTGTCTACACAATGCATTTGAACTGTTGTCAAGTCAGAAAATCAGAAATGTTCCGCAGTCCTGCATTTCCGCAGTTGTTACTTAGATGTGGAGTTTTTTTCTCATGGTGCTAAATTAGTTGATTCTTAAAACATTGATTTATGCCCTTAGGGTTGGACACTGATCTGGCCCACGCTTGTTGAAAACTAAATTATAGATAAGCTCTCCCCCATACTGGAAGAGAACAACTTAGATGTTCAAAGAAAAGTTGGTGACCTATTCATTTTGAAATTGAAAATTTTACTTCTTAGCACTCCCGGACTTGCATAATAATTAAGGCACTTGAAGTTAGACAAAGTTAGTAACAAAAATATTTGAGCAGGCTGTCTTCTAAAGAATTCAAAATTACCTTTTATGCAATTTGTCATACAATTAGTAATAGTAACCTTGGTTTGTCGTGATTTAGCCCCAGCCAGCACTAAGCACCACGCAGCCGCTCGCTCACTCCCCCTGCCCCAGTGGGATGGGGGAGGGAATTGGAGGAGTAAGAGTGAGAAATGCTCCTGGGTCGAGATAAGAACAGTTTAATCATTGAAATAAAGTAAAATAGTAATGATAATAATAACATAATAATAATAATAATAATATACATAGCAAGTGATGCACAATGCAATCGCTCACCACCCACTGACCGATACCCAGACAGTTCCCGAGCAGCGATCACTGCCCCCTGGCCAACTCCCCCCAGCTTATATACTGAGCATGACGTCATATGGTATGGAATAGCCCTTTGGTCAGTTTGGATCAACTATTCTGGCTGTGCCCCCTCCCAGTTTCTTGTGCACCTGGCAGAGCATGGGAAGCTGAGAAGTCCTTGACTAGTGTAAGCACTGCTCAGCAACAACTAAACCATCAGTGTGTTATCAACATTATTCTCCTCCTAAATCCAAACCACAGCACTGTGCCAGCTACTAGGAAGAAAATTAACTCTATCCCAGCTGAAACCAGGACATGGTTCAATTCAGAAAATCATACCTTGTATTCTATAAAACAAAACTGCCAGTCATGATAAAGGAGTTTATTTGTCATTCTAAATTTTCAATAACTGCAGGTACTTGAAAAACAAAAATAGGGAGATCTAAGGGAATACTTAATGCAATATTGCTAACATTCTTTTAAAAATTAAGTGTCTTGGCCTATTTGCACATTTACAATGTATTTGAATGTAGTTAATGTATTTATTAATATTTTACTAGCAATATTCAAAAAACAAAAGATATAGAGTGTGTTTAAGGGAGGTGGGAAAGTCAATTTCAGTGCAAAATTATTGTATAGATAATTAGATAACATGAACATAGCACATAGATCATTATTGCAATGAGATGTAACTGCCTTGTGTAACAAAAAGGACTTATATATTGTACTTTCTGTGTACATGTTCAATTTATGCAGTATTAGGAACACAAGACTAATTAAAGCAATTCCAAGTGGAGAATTCTATCTTTTGATGGTACAATAACATTAAAAATAAAGAATATGGGAAAGGAAAGCCACATAGGAAAGGAAATTTGTGTCTCACGAAAGAAAGATCCTATATTTCCAGAAAGAAATGGCCAGATATGTAAAGGAATGATGTCACATTGCTGTTTGATCTGTGAATTAGAATTGGGTACAATTCTTAGAATTTGGCAATCACCAGAATTTCAGTTTGTCTGAAATTGCCCCAGATTTGTAAGGGCAGTTCCTCAGCTCATGTGAGCTCCGTATCAGACTCCTAACAATCAAGTAATATATCTTACATTTTGTAAAAGTTCTCAAAATTGTGATTCTTTGGAGAGCTTTCAGTTCAAGGAACAGACTCTAAGCATTAGATTGTACTGAGATAATCACTGCACAGGAAGAAATAGATAATTGGGATGAGTTTCTTTTTTTGTATTCCCTTTTAGGCCAGATTTGCAGCATATCCTTCATGTCATTGTTGCATAGTTCTTCCAACAGAAGAAGAATTAGGGTGGGGGTTTTTTTGCAAGAAAACAAGTACTGGAGAGAGTAGCTGGACTCTTGCCTTTTTTTCCTTAGTCTACAGATCAAGCTGTGAATAGATCTACTGCAATATAGATAATCCCTGCAGGACAAAGGAGACAGGGAAGGGGGCTATTCTGTCACCCTTAGCTACTTCATGATCCCCAGATTAACATTGCCAGTATACTAATTTCGATACAATTAATTCATTATGTTGGGACTGATAAGCAGGGTTTATATGAAACAAAGACAAAAGCTTAACTGACTGGAATTGGGTAGGCACATATCGTACACAAATGGAAAAAAACATTAAATTTTTGTTGGAAAGAAATGTATGGAGCAATGAGACCGGGCATCCCTTGTGAGTATGAGTTCCCTCACACAAAACACCACTTAAGTTGTATTTGCACTGTGTAGCAATTTTTGTGTTTCATGCCAAGAAACAGGTAACGCTAAAGTGAAATATTTAAGCCATGGCAAAGAAACTGCAGTGCCACCTTAGCACAGTATAAGACCTATACTAATTAGCTATGCAGAGGATAACCTGTCCTTAGAAGGACCATGCTAACATATCTATATTTTGTCTGGGACCCAAACATTGACCAAGTAGATAGTTCAGAGGAAGCTGTGTGTTTCATTATTCAGTGTAGATATTAATTACCTTGTTGCTTTTACACATATTCCACTGGTGGAAGTCCAAAGCCTTCAAAAATCAGACCACAAGGCAAACATAAAAAGATTTATGCAAGCTCTTGTAAGAAAACACTTAAACCAGAACGTGTGGAAATATGAAGTGAACGGTGTCCACATACATCATGGTGAACTTCGGCGGATCAGTTTTTCTTCCTGCAGGCAAAGAAGTCATATTCAGAGTAGTGAACTTATGGATAGCTGGACATTAATGTGTTTATCTTGTGGATGTCATGATCAAGGACAGCACTCTGGATTTTTTCATTCTTCCACTAATCTTTGATCACAGATTCATACTTCTACCCATGGTTTTAGGTAATGCAATGGCAGTGTTATTTAACTAACTTGGTATATCATGTTGTTGGACTTCTAGTCTAGAAATGAGTACTTCTCAAAGTGAAATGTTCATGGACAGATCTGCTAAACCATTTTTTTGAAACCATTTTAATAAATCATAAAGAGGATCCAGTTACTGTATATGTTTTATCTATACAAAAAAGCTCATAAAATTTTCCCATGTATATTGGATTTATTATATTCCTCCAAAGCAATTTGAAAACCACTGAATTATACTCCCTTTCAGGTTCTGGAAGAACTTTAGTAATAAAAGCAGAAAAGTTGCTGCTGAAATTCATTTTCTTATAGATTTATAGCAAAACTGAAAACTGCTTTGATGTCTTTCACATTCCCTTGCCAGTTTAAAAAAAAAAAAAAAAAAGAAAGAAAAAAAAAAAGAACTTCTATTAAATTTAACAACACTTTCCTCCTCTCCCCCACTTCAAACCTCATTTATCTCTTATGAGCTCTGGGCATCTTGCCATAATAAAACTGTGCATAATACTAGAATTGTATAACCATTTAGCGGTTTCTTCTTTTTTTACCCTATCAACTCACTGTGGCATTGACCCTGCCATTTAAGAAGTTGGTTTGAATGGGTCAACACTTTAAACATTACAGCATGTAGTTCAATATTCAAAGCACTGAATTTGGACAATTAAGGTACCCAATTTTCAGAGGGATTGTTAGCTCCATTTGTTGTTAATAGCATTCCTTGCAGCTTAGCTTTGCCTAAAAATAACAACTGGGATTTATATCTTTTCAGGGGTTGTGGGAAGAAGAGGAAATATCAACATATAACAAAAAATATATAAGTATGTTACACATCCTTGAATTCAGCAGATTTTTTTTTGTTATTAATTTCCATGGGATGGTTTTCCAGGATAAAATTATGAATTTCTAGTGAATCAAAGAACTTCTGCTTATATCTCTAATATTCTGTAGGTCTTTCTCATCAGAGTTAATAATATGTCTGCTAAGGTCTTGATTTTTTTAGATTTCCCAGAAGATCAGTCATGACTCTTTTCACCATCTAATCATACTTTCTGTTCATTTAAAGGCACTCCATTGTCTCTAAGAAGCTGATCCAATGAAGCCAAGGACAAAATTATTGTTGATTTTGTTTGAATTGAGTCAAATTATTAAAGGGGAGTTTTTTGTTTTATTTTTGTTTGGATTTTTTTTTTTTTATTTTTAAATAGGCATCTGTAATGAAAAGGCCTACAGCAGAGCATCTGTCCAGACCTCTTTTAAAAAGGCTTGAGAAAAAAATAGGCATTTGGGGACAATGATCCTGATGTAAAGGTGAAAAATATCTCCAATGAACATTTCCCTGCCATTGCCTTTTTTTCCAGGGACTAGACCTGGAGTTAGATTCTTATGTCTGCACCTTGGCGTTTAATGTTAGGCGACATGAATCCTTCCCATATTGTCAGTTTCACTTTAACACAAACATGAGATTTTTACCATTCATTTCAACTGAAGTACAGTATAATTCATTGAAACATTTGTAAGCAATGTAAAAACCTGTATTATAGATTGGAGTATAAATGTTAATGGTACCTGCATTCATACTGCTCAAACGTTATTCAAAGGAATCAAGAGCTATATCTGAAGGACACACGGATACTGTCTTGGGAATTTTGAGCTGTAAATGTCACCAGAAACCCAATATTGAACTTCTGCATTCATCAACTGAAGAGTTAAAAAATAAGAAAAAGAAAATAATTAGTATAATACAGAAAGAAACCTCAGATATACTTCTCTTGAAAATATTGAATGTATAGATTTGAAGGCACAATCAAGGCAGTGGCTGACAGAGTTAATCTCCACTACCTGCTTCATATTGCACAGGTGAACAGGGAAAATGATAAACTGGAGATTGCAAGCAGAGTAGAGTTTGGTTCTTAAGATCACAGACCCAGAGAGGAGATAAGGGAACAAGACTTTGGTGGGGAGCCAGGTTTTCTGTGTAGATTTCTTCTTAAAGACATTACTCTCTGAAGAAAATACATTCTGTGCTCTAATCTTTGAGCCTTGATTTTCTGAGTCAGCCCACCAACATGCACAATGAATATGTTAACATTAATAGATATTATGCAACTCAATTCCAATAATGACAGAAAATATATATAGGAATTCTAAGGCTTTTTATTTAATACAGGTCTTTCTGAAACTTCTTCAGTAGTTTATTTCCAAAGTTCATAAAGTCTGTTTTAAAACTGTGAAAGTGAAGCTAATTAGTCACAGGTTGCAGTGCAGCATATAATGAGAGAGAAATGAGAGTTTATACCAATGTTTTTTCTTTGTCAAAGATTTGAGCAGTGATGGTAAATTGTCTCATAGAAAGAAGTTAACAGAAGTTTAAAGAGGAAATCTGGTCTGGCAATTAAGGTGCTAATCGGAGAAATGTGATACCTAGGTAAAGATCCCTGATGTGCTGTAGACTTTCTCTGTGACCTCAAAAAAATCACCTAGTGAAATTTTTCTTGCCTACATATAGTGGTCTGAAAACCAGGCAGGCAGACCAACAAAGTTACCTAGACTAATCTATATATATATATAATCACTGGAGGCCAATGCAAGCTGGCAACTTCTTCCACCTATTTTAGGACAGGATGAATCACATTTAGAGATAGTCTCTCTCTCCTACAAGTAGTTTGGACTAGATACTTAAAGTGAGGTGAGACTTATCCCACTTTTAATCTTCCTAAGCTTCAATTCTCCCCACATCTCTAAAATGAGCATAATGAAATTTCCTTTCCCTTTCAGGCTATTATGAAAAAAGTAAAGTGTGCAGCATTAAAATACTGTAAGAATAGGGTGGTAAAAGTGCCACAGACACATATAAGACTGGTGTGCCTGGCAGAATAGGAAAATCCAAAGTCTTTATAACTTCAGTCATAGTATTTTGCTAATCTCAATTCTAGCACTCTTAAAATCAACTCAAATCACAATACTATCCTGATTGCCATCTGGTTGGGTTCCTATTAGTCATTCAGAGACCAACATTTGACACTAAATTTTTGAGGAAAAAAAGAAAGCCATGCTATAAATAAATGTTAGTCAGTATTCAGGTGTTGGGAAATCTGTTTTATTATAGCCATGCATGGTATCTATCAGCAAACCTAGTTTAAAGTGCAACAGGTGCCTATCACTGAAAATCTGACTTCTTTATTATAAATTATAGAAGAGACACATCAGTCATGAGTTTCTGCTCTTTGCTTGGAAGGAAGTTAAATAATTCATTTTTCAGCAATAGACAACAAATGACTGAAAACAGAAGAAATTTCAGGCCAAGTTCTCAGCCAAGTCTGCCAAAATGAGTGACTTCTTGGTGATTTCTAGCAAGAAGGCAACTTCAGTGCAGCAGCCTATAAATTGAAACTGCAAAAAAACCTAGTGGTTGTGGTGTTTTTTTTTTTTAACAGGAGTCTTGTGGAGATTATTTATGTTCTTTGAGTTTAGGGTGGCTTATATTTGCACTGCAAAGCTGTCAAGTCAATTTTACCTCTTTTTCTCACTGGGGGAATTCTCCTTTCTGTCAGAGGGCCACATTTAAGACTGCTATGTCTCTCTCATGTGGATAGAAAACCTCTTCTGGACAACAAGTTTGTCAAAGTAGAGTAGCTGTATTAGAGAAAGCTTCAAGGGTAAAGGCAGGCTAGCACCCATCTTTATCACTGAGGAGCATATAAGTCTCATAGTTAGTGGTCAGCTTTACTGGAGGACAGAATGACTTAGGAAAACATCAGTTTTAGGGTGGTTGGAATATTTTCTATCCAAGACTATCTACGGTAGTTTTTTCAGTGAAAGGGTGTCATCCAAGGCTGAGGTGTTTATTCGGTCATGGCATAAGTCCATGACTTCAAGAGATCCCACAGAGGGGGTAGGCCTTTCAAATGCAAATGGAAAAATTTCAAGCCTGTGTTCTGAACAGGATTGAATTCTGTTCTGAATAGAACAGAATTTATGTGGGTTTTTTCTTTATCTACTTTGTATGGGTAAAAAAAAAAAAATAAATTCTTTTTCATTTCCCCTTGCATACATGTGCTCATATCCAGGCCACGTCTTTAAAGAAACATCAGGTTTGGGTCTCTCCAGCGCACATTAGAAAGTACTCGGATACATCATTATTTCAATTGCTCTTGAGCTGCTCTAGTTTTCAGATAATCTTCTTCATTTTATTCTCACTCTGAAACCATTTCTTTCATTTTTAGGATTGATTCCAAAATACTCCTGTTCTATATGGAAATTATATAATGATCATGAGGCTTCCTAACATACACCTTCCAAATTATTTCCCTTATAACAATTTAAACAGTCTAAATATTCAGAATCCTGTGAATCATTTATAATTTGAAAGTTGTCATCACTTTTCTGTGACTAGGCAGTTGATTTCTCCTGTAAGTAGAAGGTAATATGATTTTGATTTTAATTCTTTGCAGTGGTGTTCATATAGTTCAAAAGGCTGGAACTGTATTCATGGTTACCACATTTCAGTTTGTAACAAGGAAGATTCTACTTTAGGAAAGGAAAACCAGTGTCAGAAGAGATGTATAAAATGACACCTTTACACTGAAATATCACTACCTGGCATAAATTGTACTTCCTGCTTTGCTCTGTAAGTCACCTATAACAGCTTGGGGCCATTTAGGAATGTGTTAAATGCGGTCTCATACACCTCATATCTTAATTTGTCCTTTAAATTATAGGAAGTATAACAGCCTTCAAAACACTGTGGTTGATTCATTAGGTGGATTACCCTTTTTTAAAAAAACAGGAATAAAAAGGATGTGAATAAGCTTTAAATTACATGAGGCAGAAGCTGATATTTCCACATGCATATGTTCCTTCATAATAGCTTTCTGCTTCCTATTAACCCAGCAGCTGGAACAAAACTTATTAGAACAAACTGTGGTCTCCCAGGAACCTTCGGCTTCTCAAGTCAATGGATTAAAGTTATATAAATAGCTTGATATTCTTATTTAGTCAGTTTGTCCATATCAGTTTTCAGTACAGCACCATCTCTGGTCTAGTCTCCCTCCAGGCTGAGCCCATTAATATATTCCATATCTGGTTGTTGCTTGGATTCATTTTTATGCTTTGTATCTTTGTGCCATATCAATGCAAAGCAAATTAGGCAAGATACAGCATGCATATTCCCAAAAGGAATACAAGGAAAATGAACTAACATAAGTTGCCAGCCTTACTGTAGTACTGCCAGCATCAGCCACTCTGCTGGAGAAAGAATATCCTGCTGTATTAAGGTAATGTCAACCTGATGAATATGTTGGTACGGTAATCTTTATTTTTTATCTCTTTCATTCCTGTACTGTGAATAGGTTTTGCAGCCCATACACTTTGCTGCTGCAAACAAAAAAACACTTCTCAGTTCCTCACTCCATTACTAATCCTATTTTTCCTAACTTCTCTAAATTTATATCGGTTTCTAAAATGCCTTAGTCCACTTAGTATCGATTACATTTGTTAGTTAGGAAGGATTACAGTGCAAGGTGGCATCTGCTATCACTTTCTGGCCTTCTTTTTGTATGATGTAGTCTGAGTCAGCCCACAGTCAATGATAGCCATCAGGAGCTAAGATCTTTGACCATTATTTACATGGAAATAGCATAAATTAGAGCAGCAAAATCCAGCCCTGCTCCTCAGAGAAAACTCAGCCTGCTTTTGCCAGCAGAGTATTGACTTTGCTGTGGAGGTAGCATATTGCTTTCCCTTCCTTGATACAACTTTTCCTGCCCAAACATGTAGCACAAATGTGGCAGAACCAGAAAAAAAAATTTGTATTCAAGGCCCCCAAGGTTTATTTGGTAAATATTTTGTAACCCTTTCTAGAAAACATGATAGATTTACTGCATATAGATTTGTATAAGGAAGATTATTTTAAGCAGGATGTCTTCTTTTGCATTACAAGACCTTCTGCCCATGTTGTTGCTTCTTCTGCCATTCATATTCATGAGTAACATCACTGTATTTGTTAGCATATTAGTTACAAATAATTAGTATAACTGTGTACTGCATTTTTAACAAAATTCATAGATATGGTGAAAAAATTGTGGATAAACAGAACAGTATAGCTTCAAAACAGCCACTCCTCCAGTCTGCAAATCACAAGTGCTGGGGAAGCCACCTACCGCCCATCAGCCAGCAGGAAGGATCCAATCTTTTCTAAGGTTAGTGACATAGAATGCAATCATGCAAGCTACAATTCTTCCAAAGTACCAACCTTCCTTTAGCTCATATGAATATTATATCATATGAATTAATCATATGAATTATCATATGAATTAATGAAACTGCTACTGGGCTCAGTACTGTGTGTGCTCAGGGGCTAGTCTGCATGTCTCATAACAAATATAGAAAGACAGAAAAACTTATGTTTGTGATTGTGCTTTTCTGAACGGACTTGATCTCCAAGATCCCTGTCAAAACGCCTTTGTTCTTGTCTCACTGCTTATGTTGCAATTTGCAGTACTTTAGCTTTATGCTAACGCAAGGATTCAGAGGGTTTTTAGCTCGGGTAACAAGGCATATGTGGTCAAATTCTGCATGTGAGAGAAGGAGCTTCTCTCATATCAGTGGCTTTTGAATCATCCACTAATTTGAACAAGGACGTTAAGGTCTAAAACACTGTAAAATTTCCTATGACTTTTATGAAAATAAGCAGTCAGATACAGGAGAGAGACTTTATTAATACCTTTACTAAGAGAGAGTTCTCGCACAGCAGAAATGTTGAAAATCAAGCTCCATTGGCTTATGGAACTATTTCTTTGAAAATCTGTCTCTGAATCTCATCAGTATCTCCTTACTCTTTGACAGGTGTCCAATGTTCTGCATGAAGATGTATCCTAGAGAACTGAAACAATAACAGCGTTTTCATTTCAGTTGTTTAAATTTTGATGCTTGTTTTCATTCTCATAAGCAAATGTTTTCCTCTTGTTCTTTCCTAAACTGCCATACGATAAAATAAAATAAACCTCTAAGAACAAAAAGAAAACAATAAAGCTCTTAAGAGGTTGTTTAGTTTCTGTTTAGACTCCTAACAGCTGCTTCATTATTCTTCACTGGTTCCAGATTTAATAAGGCAATGTGAGTCTTTGAGAAAACAGCAATTAAAAAGTTACTTATTTTTTCCTTTAATTTATTTGGTTTCAGATTTTAATATCAGATCATCTTCTCCAGTTTTTCTTTGGGTATAATGCCTGAATTTCTTATTTATAATTCCTAATTTTTTTTAAAAAAAGACAGAAAGTAACACAAAGCTATATTTTCCATGAATAACAAGACACAGCTCTTGTCCTGCATACTGACTTGACTCAAAATAAATCAATAAAATAAATAAATCTTGATTCTAATGAAATAATCAGATTTTTACAAAGCAACACTAATGAGACAGATCAAAATCTGGTCTACTTTGATCATGTGTGTCTCTATGTAAGCAGTAATGAAATATTTGAGGGGATGTCACTATAAAAGTTTTTACATGTTGCCTAGTTTCTGAGTAGAAATAAATCAGTCACTGATTTCTTACCTGAGAACTTTGCATTCATTGGTGGGCTTTCCTTGCCTTTTGCCTTATTGTTTTATTACTATTACTGAGTATGTCACCCTATTCAAGTTCTTCCAGCATTGTATGCCCTAATCTCCCTTAGAGATCACAGTGGTCTTAACAAAGTTGATGTGTTCTGGAACCACACTTACTGAAGAGTACTCTTTTGTTATGGTTGAGTTCACATGATAGAGGGAAAGTATACACAAATAAATAAAAAATAAATGGTCTAGACTTACCCAAATAACTCCTTGGAATGTTTGGTACAAACGCTAAGTTCTTTACAGAAGGAAAGAGTAGGATTGGGAGACACTTTTAAAATTCATTTTGTTGGTTATTGTAGCATTTCAAAAACTTGGACCCTATCAGTCTTTCTTGCAGATTTACCACTTTTTAGAAACTGGTGTATATTCTGCAGGATATTAAGACAGTAATTACATTGTGAACTCCATTATGCAAGCTTTCACAATACTCCTGGCTTCCGTTCCCAAACACGTGAATGCGCTTGAGGTGCCTTTTTTCTCTTGAGGTAGTGTCGTGGCTTAACCCCAGCCAGCAACTAAGCACCACGCAGCCGCTCACTCACTCCCCCTGCCCCAGTGGGATGGGAGAGAGAACATGAAGAGTAAGAGTGAGAAAAACTCCTGGGTTGAGATAAGAACTGTTTAATAACTGGAATAAAGTAAAATAGTACTAGTAATAATAACAAAATAATAATAATAATAATAATAATAATAATAATAATAATAATAATAATAATAATAATAATAACAACAACAACAACAACAACACACAAAGCAAGTGATGCACAATGCAATTGCTCACCACCTGCCAAACGATGCCCAGACAGCCCCCAAGCACTGATCGCTGCTCCCCGGCCAACTCCCCCAGTTTATATACTGAACATGACATCATGTTATGGAATACCTCTTTGGCCAGTTTGGATCAACTATTCTGGCTGTGCCCCCTCCCAGTTTCTTGTGCACCTGGCAGAGCATGGGAAGCTGAAAAGTCCTTGACTAGTGTAAGCACTGCTCAGCAACAACTAAACCATCAGTGTGTGATCAACATTATTCTCATACTAAATCCAAACCACAGCACTATGCCTGCTACTAGGATGAAAATTAACTCTATCCCAGCCGAAACCAGGACAAGTAGGCTATATTCATGTATGTTACTGTTTCTTGTCCTGTTGGGTGTTTCAGGCATGCACTGAAACAGAAAAATTATGTGTATTGTATCTATGGACCTGGGAAGCTTTAAAGACTTGTTTGCTTCTCTAGCAATCAATTAATTTCTGTCCTAATTACAACAATAGCAATGTTCCAGTATATTATCTGGCAGCTAAAAAAGCCTTTTGACGGTATTCCATCATCACCCTCCTACTGCTAAACCTTTAATAGCATTTATAATACCACCTGTCATCAGATAGAGTTCCAATTGTAATTTATCTTTACTCCTCTCCTTTTCATTTTGCTAGAAACTGGTAGAATTCTGAGATACACATTTACTGAAGGAAACATGTACTGCCCCAAAGATACATTCTCAATAGGCTAAATTATCCCCAAATTAATACACAATGTTAAAATGAAATTAAAATTTAATTTTAAACAGTTGCAATAAAATTTTATAGGAAATTGATAGTTGAAAATCTCTCTTTATTCTTCAATGATGTTTCACAGACTAGTCATTTTTCCAACCTTTGCAATGCTGATTTGACATCTCCAATACCAGTTTTTGTGTTATATTTTCTTCACAAAAAGAAAATGGGTCATTCTCCACTTATGTCTTATAGTTAAAACAAAAGCAATTGAGAAAGACATTTGTATTTTGTAAGAGATTATAGTACATACTTAATTTTGTGAACAAAAGCTGCTGAAACCCACCTTTTGTCTTCGAACTTTCAGTCAATTCTCATGCATCTTTAGGGTTGGGTTGCTGGACTGTTTGGAATAACATGAAGAGTGAGGTTTCAGGTTTGTCTTCACTCTTTCTTCTTCCGAGTTTTGAAGATGATGGGAAATTCAGGGGAAAATTAATATATTCAGTCTATTCAGTAAAATCAGTAACATTAGGAGAGACCAAGGCCCAGAAGATCTTTTACACTAACACCATTTTCCTTCTCCTCTCATCCCACAAATGTTGCAGTGTAGGCAATACTCTACACTTAGACCTCTGTTGAGTTGAATTTGTGACATGCTTAAAACACAAAAATCTGTCTTGGACATCACTTTGGATAGCAAAATCTGAAAAATCAAGTCTGTATCTGAAAAAGGGTCTCTCTGCTTTTTTTAATAAAAATGAACATCTTTATACCCTTTAATTGTTGGCAGAGACTAGCAAGATGTCATCAACTTTACATACCCTTTACAGTTACAGACTTTTTCAAAAAGTCAAGCCTACAAGGGTGGTAAATAGCTGTTTCATATTCAAACCCACTTGGCTGCTTTATCATTTTCATCAAAACCTAGAAATTCCTCATCTAGGAATTACTTCATCAATAACAAAATTTATATTGCAGAATGACAGCTTAACATTTCTGACTTTGGCAGTTGCCCTGTGTAGGTGTCATGTTTCAATATATCTGTCTTTAGTGCAGTGCTCTCAGACAGTGCAATACATAACTTTTTCATAGTGGCTAAATTTTGGCTTTTGGTTCCTCTTGTTTAAAAGCTGATTATCATCTCTGAGGCATTTAAATTTAAACCCAGTCCTGGTTATGTGGACAATTTCACATTGTAATGGGAAACATTTCTCAAGGGGAAATTAGAGAAGCATGAACCTTTCTGGATATCACAATTTGGCTCTGATAAGCATCCAAAATTTTGACACTTATCTGGATCTCTCTCTCGTCTTTAAATCTTGTTACTATTTCTTAAAATACTTCCACATTTTATGAGTTTATCAGGGTGGATATATCAGAATATTATTTTTCGTGGTACTTTGGTATTAACTCTACATTTCTAGATCTAACTGGAAGATTACAAGATTTAAAAAAGAATCAATAAGAGGAGTCATTCAGTAAAGTTTTGTTCGGGAAGGCCATATTTGTTTCAAGACTGGGACTGGATACTATAGGCCATTAAAGAAAGCCTTTAACTGAAAGGAATAATATTTTAGAATTCTACTATGTACTTAGTTTATGATGCTGCTCCTAGGGCAGACAGTAAATAAAAATGGAATTGTTCTTGTCTTCCTGAAATGTTAGATACAAAACAGAAAATTGGTTTAGAAATTCTTCCAGGAAATGTACTCACTTGGGATGTTCAACAATTCTAGTCCTGGTCAACTTATAAATATTTCAGAAATGCCTTTGAAGTTTTCTACTTTCTGTCCCAGTCAAAACAGGAAGTGAAATATGTACAGAGGGCAAATACAATGTTTACTCCTTTTGTCTTCCTTTATATTAAACATCAGCCACAAATGGATTTTCTGTGAAGAAAATCCAAAATATTGAATCCGTTGTTATGCATTTGCCCAGTGCTATACAGAACTCCTTTCCAGGGGCTGACAGTTTTCCATTGCTACTCTATGACATTTTTCTTTGAGAGGTTTATCGCTCTGTAAATGCTGTGTCCATACTAGACTGCTTTATCTAAGGTGAGATGATCAGCAGAGATGTTAACTTGTCCTCCTTATGTATACAGAGACCTGGGAATGCTCCTGGGGATAGGGCCCACACGCACACCTCCTCACTTCACAATGGAGGGAGAACTACCCACTCAGTGTTTTCCGTACAACCCTACATTTTTGTACCATTTATTATTTTATCTACTCACAGGGTCCAAAAGGCTGATGCAAATAAATGATTGTTTCCACTACCTGTCTATGACAGGTATAAAAGTAGCTTTTAGGAGGATTTATGTCCCTAATCTAGGAAACTTTTGGTAGAAGTTTTCTTTTTAGTGCAGTCCAAACAAAGTTTGCTCTTCCCATTTCACCGACAATCAGATGCTGGGTTTTCACGTCCTATTTCTTCCTTGTGATAGATAAAGCAGAATGTGCCATGATATAGTTGCCTGAAGTAGGTGTCTAGTGCCATTCGGCACTCTCTAGGATACCAGAGGTAACTATAAGGGACTGGCAGCTAGGACACAGAAATTGTTGGAGGCCCTTGCACTTGTGCAGCGGCAGCTGGGGTCCAGGCAGGACATCCCCTGGACTCTGTGTGAACTAATGATTTCACCCCTTTGTCACAGAAGAATTTTTCTCTAACACTTGGATTTGGCAAGACACAATTAACAATTTCATTGGAGTTCTTCAGTGACATTCTGTGAAGCCTAATTGTTGCTGAATGGCAGGAATAGGGACAGTCAGGTTGTACTATTTAACAGCTGTGAGCCACTTCAGCTTACACAAACACATTCTGTCACCTTTTACTATTTGGCAATTAATAGATTTTAGAACTTCCACCTAAACTTATAGATATGTACATGAGGTGCCTATAAAATCAATAGCTACTTGTGTATGCATCCAGATGCTTTACTAATTCAGCCTTCATTAAGCTTCATTGCGGCAGGTAACAAGCCTTCATATTCCCAGACAGCATACAGGGAATCTGAAATAAAAACAGATTCATTCAGTCACCCAATGCTGTGCTGCATGTATACGGTCTGAGATTAGCATTACTTGCTTTGGTACTTTCTGATTCTATATAATCCGAATTATTTTCATCCCCAAGCCTTCCACGACTGTCTCCAAATATGGTCTAAATGTGATTAATCAATACGCCCAGTATTATAAAAATTTCTGGGGAGTTTGGGATGAAAGGTGTGTTTCTTCTGGTGCAGACCCAAAGACAGTCTTCTTAAAAGACTTTTCACAGTTGGGGCACTGTAGGAGCAAATAATGGTTATTTACAGGAGACATGGCACAGTGTGTATATATCTGCATGTTCTCCTTTTGCCTTTGGTGGAATGGTCTAAATGTCTTAAGCCAGCTTTTACATTCGTAGCAACAATAATCTGTTCCAGGGAACAGCAAGTGGTACATGTGGGTGACATGGTATCTGCTCATTATAATTCAAGCATACACTAACACTGTAACATTAAGTTAGATTCCTTTTTATCAGAACAGGGGATAAAATCAGTCTAGTGCTACTCACTCCTTATCAAGTGGTAAGGAGTATTTTATAATTGATGATCCAAAATATGCACAACAGATTTTTAGATTAGGTCAGTCTGTTACTATGAGCCCAGAACAGAACATGCTGGCTGAAATCTGGAAAGCTTGTATACAGAAAAAGAAATTTTTTGGCATTTCTGTTGCAGTTTTCAATAGGTTTGGTGTTTGGCATATATAATTTATCAATTTTGCAACATAAGGAAAACAATTCATTGTCATCAAGGATCTCAAAAATGGGATGTTTAAGTTTTTAATTGAACATCTGGTTTTAGACTATTTCCTTTCTATAACTTCAAAAAAAAACCCCTGCCATTTCAGAAGAAATAATATGCTGCAAATCTTAGATGCAAGTAACCGGTGAAAGTTGATTCCACTTGGTATGAAAATTGAAATACTGGAAAATAAAAATAAATTACGTGTTGGAATATTCAAATTTTAATAAATTATTTTTTCCATTCCAACAGCGATGATGCTCATATTTGTATCTTGTAATCAGCCTCAGGAGTTTGAGTTGGCAAAGACATTTTGGTTTTAGCCTGTAGCCATGTGCTTTCTTGTTTTCTTTCATACAGCTGTTTTATTTATCCCCTTTTGCTCCCATCTTTTATTCTCTTATGCATACTCACACTTTCTGATCCCCTGCCTTGTATTTCATTTTCTCAGTTTTTATCCTGGCAGATTTCTTTTCAAAATAGAGGCATAGCTCTGAGAAAATGGCTTGGGAAGTAGGATCCCTGGGGAGAAGGCCTCAGGAAATGAAATAGCTCAGCTTAAACATAACAATGAGTTGGTCACAGGACTGGGATGAATGCAGTTAAGTGTGCTGGTTTTGTTTTGTTTGTTTCTTGAATAGCAGTTCTAATTTCCCTGTACTAAATAATCATACATTAAGCATATCTAAAAGTAAAAAAGGATTTTTAAAATGGAGTAATAGCAGAAAGATATTTGAACTTTAGGTTAATTAAAGTTTTTATTTCACTCGATAGTACAGATCTATTTACTGGTCATTTTGGCTAAATTTCAACAAACTTTGCACACAAAAAAAATCCAGTCCTAGGGTATTAAAGCAGCATACATTATCAGAAAGATTATGGATGACAGCTGGGCTGGTTGATGATAGCCGAGAAAAAACAAGTTCTGCTAGCTGGAAAGATTAATACTGAAGGGCTCACAGTGGTGAGATGGCAAAATCAAATACAGATTGTGCCTTTAGCTGTTGGCATTGTAATTTGTGTGACTGTGAAATCTATAGATGCAACCTGATGGTTCTTTTTCATTGCACCTTTTCCTCACTCTGTATATAAATGACAAATTTTGCTTTCCCTGCACCACACCAAATAATTGTCAGGTGTTGTTTTTGTCCATTTAGTCGGTGCTTGATGTAAGATACAATCCAAATGGAACAATGGCATGATTTTCCACAAATTGTGCTGGCTCATCTGCACTAGTTTTTAGTAATTCTTAAGATTAAAAAAAAAAAAAAATTCTTTACCTTATTTACCAGCCACCTTTAATAAATAATTCCAAAGCATAGTTTGTTTTCCAGAATCCAATGTATAAAACTGAGTTTTATACATTATATACTGTTTTATGCTAATGTAGAAAACTGAGTTTTACACTATTATAGAGCCACTAATAGCCAGATTCAGTGGTATAACTTCAGAGACTTGGATAGGACTGCACCAGCTATTTCTATTAGCATAGTAATGAAGCATTTTTTCCAAAGATAGTAAATGAAATCAACACACTAATTAGATTTTATGCATAATACTTGATGGTCAACATAAGTCAAAAGATATAGGGAAAGCTTCCATTTAATGCATGTTGGTATTCTTGTTTATATTGGACAAGGAAAAAGAACAAGAAGATAACATAAGCCACTGTGAGAGGAGTGCTTCTCAGAATGAAATCATGTGCATCTCATCTTTTCACTTACATTACGCAGATCTGGAAAGGAAAAAACTACTATAGAGGAGAAAAGAAATCTCAGCATTGCATGGTATTCATCACGTGCTTCAGATAAGGTCATGCACATGATTATAGAGAGAGAACATACATGTACATCAGCTGTGATATACATACATTTAGGTAAGAATCGTAAGACTTTGTAGGTAATCTTACACACATACATAGCTTTATTGTTAGTTTGTTCACAGCCCTTCTTCAAAAGGTAATGAAAATACTGAAGCCCAGTGACTTTTGTTTCCAGTGCTCTAACAGTGTATTTTATGGCCTCTGGCATATTCGCTGAAACTCAGTTGCCCTGAGACATGGCCATGAGGCTGCTGTGACCAGTGGCACTGATTTAACAGAAATTGATTTCTAGCCACTTTTGTTCAGACTATCAGACCAAGAGTCCAATAGTAAGAACACGTAGATAGAGAACATTAATATTCTTGCACCTTTATATGAACCAATATAAAAGATTTTCTTTGTTTTAATATGAAGTGCTCATGTTTACAAAGAAATCTTTCACATTTTTTTTGTACTAAACTCTGTTTCATAAGAACTACTACAAAGGGTTTCTGTATTCATGGAAACAAGCTTGATTAATTCTGTTCTGTAACATCTTATATGCATCTCTAGAATTACCAAAGAGCATATCTTACTGCTTTCTATAAGATATGTATGAACACTTCTACTATAATTTCTTCTTTTCTACTCTCATATTCCTTTTCTTACCTGTATCCTTCTTCCCCTTTATCTATCTAGCACCATTAATAGTTCTTTCTCTATTTCTTATGCACTTATCATGACCCAATTACAGATGTAGTTTTTCCTTCCTGCTTGCAAAATTATTGCATAATTTTGTATTCAGTTAAAGGATTTTCAGATAAATCTACTGTATTGTTTTTAATGTAATAAAATTCATAAAAATGGTTTATAAGAGTTCACTTTATTTGATGCAGAATGAAAAAAATATTTTTCACTCATATGAGGTAGCCAGGAGAGGTTGAAAAGGAAGAATTCTTATAACAGCAAAATTTTCTCTGACTATGCAGCTGTAAAAAGAAAAGGTAATTGACATTTACTCACTCTCATATAGAGACAAAATGACTACTTTCATCATATCTCTTTTGCACAACATTTAAACTATAAGTGGAAATAGCTTTTGACAAATTGCAAGTAACTCAGCAAATATATTAATAGTAATTTATGTGAATCATGTATAATATGATTTATGCCAAGATTGCTGAAATTTTATCAGATCATCACTCTCTGAAAGTACAGTATTGACCTCCCTAAATAAAAAACTTTAAATACAGCTTATCTGGCACTTTACTTTCTCATTATGAAATAAGCAGCCGCATTAACTGCTTATCAAAGATTCATAATATATTGCTGTTCTACTTTATTCAGCTCTTGAGTAGAAATGATTCCAAAACACAACCTTAGATGTAAACAGTCTCACACTGTTCATAATTCTGTTGTGTAAACAGGCTTTCAACTATATAAATAGACAAAAACACCACCAAATACTCTCACATTATGGGGGGATAGAACACTGTGGATTTCAATCCAAGTGTTGTACTTTCTGTGTGCTCCTTAATGAAGGTGAATTGACTGAATTACATAAATATGTTTCTCTTTGTGTGTGCTCTTTGTGGTTGTCTAAGACTTCCATAGTAGAGTCAACATCTTCACAGAGAAAAGTGTCACAGCTACAGAAAAACTGCTTTATGTGTGTAATATCCTATTTAATCTAATATTTAAAAGCTAGCAAAATGTTTTGAAAGCTTTTTATTCCAAAATCAGAAACAATCCAAATATTTCTCTGGAAAAAATCTGTTCATGATTTTCTACCTTTTCCATGTATATGTAAAATGAATTCTGTCCCCACTGAATTCCCCTTTCAACACCATAGCACTATGTTTCCATGATAGTGTATTGAGTTTGTACTTTCATAGTTTTTATGCTATGGGAAATAATGAATCACCATTTCTATTCATTTTATCCATGACTTTTATGATTCCAGAGACCTCTATCATAATCTCTCTTCTATTTATTCCTTTGCGAAACTGAAGAGCACCTCAGTTTCAGTCTCTTCTTGCTCAGAAGCCACTCCACAGTTCTGATAACCCTCACTGCCCCACACCGACTGTAACTGGTGACGTGTCCCCACAGCTCAGGTGAGCACTACCACCTTTGTACCCAGTGGGCAAGCTAACACATTGTCTTCACTGCAATCACATCGCTTCCTTATATCTGCGTCCTTGATAACAGAATCCCCTGTTACTACGGCTCACTTATTGGACAGGTTCCTATTCGAAATAGGGTATTTTTGGCACTGGAATATACAAGATCATGATTCAGGAGACAGAAAAGAAAGAGTAGTAGAGAAACACTCTCAGCAATGGTACCACTTCCAAATTTTTTTTTTTCCCCTTTTCTTTTTTATTTACATGGTGTGTTTACCTGGAGGTAAGACTGCCCTATGACTTGTTTCTATGGCTGGTACAGTATCTTGATATTGTCCAGGTTACACCGTCCAGTCTTAAGAGACAAGTAATATGTACATAAGTAACAAAGCTTTTTTCTCTTTAGATTTTTTTTAAAAAATACAGTCATTGTAAATGCTTGGAAAAATAGTGTTTGCAATGATATTTGTTGTCCTCTCTCCCAGAGGTATTTTGTGAGATGTGTCCCTTAAATTCAGGTCAATGCAGATTTAGGTTAGACTGTGAAAAGAGATTGCTAATTAAAATATGTAGATTCCACCAGGGACCAGTGTGTTCTGTGGACACAAACCATAATGTTCAAATAGAGTTGACTGCAATCTCAAAAGACTTTTCATTGACTTTTCTCCTGCAGTCTTCCATCTTTTCCTCTTCCCCCACCCCACAGTAGCAGCTGAACTAATAAATTAAAAACCTAAGGTCTGGGGTAAAAAAGTGTTTAATTCACTTCAAAGTGTATTCACTTTACAAACCAAAACCAAAACAAAGGAATAAGGTATAGTGACATTGTGATTCCTTAAAACAATTATGAAAAATGTTTTACAACTCCAGTAAAGTTCCAAACAGCAATTTTTGCTTCTGTTTGCTCAAAAGTGAGTCCTTCTACAACATCTGTAATGATTAGGCCAGCACTATACTTTGTAGGAATAAAATCACATAACACATGAGTCAGGATTATCTCATTGTGGATCAAAGCCATGTTTTCATGTGGCAGAGAGTACTGAAATAGTTCTCACTTACAGCATGTGCTGCCAGTATCTCTAAAACAATTTCTTTCAACTTCACCACTTCAGAAAAGAGCTGATATTCAGTTTGGCCAAATAAACAGAGATATTTCTGAATGGACTTCAATGGTCTTTCCATAATATAACAGTTAGCTTGAAGCAACTGAAGCTAAGCAATCAGTCGATTGTGGCTGAAATTGGAACTATAGACAAAAACACGTCATGAACATACATTTATCTTATGTTTGGTGGTGTTATGAATGTTTTCAATCAAATTGCAGCCTTTCTTTCAAGATCTGGGTTGAATATTGGGCACTGTAAAATCAATCATTTTGAAACAGATGTGTATAATGGATTCCTCTACTGAACTTGAATGGCTTGAATTGGTGTTATCACCTGTCCCTATTCACGTTAACGTCTTTTTCTTTTTTTTTTTCTTTTTTTTTTTTTTTTTCCTGGGGGAAGCCCTAATACTTTATCTATTTTCAATTTCCAACCTCTTAGGTAGATTTTTTCACAGAGTAGGTGCAAGCTTTCATCTGATTGATAGATTGAATGAAGCAGCATTTTCATAAAAGATTGGACTTCGGTTGATGAAACTTGCCCTTGAAAAATTGCTATATAAAACATTCAGAAAGTTAGACTGTACCATTTGAACTGCCATGCCATCAATTAAAGGGACCATTTCAGTCTTTTGCTTTTGTAACAAATGTTTGTTGTCCTCTTTGCAAGATAATTCTCTGAAACAAACAAGTTTTGAACAAAAAATTCACCTTGTTGGAGACAAGATGTCGGTGCTCATTGACTTACTACTTACATTCTTTGTATCTTGGAATATAATAGGATTTTTCATGTAAATTTTTCATTTTATGAATAAC
This sequence comes from Pelecanus crispus, assembly GCF_030463565.1. Classification (NCBI taxonomy): domain Eukaryota; kingdom Metazoa; phylum Chordata; class Aves; order Pelecaniformes; family Pelecanidae; genus Pelecanus; species Pelecanus crispus. The sequence continues at coordinate 41,223,454 of NC_134648.1, read as the reverse complement.
TAAGAGTCCTTTAGAGAAGTATTACCTCTAAAATAGCAACATAATAATGTGTATATTAAACTGTAGTATGTCTTATTGCATTCAGTTTGCTGTGCCACCCTACTAGTGGCATTTTCATTCTTTGTTTACGAGTGTTGTTGATTCACAGCTCTAAACCTGTTACTACACTTTTAGTTGTTGGCTCTAATACCTCTGGCTTGTTGTACACTCCTCAGCAGCTATTCACCAAGTTCTACATCATCATCCACTTACCACAGACAAAAAAATGCAGCTGTTGTTGGTTTTGAAGTTTTTTGTCCAGTTGATGATAACCTCTAGAAAGTGGTTTAAATTTTTTCAGAATTACATCTGCAATTTTAAGAGCCAATGTTTCTATGATATCCTTTTAGAAAACCTCTCTCCTGAATCTTTTTTCCAGCCACTTTGACATATCGGGATAAAGTTCTGCCAGCAAGCCAAGTTATTAAATAAAGCAACTGTCATCCTCTGTGCTTAAGAATCTGTCTTCAGCCCATTTGGCTTAGTGGTATCACAGAGGAGCCCTTGTCTGGCAAAAGAATATATGTTACTGTTTTCATTAGGACTCTTCTGTTTGTTTTTTCTTCTAAGAATACTGAAAACATTTTTGTCTCCAACATTTCCTGTGCTATTTTGAAGAACAGGAACAACTCATGGTTACATTAGCAAGCTCTGTATCGTTCAAATTTGTTTCAAGACCTTTTTTAAAAAATAAGACAGGACACTCTAAGTCACTCCCAGACAGCCTGATACAGCTGTGATCACTGAGCTCCCATAAGAGATGGGCAGTCTGATAGGCAAATCATCACTAAGAAGCCTAGTGCTCCTCTTACCTAATTCTGTGCTTAAAACACCCCATCCCTTCAAAACACAACTTTTTTCTTTCTCTTTCCACATGTAGTCAATGTGGCTGTGAACGCTTTTGGAAATGTAAAGTGCGTGGGCTTTCCATTCTGATGATTGAGTTCAAGAATCTAAAATTCAAGATAGTGACAGCTCATAGTCAATAAGGGTTCCCTGGAAGAAGACCCAAAGTAAAGAAGACCCAAAGTAAAAAGGAAACTCAAGTAAGGTTGCCAAAATAAGCTGCACAGGCTGAAACAGTCAGAAAGCAGTACAGTCAAGTCAGGAGATCTCTTTCCTATTCGTCCTGCACTGAGCTTCCATGGATGGCATTATGAAGCGTGTTACCTAAGGAGAAAAAAAAAGTTAATCTTGTATCCTCCCCTGCATCATGGTTGGGTGCTGTGTTGTTCTTAATGCTTCATTTCTTCATGGCTCATACATAATCAAAAGGATTGTCTGGCACCAGATAGGTTTTATGATCAAAGAATTCACTCAGCATTTGCCTCCTGGCTGCCCATCATGTTCCAGGATGTTTCAGTGGAGTTCAGCTAAATGCTACTGGTTTTCAGCCTGTTCCTTCTCTCCTTCATCTTGATGCAAAAACCAGTGTAGGGCTTAAAGAAAAAGTATTGATGTTCTGCCTTGCAGCTGGAGTTCTACACTCTGTGTATTGATGGCAAACAGAAAAGTTGCTGGATGGGTGACTCAGTTTCAAATATTTCTGTGGAGGGGAATAAAATAAATCAACACTGTATAATTTATTCCTTGTACCTACACCCTCCAGAATCTCAGCCCTCTAAAACATTTGTCTCGTCCATATATCATCAATGGATTTTCTTATGTATTCTCCAGGCTGGTACCTGTTAGGGGAAAATATATTGTGCCGGCTTTGACAGGCTGAGTGAGGCGAGACTGCTGCAGCTCCATGCCCCAGGTTCCACCAGCAGCGAGGCTAAGCGTGTATTCCCAGTAGGCACATGCACACAGAGCACACATACACACAAGTACACATGGCCATCCGTACAGATCAACAGAGACAGACGGACACAGAGCACACACATGAACACAGACAGCACCAGTGGCCTCATCCTGCTCCCCTATCTGGCTGAGCAAGGTGGAGGTGCTATAAATAGACACATGTACAATATGGATCGCTCCAGCAGCCAGGCTCAGACATTCGGTCTGCCCAGCAGCTGCCCCTCAATCCCAGTCTCCCCAGTTGCTGACAAATGGACACACAAACCTCAAAGCCATAGCCCCACTTCAGTTGCTGACACAGATGCCTTACTCACAGTCACATTCACACTCACACACACATACCCAAAACTGTCTGGGATTCCCCTGGTCCCTAGTAGCCAATTCTCCCATAGTGTCATCCTTAGAGACATACCCACCCACCCTCCCTGGCTCCTCAGCCACTTTGTCCACTCCCCAGCAAGTCTGGCTTTATCTTCACTAGTGCTCACATGCTCACTTGCACACCTACATAACATCCAGTTGCTGACAACCAGGCCTCTGAGCCCTGGTCCCAGTCCTGTGGCAAGCACTGGGTTTCACTCTGTCGTGATTTAACCCCAGGCAGCAACTAAGCACCACACAGCCACTCACTTGCTCCCCCTGCCCCAGTGGGATGGGGGAGAGAATCGGAAGATTGAAAGTGAGAAAACTTGTGGGTTAAGAACAGTGTAATAATTGAGATAGGGTAAATTATTATTATTATTATTATTAATAATAATAATAATAATAATAATAATAATAATAATATACAAAGCAAGTGATGCACAATGCAATTGCTCATCACCCACTGACTGATGACCAGCCAGTCCCCAAGCACTGATCAGTGCCCCTCGGCCAACTCCCCACAGCTTATACACTGAGCATGATGTGATACGGTATGGAATAGCCCTTTGGCCAGTTTGAGTCAACTATCCTGACTGTGTCCCCTCCCGGCTTCTTGCTGGCAGGGCCTGAGAAGCTTAAAAGTCCTTGACTAGTGTAAGCACTGCTTAGCAACAACTAAAACATCAGTGTGTCATCAACATTATTCTCATGCTAAATCCAAAACACAACACTATACCAGCTACTAGGAAGAAAATTAATTCTATCCCAGCCAAAACCAGGACACACTCAGTTGGGTTTCTCCAGTCACTGCCACCCAGGCACATGGGCCCTTTGACCCGTAGCTGCTGGCTTCCAGACTCCCATACACACACACTCAGTAGAGAGAGTGAGAATCCCTCACCCAGGAAAGAGTTAGAGAGGAATTTAATATGAAGATAGGATAGATAGCATTCCAGACAATTGTACCAATCACCCAACTATTTACACATCCGCTTTTATCTCCTTAACCTTAGTTCCTACACTTGTTCCTCTCAAAACACCTAAATCCATCCCTTTCCCTCACGCTGGTCCCTCCCATAAACATCCCATAAGAAGTCTTGTGCAATCCCCAAATGTTCTTCCCCTGGTTTCCAGCTGGTCAGCTCCCAACATGTATTGGTGCCTCGGGTTGCTCCTGCCAAGGTGCAGGACTTTGTGCTTCCCTTTGTGGAACTGCATGAGGTTCCTGTCACACAATTTCTTCAGCCTACTCCCAGTTTCCTGCTCCAGACATAAATTCCAAAAAGTTACCCTTTTTATGAGAGGAACTGCTTTTTAGCCCACTACGTGAACACTTCTTGCGATGAGAAGTCAAGGGTCAGTCAGCCTGAAATGTCTTGGCACAAGGCAGAGCTTGAAAATGGGAGTAGGAAGAAAAAGGTGTAAGGCCAATGAGAATAAGGGGTTGTAATTTTTGAGTCAAGCCTGTTCAGTTACGTTGATAAGATCTATGGGGTCTGAAAGAGAGATCAAGCTAAATCCTCCCTCCTTGTCCTACTCTGCTTCTTGACTTGTCCAGGAATTACAAATAGAGAACACACGCATGATTTTAGAAGAATGGGGAGAGGTACATAGATAGTAATACCAGTGTAGCATTAGACTCCTAAATGCAGTGGTATACATGGATTTTAGGTCATTAGCAAACAATAGGACTTGAATTCATAGAGAAGGACTTTCAGGAATTTAGGTTCCTAGGGATAAAAACAAACAAACAAAAACAAAAAAAAAAAAAAAGAGAAACAAACCTTAAAAAAAAAACATGTAATGAGATTAAAAAGAAATACTACCTAAATGGTTTGCCTATCTAGTAATCATCACAATCCCTGACAGTTAAGTATGATTTCCAGAAAGGTACTGTGGGTGACTGAAAAAAGGTTTTAAACTGAATTTAGGCACCAAGATCCTTAAAAGTAATATAGAAGGACCTTGCTGCAGAAGAACTCACCAGAAATGTAAGTTTATTCAGTGCCAGGTGTGGATTCTAAAAGTTCTCTTAGGGACACAAATTTTCCCCAGTGACTGTATATGCAATGTATGTACTTCACTTACTTTCTTTAGATTGTTTTCATGGGTCCAGATGTATATTTCCATTTTTATAAATTAAAATAAAATAAAAAATATAAATTAAAAATATAAATAAATTTATAAAAGATATTTAAAGTGCTTTTTTGACTTCTACTTTACATGCTTTCTTTTGTAAATCCTACTACACTGATCAAAACCTTTATGCTTGAAGATACCTTTAGAAATCTGTCGCTAGTTGTATAAACAACTTCTGATAACATAATTCTGTCTAGGTCACTAAAGTACCTTAAAATATTTTGGCAGAGGTCTTCAGAACAGTCTAAACAAGTCAATCAGAGTTGAGTGTCTGATAAAATCCTAGCAGCTTTTACATGTTAAAACTCAGGTTTGTGTTTTATTTATCCACTTCTGTGGTGGCTCCTTCTCTGACCCTATTACCATCACATTGTTTACAAATTCTGATGCCATTCTACAAGTACAGTTTTATGCATGAACAACTTGTGGAATCAACATGGAAACATAAATGTGTTTTGGTTTATTTTTCTTTAAATGTGAGCATCCCCTCTGGGAGCTGCAAACAAGCATTGAAGTGCTACTGTATCACTATATTTGCAGAGCAAGTTACTCTGGAAGCCAATTGCTCTGAAGTAAACATTGTTCTTTAGAAAAGAACAGGAAGAGAAAAAAAAAAGGTGAGATTCTGCTATAGTAACCTGAAGGAAATACAGCTTTTTTTAGTATAAACCTTCTTGATAACACCAGAAATGTGAAAGTTTGAGTGCCATGCTACAGATTCTATTTTTTGATAAGTAAGACACTGTATTTTTGGCAGTGAGGTTTCAGTGACAGAACACTAAGGCTTTGATTTGGACCCCTGCTTTTCTCTACAACTTTAATCTGTGTACGCTGTAAGAGTTTCACATTTGTAGCAGCAGTCCTGAGATGGATGTCACCGCCCATTATTATAGAGGAGAACATTTGATACTGAAGGTTCCTGGTGCTCCCATCAGCTTTCTATGGTATGTCTGCTGTCTTGACATTTAATGTCCCTTAAGCCCGATATAGTCTGATAACTTTAACACGTCATGCGCTTTTTGGGGGAATAAAGAATTTTGTTATCTGTGCTTCTCTATTAAGATTGTCACTATCTACATTCAGAGTGCTTGATTTAGCCACCGCCTTTGTAATTAAATATAGCGGTATAAAAAGTAATATGAAGGATCAGCATACTGTCATACACAGGTAAATGCATCCTGCTGGAAAATGTTGAATGCAGATAGATTAAAAAACAATTGATGAAAACAGCCTTCTCTGAATGTTGCATCCACTTGTGTGGGTCTGACCACTTTCCTGTTGATGGCTCAGGGCACGCCGTTTCAGGAGCAGACATAGATCAGACCTTATATTCTATCTGATCTGTAATTCTTTTTGCCTTGGTGGCAAGCTCCAGATGTTTCTGAGGAGATGTTAAAGCAGGCTACCCACAGAGACTGTTTCTTTCTAATCCCAGACACTGATTGCTTGGTTTTTGCTCTGAAACAGAAGGAACTGCCACTTGGGCATCCCAGTATCTGGCTTTTCCACAGCTTTCAGAAGCCTTGAGGGCTTTGGACAGCTGACTGATCTGTCCCAAAAGATGCCAGACAGCAGCCTGGGTCTTGGCCAGTAATGAGACATTCATGTAAAAAGGCTGTTTAAAGTACAGTCGTTACTGCAACAAGTGTGACAGTAAGCTGAGTTTGGTCAAACAAAAAGAAAAAAAAAAGTACCATGAATTTTCTACTGTCAGAAATTATAACTGAAATAGCTAAGAGCATTGCAGGTAAGTTCAAAATGATGAGCCTCTATAACACTGTTCCTTCTAAGTAATATCTCAAATGCTGTAAGCCAGAAGTGGGGTAGGTAATGTCTCATTTTTTGCAGACAAGGAAAAAGCTCAAGAGAAATTCTGCAGTGTACCTAAACCTGCTAACCCCCAAAGAGCAAAGGGAAATAAATATACAGTTCCTCACTGTTGCTTTGTTTGATCTGCTGCTATAGAGCAGTATCTTTGCAGAAAAACATGTTATAAAAAGCAATGCCTAATTTGCTTTTGAAAAACTTCTTGTCCATTCTGCTAACACACACTCTGGAACAAAGACCCAAAATAATTACATGGAATTATTATTAATAATAATAATAAAGGAATCTCTTGCCAAGTAGTTATTTTAATGGTAGCTACAGGGAGAAAAAGGTTATTTTGCTGTTATAACATGATGTTCCAGATCCAATGTAGTTAAAGCAGATCAAGATGAAGACAAAAAATCTTGTATCAGTTGAAACTTTCTTGATTTTATATTTAAATTTTCTGTGACTTTCTATATTGTCTTATAACTCAAGTGCAGACTCATGCCTAGCAGAGTTTTCTGTGTTCATAGTAATACAGCATGACAGATGTCATGCTGTATAGGATGATCTAATCTAATTGTTTGCTTCTGTTCTTGAACCAACAGTTAGAGGCACTTTGGGCACCATTTTAATGTCCTTACAATGTGTACATTGCAATGACAGCAAAGTAATGTGTCAGTGTTGCACAATGTAATGGTGAGGTGCTGAATACTGTAAAATGCCTACAAATAAATAAATAAATAAAATATCAATAAAGTAAGTAAGAATAACTGAGTTGCAGCCCCAAGCAAAAGGTTTAAACTACAGCTGGTCCTCCATCAGAATCCTGGTGATCTTGTATTCCTAACCCCACACAGAGTAAATTAATATATATACCAAAATCTCCCTCTCACTGACTTCCTTCAGGTGTTGGCATTTAAATGCATGCCTAGACAAACACACAAATATTGTTTTCAGTACTAAATTATAAGGAAGTTTTTAAAACTAAACTCTAAGACAACCTTGCTGTGGAGGTAGGCATAATTTTATTATATTAATTTTCTGCAGGAAAGTATGCAGGTTACAAAGTTGCAGTGTTTTTTATTTTAACATGCCAGTATAGAATGTGGAGTGTAATAATCATTTCAGTTGTGCTTTGAGAGTTCAGCATGACCTTGTGGGTCACTGAATTCATTTCACTAACTCATCACAAACTACAATGACAGCAAAGTCACCTACTGTGCCACCTTCATCCAAAGCAAATAGCATGGAGAATTTAAACAGGTGTTTTTGCTCCCTCCAGTGCTTCAGAAAATCAAGTTATTATTGGCCCTTTTTTTAAGTTTTGAGAGTATCTTTACAGTTCATCATTCACATACACTTAGACCATTATTGTTTAATGATGACGACTTTATATGTACCTAAGAAGAGGATATATTACCTGGTTTCTAGAAGTAGGTACTTCATAAGACAATGTTTCTTTATGTCTCACCAATTTAGGGATTTCAGCAAACAGCTCACTGAGAAATAAATATGAATACAGCAAAATCCAATAACAGAAAAAGAAATGTTTTTGTTTTCCTTAGAATCCTAGAATCATAGAATCATTTAGGTTGGAAAAGACCTTTAAGATTACCCAGTCCAACCATTAACCTAACATTACCAAGTCCACCACTAAACCAATTAAGGGTGGAGTAGCAATTTCGCGTTTCCTGGCTTGGTGGCTGGATTATTTATAATGAAAGTAAAAACTAGGAATCATTAAGATTGGAAAGGACCTCTAAGAACATCAGTCCAAACAGCAAGTCAAGTGAGGCACCTCCCCTGGTAGGCTCACTTACCAGCTGCATCAGGAAGTTATCCTCCACACACTCTAGGAACGAGAACAAGGACTAGCGATTGTGAGACTTCTGCCAGCCGCTTGTAGAATGCTTCATCTATCTCTACATCCTGGTTGGGTGGTCTATAGCAGACTCCCAACAGGACACTTCCCATGTTGGCCTTCCCTCTCATCCTTACCCATAAGCACTCGAACTTATCATCATCACATTTTTTTCTCACATACTTAAAAAAAAATATTCTTTATATTGCATTTTCTTTTGAACTCCATGAAAACCTGTATTTATAGAAAATAAAAATAAAAGCAAAGCAACTGACTGTAATGAGTCATGTCATGTCAACAAATGCAGCTTTGTGTTTGCAAATCATTCTTCCTACCACTCTCTAATCCTTTCTGTCTAAAGGTAGAGGTTCAGTTTGAAAGGGTAGACTGTAGAGCTCTTGTCAGTAAACACAAATTACAGTTTCAAATCTACCGCTGGCCCATCTGTCTTTGTCTTTACCTTTGCTTTGCCAATATCAAATGGAGGCACTAAGAATTTTCAGAACGTACTGCTGATGTAGGCCACCTCATCTTTTGGATGCCTCGGATATGATTTTCCAAAGGTTTGTAGCTTTAGGCTTTTACTGATCCTACCACAAATTCTTTGTATTCAAAATTTCAAAGAATTTACCCCAAAACTGAGACTTTCAATTCTTCCTTCTCCAGTGTGTTCATTTGCACTTTACAGAGACAGAATGCTGGGAGGCATGCTGTCTTATCAGACAGGCACAATGTTTTTCTTCTTATTCATCAATGCTGTGTTTTCTAGGTAAGAAAAGATAACAGCAATGATCACTAATTTTTTGTGTGCCTCTGGGGCTGCATTGCGGTGCTGAAAACATGAGATAAGATCACTGGCTTCACTGAGAGACTACATTTACTTTAGATATATGTATAAGAGGCTCAGGAGGGAGGAAACTATTTACATTCTGGCATCTTAATGTGTTTCTATCTTTTTTCACCTTCTCTTTCTCCTTGCTCCTGTAATGATTTCCCCCCCCCCCCCCCCGCCTATTAAAAGGTGCAGGGTGTATAACAGCTTCAGTAGCATTACTAATACATGTTTATACAGTAATGGACTATAGCAACGTCTTTGAGGTGACTGGACTTTTTGTCTGTACATTGAAACACCACATCAGAGGGGAATTTACCTCATGTATTTCGCCTGGCAACAGTCTCTAATTAATGCCCCCTTCACCCCCTCATCCCCAACCTACAGCTCTCTCAAAAATACATCTTCTCCATGCATGAATGCTTTCACAAGGCTTTTGGTTTCACTCAACTCTATTGAGAAGTTAGCTATCACAAAATCATTTAATAGCCCTTTGTGTGCCATTCTTTCCACCTGCTAATTTATGGTTCTTTCTCATGCATGTCTGCATTCTTGGAACTGTCCTTTGGAGACTGCTTCCTGCCTTGAATGAAGAGGAGATTTTGGTTTGCCCTTTTTTCTCTCTCTGTGTGTGTGTGTGTGAAGTAAGCCCCTCACTTGAGAGGATTCATGTGCCTTTATCAAGGACATGTGACATATACTGAAAATATAACTTAGCAGTTACATTTTTTTTCTGACATACTTACCAATCACGTTAGTCAGCATTAGTTAAGTACTTAGTCTTCAGAATGTACTCTTTTTGGTGCTAGAATAAGTTTAAACCAAACACCTAACTTATAATTCTATTGTATCACAACAGTTCCCTGGCTCTGTACCCAGCTACATGAGAATGTTTAACCCTTTTATTCCAATTGCATTATTTCTAAACTGTGGCAGATTTGGTTTGTTTGTCAGTTCTGTACATATACTATACTACAGGAACATTTATTTTTTCTCTCACCCTCTAACCCTCTTTCCTTTTTCCAAATCCTGTAGCTACACAAAGCATACTGGTTGTCTACCTTAATTTAGGTGGGGGACATGGTTCTTCTACATTCTTCTGACAGTGTTGGGCTACAGGATGACTGGATCTCAATTTATTTTCCCACATTAAGAGAAAATACTTGCAGGTGCAAGTTTTTAAATAACTATTTGTAGCACAGGTCGATATGGCATTCATGTAATGAAAACACAAATAAAAAATAATATCCCTTTTGAGAATAACAAGTAGTAAAAGAACAATTCTGTAGCATTTGATGTTTGAATGATTGGATATGACATGGGTTAGTGAATAATACTGGTGTTCACCAGCTGATTAATGTTTGTCTTGAAACTACTTATTCTTGCTGTGATTAAAAAAAAGAAAGATGAATTTATTTATTATTAGAGACTGCTAGAAAGTAAAATTAATCTAAGGAAGACTTAATAAGTTTCTGTAGTGAAGCAATCTGCATTCTATAGGGAGGTCTCAAGGAATTAGAAAAGTATTATATTAGTGTTATAATTTCATTTAACATATTCTTCACAGACTTACAGCAAAATAATTTTGAAAATCTGTGAACATGAAGCATTTAGAGTTGGAAACACACTCTATGTTTCTTATCAAATAATGTAAATGGGTCAGATCTGAATTTCTGTCCATAGGTCAAAACCCACTTCTGAATAGAGGGATCCATACATGTATTTTCCAAACTGTCAAGATGTTATGCCATTAGCAAATTTTATTAACTCAGTTTTTACATTTTCTTTCATTTAAAATTTTCTTTGCTTGGTGTTGGGACAAAATGAACCAGACGTGGAGAAAGCAACAGCAGCATCACCTTCCCTTGAACACTAAGTCAAGAAAAGAGATGAGTAGAACCTCAGCTTCCACTTTGTGAGAAAGCCAAACCTGACACTCTACCAGACTAGGTATTTAACTTCCACAAACTAGGACAACTGGGCATGTACAGAAATGCAACTCGAGACCCAAAGATATTAGACTGTCAAAAAGTGAGACAAGGATGTAGCTTAGGCACCATTAAAGGTTCTGTGGCAGCTGAGTGGGAATTTCTAGATTGCAATTTTCAATGCCATTAGCAATTTTAAAAAAGTTGCTTCTACTGACAAAAATAATCCTTTATAAATCGCTCACATGTTCTGCATTTATTTCAATTTTGTTCTCTTTAGGGATGCTTGAGCATTTCATACTTGGAAGGATGGGTATGGGTGGTATTCTTCCTTCTGCTGAATCTTGGTGATATGATGTGTCCCATGTTCATAGAGAAATGTTGAGATTGGTTTTATTCCCATTTTTTCCAAAATCAGTATTATTCTATGAGATACATAAGAAATTACTGAACCTCTTAGACATGCCCTAGACAGCTCTCATACCTGCTGTCTTTCCAGATCTCTTGTGCCCTGCATGCATTTACAAGTTAAAGAACAGGTTATAGAAGAAGTTCATTACCTTCTTGCATGTCATTGTACAAGACATTGATGATTTCGGTAAATTGAATGGAATATTCAAAGCAGCATGCATCCTGTCCTATCCAGCAAAGACATACTGAGGCAAATCAGCAGCTCTGTCACCTCTGTTGACTTTCACCATGTTTTCTTTCCATTTCTCTGTTTTTATTCTGAAGTTACAAAACACCCTTCCATACTGTTAACAGCCTCTGTTCCCCAGCAAAATACGGTGCAGTGACAAGAACATATCTTTTTCCTAGGTAATCTGCCACAGGCCTATTGTGGCCTCTTTTCATACGTTGGACATTCTACTTTAAAAAAAGAATATTTTTTTTCCATGAATTGTAAAGTATTACCTTTTATAAATGAAAAATAGAAACCATGTAGCAGCTAATGTAAGGCTTAGTGCAAAGATATGTGTGGAAATTCTTGTTTTATTAGTTCCTCCCTTTTTATATTTTATTTCTTTCAATTTCATTTTTCTAGTCTGCTGATCTTTTTACCTTGTCAATTTTTCTACCTATCACCTGATCCAATTTAACAGTGTCTTAGGGTCTACTGTGTGTGTGGTAAATAAAAGGTATCCACATTACATGCCTGCAGAGTTTTCACTATCGCTACTTCAGATTTCAGGCTGGATATTGATAGTGTATAGTGCTTTGTTTCAGATGTATTCTTAAACAAAGAGTTATATCCCTCCGCCACCTCTGCAATAGACTGTGAAAAATATATCTGTTTTAATTCAGCAGCTATAAAGCATTCTGCCATTTACTCTTTCAATGGTTTTGGGACCTCTCCTCTGTTTCCCATACTATTACTTTTTATTTTATAACCTGTTCTCTGAGGGTTCTAAGTTTTTCATTGCTACTGATGAAATTGGGAAATACTTACTATAATTTATTATATTATAATCACAGGAGATATATATATATATAAAAAATGATAAAAGCTATAAAATCTCTCAGAATGGAACCTCTAGTGGCTTCTGCATGTTCCAGGAAAATTCACTACTGTCAAAATGGCATTTTAATGTAAGAATTAGGAGAAAACAACAGTGACCATAAAAAAAAAAAAAAAAAAAATTAATCCTCATAGATTCTTCCTCTTCTAATTATGATGTAGCTGAGGTGGAGAAGAAAAGGAATACTGCAGAAGATAAACAGGAATTCTTTGCTACTCTTTGTTGATACAGGATAACATCATAAAATGTTTCAAATCTTTATACTGTCTTTCACACCGTCAGCTTTGCCTCTGAAATCTATATTGTTCCTTCTTTTACTAGCTAACCATTCTGCCCTGAAAACAAAGCCTTCCAAGTGACTTGCCTGAGCTCTGAACCTATTGTTAGACACTTACAACATAATATTCATAAAGCACTCAGCCTTATTTGCTCATTCCTCTAGTACATGCTATGTAACTTTTTGAGAACTAACCAGTCTTGCATATCTATTTAGTAAATAATAACAACATATCTGGTATTATGCATACCAGAGAAGAAGAATTCCTCATGAAACAGTTTCCTTCAAAGTCGTCTTCTGTTTGGTTTTGTTTGGGTTTTGTTAGAGAAATATATTTGGTATTTATTACCTTCAGAATGGATGCATACACTGGCATCTAAGTATAAGTCAGCTGTTAACTGAAGAATGATAGGAAACTACTTTGCCTCTTCACTGCAGAACTACCCACTGCTTGCACGCCTCCACCTGCTGTGCTACAAGGTGAAGGGGTGGACCCATAGTCTGTCACATTTTGGTGATTTCTGTGTTCTTCCCTGTGGCACTATTACCTTTCACAGACTGTATTTCTTGGTCAGCTCTTTTCCCCTCTCCTCTTGTGATCTCTTTAGATGACTTAATTACATATATTGCCATACCTGAATAAGCCTGACACCTCCATTTCAAGTGACAATACATTTCAATCAGAAACATAGTATGTCACAGATGAGAACAGATAAATCTAGATATGTTTTAGTTTACTCAGGCAACATTTGCAAATGTAACTAACACCGAAGTACTACAAAGGAGCTCAAAATATTTTTCAACTTGGCTCTTTTTTTCAACTTGCAATACAATTAGTTATTACATATATCTGTCCCTGCAGCTTGGACACAGTGGAGAAATGGGGATCTATGAGTGTCTCCACCCTGACATAAATGTCTGGTATCAAATGGCAATCATGTTGTTTCCTGTTGCGAGCACAACATCCCAAGTTTAACATGCAAAGTAATGGACCTCATACTATGGCTCCTGTTGAACCTAAAACAATTCTTCTGAAGCTCTTTTCATTCCATCTGCAGCCCTACAGTGTATAAATGAACAGAAACTGTTCTATAAGCAAAAATGGTGTCAGTGGGAGAAATTACTGCAAATACAGAGGTTATAGTGTCAGAAAAGAGATAAAGGAAGTTTGGTTTCCTGTAGTCTGGGTCTTACACTTGTGGTGTTATGTAGATTCTTTTACAGCTCAAAAGAAAGGAGTTCATTTTGCAACCTCTCTGTCAAAAGAGGTATTATCAAGGTCTTTGCACAGAAACTGTAGGAACCTCTGGGGATGCAGTATGTATTGAATTTGGTTGAAATTACTCAGTGCTGTAGTGGGTTCGCCCCAGCCAGCAACCAAGCACTCACACAGTGATGCAAAGGCAACTGCCTTCCACAAGAAGACTAATGCCCAGAAGGTCTTTGAGCAGTGACTACCTTGGAAGACAATCCCCCAATCCCTTTCTTCCCCTACCCCCATTTTTTTATTGCTGAGCATGATTTTATATGGTATGGAATATCCCTTTGGCCAATTTGAGTCAGTTGTTCTGGCTGTGTCCCCTCCCAAGTTCTTGCCCACCCCCAGCCTACATGCTGGGGGGTGCATGGAGGGGAAAGCAGAATGGTGAAAAAAGAGAAAGACTTGAGGCTGTGCAGGAGCTGTTTGGCAAAACCCAAAACATTGGTGTGTTATCAACACTGTTTTAACCACAAATCCAAAACATGACAACATATGAGCTGCTATGAAGAAAGTTTACTCTGTCCTGGCCAGGCCCAGAACAAAGGGATACAGAATTTGCTATAAATGTGCATGTGATGATGTAAACTTTTTTTCTCCCAGGACAGCCAAGCTAATGAAGCTATTATCTATGTGAGCCTTGATACTGTTCCTGTGGAAACCTGTGCTTGCCCTCAGTGGGACCTTAAGATTCTATTAGATCAGTAGCATCAAGTTAAATACGTAATTTAAAAGGTGTCAAAAGAATGGAAAAAAAAAAGTTACTATTCCCACCTTATGTTTTTTCCTGTTTTGTTTTTGTGGGTTTTACTTGTTTGGGTTTTTTTGACTCAAATTTGGTCTTCTTCTCATAGTAATAACATTTGGAAAAGTTTGGTCCACAGTACTTTGGCATAGATTGTTCACAGATGCTTTTGCTAGTCATTTTTGTCTTTTTATGAAATGGCTTACAAGTGAAAAATTGTCACAATATTATATATGGTGACAGTCCTGCTAGCAAATTGAAAACAAGAGGAACTTCAAATTCAGTCTATGGCAAACCTGCCTGGACTTTTTCCTCCTTCAAAACATAATAAGAAAGTCAGTTAACTACTAAAAAAAGCAGCATTGCACTCACATTATGTTTACTCCAGCAAACACATCCCAGATGTTGAGGAAAACTGCCATTTTTCAACAGTTCTCATAAAGCAGCAGCATTTGTTGCATTCCTCAAGATTTGGGAAATCCAGTAAACATTGTGAGAGAAACAGGATATTCCTGATTAGAATCTTGACATGAACATGCTGGTATCTCCAGTTTCATTAAAACAAAACAAATCAAAACAAATAAACAAAATCCCCAGAAATCCAATATTTTAAGGTGTTAACAAACAATGGAAAATAAGAAATTGCCCCACTTAAAAGCACTGTGATTCCTCATACAGTTAGCTTACTTGTCCAGTTACATTTTTGGCTTTGCACTGGTTGCACTAAATCAACATTACTGGGTTATTGAGATTCATCGTCTAGGAGGTGAATAGGTTTTTAAAGATTCATATTTTTATACAGAGAAGGTGGTATTGTGGAAAATTACTCACATCTTAATCTGCTAGTTATTCTGTGACTTGTTCTTTAACATCCTAATATTTGTTTTGTCTTTGCAAACAAAAAATGGAAATTTTCCAAAAGTTTAGGAATGTTTCCACAACAAGAGCAAAGCTTAGGTAATCATAACTCTTTGTAGGTTTTTGGAGGTCTTTAGGACCTGGAAGAAAAGCAGAAAGCTGATATCAAACACTGAATAACATTTCAAGTTTTTGAAGAGGTATGAAAAATATATGGTCAAATGGATTTGACTTTATCATTCCATCTGCTAGTGAATATTTTAAGTTAAACATTTACAATTGTCAGAATTCTTAGTAAAATTAATTTCTAATTTTAAATGAATGCATATAAGAATGGAACAGAGAACTGCATTTCTGCTTATGCTGGCTGATTAGAATTTCTAGTTTCTGCACCTATATGTCTGCAGTTATATCTATTTAAATTAACATGCCTTGGCAGAAGTTTTGCTTTATCATTATTACTCATTTTATAAATAGATACAAGTTATTATGCCAGAGTACTAGTACTATCCAATCTGATCTTCATCCATTCCAAAAACTTTTTTATTACAGCAAGGTGTGAGTCAAAGGACATAATCTGTGTATTAAAGGTGTGTGCTAGCACAATACTGCAAGGTAAATTGTTATTGATTCAGCTTCTTTAGGGAAACAGTTTTTGACTGTGCTGAGGACAGATATAAAGATATGCAGCTATAAATACAAAGCGTAAAGTTGAAAAGATTTACATTTAAATTAAAAACGTGGTTGCTGGAAATCAATAATAATATTCAAGGGTTTTAGCTTTGGAAACATCATGGCATATAAAAAAAAATATTCAGATTTATAGTTGTTGCCCTTCAGGTATACAGAGAAATCAAGGACAAATTTGATTTTTTTTTACATTCATGTTTCTATTAAATAAGCTGAGATAGTACTTGAATGTTAAGTATAGTTATTTTAAAGTATTTCATATATGCAATATATGCCAAAGTGTATGATTATATGTCTTTATCTGTCTCTGAACTTCATTTATGCTGAACAGTCTCACCTGTGTTGTCACTAATGTAATCTATATCTCACATTTTGTTGGTAGAATAACAATTTTATATTGTGTCCAATGATTATGTTAAAAAATGCTCCAGTAAACAGTCAGTAGTTAAGCAGGCAATGAAGTTGAAAGTGTAGCTAGGTCAAATTCTACTCAGAATCTATCTCAGACTAGCATTTCCCCATTTGATTTCTGTTCTATATGTGAATTATTATGTGCATGAGTATAATATCTCTCATATCCTGTGGATATAGTACAAAGCATGGTAGTAAGAGACACTCACCAGGAGGCTACACCGCTGTGGCAAAGCAATTAAGGCTAGCACAGAAAATGTCGCACCTTTTGCAAACTGAGGGACCTTTAGGTGTTGAATTAAAAAGATATTTATGAACATTTATAGAATATAAAGATGTAAACCTTTGCTAATAGAAATTCAATAAACTGACAGCTATGTAGCTTGTTACCTTTCCCTCCTCAACTTTTGACCACAAATTGAATCAAAAAGATTCATACTTTGTCCAGTGATTCTTGCATTCCTCTCAGAAACTATGGAAGTAAAAACATTTCTAGACCTAACGAGTGTCTCCCTCTCTGTCTCTGTTCCCTCCTCCCACTCTCTCCCCACCCCCACTCCAAGTCTCTGAAGATAGATAATTTTGCTTTATCCCTCTTCCCTCCCCAATATATTCTGGAGAAAGGGTTATCAGATAAGTCAACATTCAATGTGGAAAAAGACAAAGTTTTTTTAGGTCCTGTTTCCAGTGTCTGTTTGGTGATCCTATGGAATACCTTTGTGACTAAGGTCCCGCACTGGGATTAAGGAAGCTTCAGGTATCTTTTCTTCTTCCACAAGCCAAATGTATTGTTATGGAAAATAAATTTATTTTCATTCTATGAACTTATTTTATTAGCTTCTCAGTATCTGTTTGCAACTTACAATGGAAACATTATTTACCTTTCCCAGAACAACATTGTGCAAACTTTTTCATTTATGTCTACAAGGACTTCAGCTATGGGCTTTTTGGAGGCTTTAGAACAACTTATTAGCAGATTGGCAGACATACCATAGTAGTTAGGCACCTGTAAGTTTCTGAGCCTGTCAAGATATGAAGTTCAATTCTGAAGACACTTGGAAAAGTTACCAGGTCTTCCTAGAATGTCATTTTTGCATAAATGAAGTCATGTTTTGGAAAGGCTAAAAGATCTGTCTGGAAAAGATTTCCTGTGGGAAATAGGAGAATGGTACACTAGTGGGTTGAGTAGCTGGGGAGAGAATGGAGAATAGGAATAAGAAGAGGAACAACAAGTACTGGAATTAAACTCAGCAATGTTTTTGTAATTACCTGAATAGTTTGACCTGAATCTGATAGTAGAGGCTTTGCTAGAGGTTTTTTTTTCATCTCTAGAATCTCTCTGTCTCTCAGTGACAAAGTGTATTTTCTGTATCAGAAAGGGTTTGGGGTTTTTTTCTGCCTATGTTTACACTTGACCCACTGTTTCAATGTGTATATGCATCATGTGTTGTAAAAGAGTGCTCACACTAGGTCTCATCAAACTCTGGTGTTAGTACCAGAAGCAAAGCAGAAGAAATTTGTAGTATAAATCTGCCAACTGAACAAAATACATGTATATACTGGGATCTAGTGTTCCTGTTAATTCTTGTGTAAATCTGATAACAAGGATGTCATCAGTTCCTCAGTATCTGATTTAGTAACTACCATTAACTACCAAAAAGGTATGGCTAAATGAAATAATAATATCTTGTTCTTTTACAGTAATTTTTGCCCATAATTCTCAGAGTTCTTAAAAAAAAAAAAAAGCTTTAATTGTCCTCATTTTAGACTGGGACACAGAAAGAGGAAAAGTATCTTGTTTGAGGGCATTAACAGTAGAGGTCTGATGATTCTTGTTGCAGTATATGAAAAAAATAACTACTCCTTGCTGCGTATTTTATTCTTGTTTACAGATTACCTTCCCTCCAACAGTCATCAGAAGGGAAATAGTGCCCATATTTCAGTTACACTATACTAAGCCAAAGGACTTTAAACTAAGCTATTAATTAATGAAGATACTAGACTTTTTTACTGATGTGCGGATATACCACTTACTTTGCTGAGGAGGAATAACTTCTAGTGAAAGGAAAAGAAGACAATAGAAGTAAACCTCTGCTTTGTCTGCAGAGTCATACCTAGAAGTTTTCCAGAACTGCCCATCAATATCTTACTTTGCCTGGTTACTGAGTCAGGAACCCTACTATATTATCCAGTATAACATACTTCCTCAGTTACTGTATAATAAGGCATTAAACTGTTTTCCATATTAGAAAAATACTTTAGACAGTCTGTGGCAGAATTTGTCCTATTTTTGAAGTCCCTCTTTGTCACAAACCTTCCCTTGTAGGAAAGACACCTCTGTGTCTGAGATTTGTACCCATATTTACCCTGAAAGGCACTCTTTCATTTTAAGTTCTGAATATAACAACTTCCTTAGCACCAGGAAGTGGATAAAACTCCAATTCAGTTCTAACTTTTTATACATACCTGCTTTATAGTTTTATATTTCCCTTTTGTGTCTTAGTGGCTTGACTATTCTTTACAATTAGTTTTTTGAGGAATAAAGTCTTTGGATATACTTTTATAGTATGTCTATTGTATTAATTTTGTTTTAGCTACACAGTATCAACAAATGAAATACCAAAATCACAATGAAATATTCAGAAGTGGAGCTTGTGAATGCTATCAGTTTTTATCAGAGGCTTGAGTATGAACTTAATTGGCACAGCTTTAATATCGTTAAGAGTTTTGCATATGCTTCAGCTAACTTTCATGCAGATGAGAATAAATATCAATATCCATCTGTCAAGTGAGTGCACCACATATGGTATCATAGAACCTTAAAATAAGTCAGGTATGGTTTATAAAATATGATTCAAACCATTGTAGCATGCGATAGCATAAGCAGGCTAAGGGATTTGCTCACCTTGATTTGCGTTCTAATTAAAGACAGGCCTGCATGAAAACCTTGGAACTGGATACCTCCTTTTGCAAAAAAAGTGTGAATGCAAATTTGAGCTTCTCAGTAGTGCACCTATCTGTATTAATCCTAGATCTAAAAAATTTCAAAGGTGGTGAGAATTTGGCTGCATTACGTCTATGCATATTTTGCTTTGCATTGTGTCTACAGACAATTAAATGAAAGTAGTGGTTTATAGACAGTGTCACAGCACATCTAAGTGAATCTAAGTATGTGTGTGTATATATAAGACAAAAAATATGCAAATTACTATATTTTCATAGCTGTGTTACTGACTTCTAAAACCTGGCTTTAAGAACTAAAAAAAGCTTCATTCCTTTGATGAGACCAGATGGAAGATTTCCATATGAGTAGAGAGAGCTTGGCAAGTTTCAAGAGTTTGTTAACTTCAGTAGTTTTCATTTGGAATCACAAGATAGCAGTTGTGTCAAAACTATACTTCCTATATAGCTTTTTACCACAACCTTTTTTCTATGTTGCTGTTATACCCTTTTTAGTGGAAACAGGGAAAGTTTGTGAAAAGAGGAAGTAAAAATATTTGAAAGAAACTAGGGTACACATTATTTTTTCATTTTCTATATTAATATCAAGAAAAAGAAAAAAACCCCAAACTCCTATAACTCTGTGGAATAGAAAGAATAAAGGTCTTGTTTGCACTTACCTGATCTCCTTTTATGACCTGGTGACTCGCCTCGTGGATGAAGGAAAGGCTGTGGACATCATCTACCTGGACTTTAGCAAAGCCTTTGACACCGTCTCCCATAGCATTCTCCTTGGGAAGCTGGCAGGTCATGGCTTGGATGGGTGTAGTCTTCGCTGGGTAAAAAACTGGTTGGGTGGTCGAGCCCAGAGAGTTGTGGTGAATGGAGTTAAGTCCAGCTGGTGGCCGGTCATGAGCGGTGTTCCCCAGGGCTCCATTTTGCAGCCAGCCTTGTTTAATATCTTTATCAATGATCTGGATGAGGGGATTGAGTGCACCCTCAGTAAGTTTGCAGATGACACCAAATTGGGTGGGAGTGTTGATCTGCTGGAGGGTAGGATGGCCCTGCAGAGGGACCTGGACAGGCTAGATCGATGGGCCGAGGCCAACTGTATGAGGTTTAACAAGGCCAAGTGCCGGGTCCTGCACTTGGGTCACAACAACCCCATGCAACGCTACAGGCTTGGGGAAGAGTGGCTGGAAAGCTGCCTGGCCGAAAAGGACCTGGGGGTGTTAGTAGATAGCCGGCTGAACATGAGCCAGCAGTGTGCCCAGGTGGCCAAGAAGGCCAACAGCATCCTGGCTTGTATCAGGAATGCTGTGGCCAGCAGGAGCAGGGAGGTGATTGTCCCCCTGTACTCGGCGCTGGTGAGGCCGCACCTGGAATCCTGTGTCCAGTTTTGGGCCCCTCAATACAAGAAAGACATTGAGGTGCTGGAGCGTGTTCAGAGATGGGCAACAAGGCTGGTGAAGGGTCTGGAGCACAGTTCTTATGAGGAGTGGCTGAGGGAACTGGGGTTGTTTAGTCTGGAGAAGAGGAGGCTGAGGGGAGACCTTATTGCTCTCTACAACTACCTGAAAGGAGGTTGTAGTGAGGTGGGTGTTGGTCTCTTCTCCCAAGTAGTTAGCGATAGGAGGAGAGGAAATGGTCTCAAGCTGCACCAGGGGAGGTTTAGATTGGATATTAGCAAAAATTTCTTTACAGAAAGGGTGGTCAAGCATTGGAACAAGCTGCCCAGAGAGATGGTGGAGTCACCACCCCTGGAAGCGTTCAAAAAACAGGTAGATGTGGCTCTTTGGGACATGGTTTAGTCTACCCTTGATTGGTTTAGTGTGGATTTGGTAATGTTAGGTTAATGGTTGGACTGGATGATCTTAAAGGTCTTTTCCAACCTAAATGATTCTATGATTTTGAAAGTTGAAAAAGATTTGTCTAAAGATTGACACTCTAAGAAAGAAGAAATGGATTTCTATTGACATCTTATTTCACAGAATATCAATAAAATTGAGTAGTGTATTGTACTATAGGAAGAAGACATCTTGTAGTTTGGAAAACAAAAGTTTAAGTGAGAAGAACTGTGGATCATTAATGGTCTGTTTCAGTTCTGGAGCAGTTCATACCTTTGCTTTTGCGAAGAGGTTTCATGTCTGTCCTTTACTGGCATAATGCATCATTCAAATAAAAGAAAAATGAGTGATGTTTCTGTTTTGTTTTGTTTTTACAATGTTAACTTTATTGAGAAGTAAATATGTTGGTTTAATGGAAACCTCCCACCCACATAAAATATTTCAGTGTAGAGTGAAAACCTTAGCTGAAGAGTAAAGCTATGTGAATAGAAGTGAGCAGCTGCTTTGCAAAATGCCTTTTTCTTTTCTAAGAGAAAAAAAAAAAGAATGAAGAACTGTATTCTGAACATAATAAGACAAGTGGATGCTCAATACCTGATTTAGGAATTTCATAGAAGATTCATCAGAGGTTTTTTTTCCTGCTTTTGGGTATAATGGGAGATTTCAGAAATGACATAGGATCAAGAACAAAGCTGAAGGACATTTTCATATAAAGGTTTGGAGGATCACACATTCACAATTCCTTCGACATGTGCCATACAGAGCTACTCTGTACAACACAGAGTGATCCTAAGAATGTTATGGCTAAATGTCTGGTTAAGTAAATCAATATATAGGCCAAAGATGTATCTACACCAAAGTGAAGAAGTAGCTCTAATACTGTATACAAGGTAATTCTGAAGCCAGCTATGACAACACCAGTTTTCTTTCAAGAGTGTGGAGCTCAGAGCCATGTACAAGAAGAGAGTGCAGAAAGGACTTAAAGAAGGTATCCTCCAGTACATGTTAAATTGGTGGAAGCTAATCCTATGCAGTTAATGGATGATTGTTCACTACTTTTCCTTAAAATTTCATCCTTTAACCAATTAAAGTAGTTCAAATAGAACTATTTAAAAAGATTATAAAAGGACAGAAAACAAAGCCTGGAAAGTTTAAAATTTTTAACTATGTCTTGCATAGAATTTCATCCTTTAAAAAATATCTCCTTTAACCTATTGCTTGTATATCAATCCTCATTTGAAGTCTGTCTCTAAGCTATATATGTTATAGATCCCTGAATTTAACTGACAACGTGGCACATTTATTTTACATTTTCTTTTCAAAGTGTGTTTTTGAGATAGTAGACTTACACACAAAGAATAAATGTAAGATAATAAATTAATCCCTGATGTAGTGTCACTGATTTCAGGACTAATTCTGGTGCAGTTATTTGGAAATATATTTTTTGAAGGTTTCATTATCTCATAGTAATTTTTCATTTCACTAGGGAAAGCAAAGACATGCAAAAGGACCAGGAAAAGGAATCAGAAACAATTAAAAGCACTCCTGATAGTCATTTCTTCTGTACCCAAAGAGAATTTAAAGCCTATTATTTAGCTTTCTACAGAAAAGACAGAAAGAAGATGCAATAAAGTGAATAATACATCATATGCTAAGATACAAAAGATTTATCATAAGAATTTTTTCTATCCTTTCTAAAATAGTAAAGTTGAGTCATCAGTAGATTAGAGTATTTATTTGGCAAAGGCTAAATATATTACATTTATCAGAATCACTCCATGGAACTCACTGATACTGCAGAAACAAAATGTAAGGTTATTCAGAAAAGGTCAGTACATATTCTCCTATGGAAAAAAAAATCATTTCAAAGGCCAGAACCAATTCAGTATCTGTCATTTTGTCAAGCTGTTTTGTCCCTTTGTGACTTGAGAAGACATTCATCAGGATTCAAATATATCAAGGTCTTCCACCATCCAAGATTAGCTGTTGCTCCATGTATAATGGGACAATGTAGGTTTTCTTCTTGTCTTGGATGTTTCAGAAACCCTGATTGAAAAGTTTCTGATTTCTTAAGCCAAAGCCTGGGCTCTAATCTATAGCTACTTGAAAAAAAAAAAAAAGAGAAACATTGCAAAAAATATTATTAAAGATTGACCTTTCCTGCATGCAAAGAGAAGTCCCTTGGAGAGCCTTTCATACAACTGGGAGTTGTAGTCACATGGTGTTATTAAAACTCATGTTTTAGGGCATAAATTGATCACTAGCTAGAACCAGGAAAAAATGCTTTGTTAGATCGGGGCGGGGGGGTGGGATGGGGTGGAATATAAGAAATATGTACTGTGCAGCTTTTTCATTGGATATATTTTCATTCCATTTGTTGTTTGAAGCCAGTCCCAGTTCCAAGCCTACCTTTGGCAAGATAATAGTAGATTAGAGCTCATAAATGTCAAGTGGTCTCTTCACCTCAGCTTGCAGCAGGACAGGTGTATACTCAGGGACTGCTTCCTTTGTTCATTCTGGTGATGCAAAAGGTTTGTACAGTAGCTGAATGATTTCTTCCTCCCTTACTCTGCCCTTTTTTTCTTTTCTTTTTTTTTTTTTCCTTGCAGTATCATGTTACCTGTAGTTCACTAATGAGTAGACCTTCTGTAAAATCTGTGTTTTAACAATCATCTGTTTCTACAATCTTGGCCTGACTTTGCTGCAGTGTGCTAGAGTGCAGAAGAGTGAACTGTCAGCAGCAACTGATTTATAAGAGTGATTTACCTTCTGGAGAGTGTAATTATGTTCATAGTTAAGAATTAATCAGCTGAGAGAATTATAGAATAATCACACTCTTGACTTTGGAAGGACAAACTAAATGGAGATTGTTCCACCGAGTCATCTCAGCAGATGGAGATCTCTTTACTCTTTAACAGCTGGAAGACCAGGTTTCCAGGATAGGTGTCTTTATTTTTAAAAAGAGAGAAAATGAGCAATCTTGCAGTGGTTACCTTTCAGCTCACATAGGTGAAAATGCATGAGAAAGGTGTAGCAAAAATAAAATACATTAGCAAACATGAAATTAAAATAAAACAGAAAAAATTCTAGCTGAGATTTTTTTTTTAATTTGCCATTATGACATTGTGTACAGTTCTGCAAATATAAGAAGGCTTTCTTTCAGTCTCTGCTGACTAAAAGACTTTTCTTTTTCTTCTTAACAATGAGTGTCATGTCTTTTACCTTTCAACCTTCTTGGTATGTGTCCTTTAACAGTTATGTTTTATTAAACTTCATGGCAGTTGGATCTTCATTTGAAGATGCCACACTGTCTGAAAGTCTAAAGGCTAAAAGATGAGATTTTCCAGAGAGTATCTTAGGGACTGTATAGGATATTTTTTTAAAATATGTTTTGCTTCACATTTTGTCTGAGCTCACTGCTACCCTTTATAGGCAAAATCTTATGCTAGGCACTGCCAATCAGGTATATCATGTGCAATCATATATAGCATGTAGGGGATATTGACTTTGTGAGGGAGTTTCTGCACAGTGAAAAGTCTCATTTAGTTCCAAGGTACCTTGATCAAAGTTTGTGAGGTTCATCACCTCCAATGAAGTGGAGGTGATCATTTCTTTTATTACCTGTGAAGCTGGAATATTTCAGGAAGTGTGCT
Organism: Pelecanus crispus; assembly: GCF_030463565.1. Taxonomy (NCBI): domain Eukaryota; kingdom Metazoa; phylum Chordata; class Aves; order Pelecaniformes; family Pelecanidae; genus Pelecanus; species Pelecanus crispus. Next base: position 41,198,478 of record NC_134648.1, on the reverse strand, counting down.
GTCAAACAAGTGTTCGTTACAGCCATTATAAAGATGTCTCAGGTTCTCCACATTATACTTAAAACTGGTACATCAAGGCACAATCTCCTTTCCTAGCCTAATGGGAAACATGGTGTTGAGCAAACTAACTATACAGAAAAATGGTCATGAGCAGATTCTAAGGGAATTTCCTCAACTTTAAGCAGCCACAGTTCCTCGTGTAACAAAGTGTAGTCCCTAGCAGCTAAAGTCACAATTTACTTTTTTATTACTCAAAAATAATATGAGATAGTAAGCTCTGTAGGAGGACACATTATCCTCTGTTTTTTTGCAATGAGCTATCAAATGGGTCTGAGTCTGAAGCAGACATTAGAACCACTGCAATATCAATGGTAGATACATTTCGTCTTTCCCAAAGGAAATTGTTTTATGATGAAAAAGCTGTGAACCCTCTTGCATTCAGGCAGGAGAGAGAAAAGATCCAGAAATTCAACACATTGTTTTCATGTGAGCAGTATTTCTGACATGAAAGGTGAAAACTCACTTTCTAAATCAAACATGCTGTAGTGTGTGGGCTGAGCTTCATTTGGCTTCCCTGCCCCATTATGCCTCCTTATCCCTACAGCAGGTTTTTTTTTGACAGTGTTTGAAAAGTCACCTTTGGGACTAGACAAATTATCTTTTCTGTTATGTCATGTTCTCAAGGAGACTATGCTATGGCATTAATTTTAGTAAGAAAAAAAAGACTGTAATGTCCACATTGGCAAATAAATGGTCCAGTATTTATTTACATATCTCCCAAGTGTTTCTCAAAGGACCCGTTCAAGATGAAATTCTGTCTGTCCCAAAGGAGACAAAGGTGTTTTGTGCCCCATTTGCACAATGAGGGAGCTGCGTATTAAGGTAGTAGTCTGCATATCATTATGCATAATTATAACTATAATTACAGCCCTTTATTTCCCTGTATCTCTGGGTTACCACCTGCAATAATCTGGATCACTCATATTTAGCATAAATGTAGTCATTTTTAAAGTGTAAATAGCTTTTTTTTTTTTTTTTCTGAAAAACAAAGCTATATAGAAACCAATGGCCATACACATTTTTTCTTTTCCAAGCCTTTACAAGCTTTCTTTAGAATGCTGTGATTTGGCAGCCACTGTATAAGCATGTACTATCTTAGCTATATTCAAAGCAGAAAATGTAAATATGAATCCCAAGAACATGAGACTTCAAAGTTTTTGGGGCTTACAGAAGTCCCCAGAAAAACATATGACTAAGTCAACAATAAGTTATAGAATAACAATAATTTCAGCCTTACTGATACAAAATTTTATGCTGTTCAGCATGTCTGTCTAGTTTCAGGTTCCTTTCTAATATGCAAGTAAGTATTTTGTTCATATTTCTGATGACCGTTACTGACAACTTTTACACCATATTTTGTGAATGAGTTCCTGAAACTTACCCACACAAGGTACTAAGGATTCAGCTAGAGTTATAGTTCAAACCTTATCCAACATTAGTCCATAAATTACAGAGCAAGTTTTCCTTCTCAGATATGCTATGCAGTATATGTCCACGGATAGGTCCTGCAGACCTGGTCTTAAGTCTACTTTCTTCCTAGTTCTAAGCACAGGTATCCATCCTCCTCCAACATTAATGACTTGTGGCCTCCCATATAGTGTGTCCTGTTTCTTCACCAGCAGTGTTTCCCTCTTCACATCAAAGAAGAACTGGCATAGGATCCTCTAAACAAACACTATTTTGTGGATCAGGGCAAAGTCTTTTGTACTGCTATGTGGGCAGCAGTTGGTTATCAAGAGAAAAGTACTGTCACAAAATATAGGCTTTAAAGAGCACCTCACTTTTCATGATTGATGAGTGTTGCTTATCTGAGCCCACTTAAAGTCTCAGACAATGTACTCATCGACGAAGATCCACTAGAACTCAGTAGGGATGGAATTAATGACTAACAGTCTATCTTTATCTTTTATTTTTATGTTAAATTCTATAGGATCATTAGAAATAAGTATGTACAGGTTTTTTTCTTAAATTCAAAGGATTTTTTACACAACTTTAAGGTTTGGTGATGATACTGAAAGCTTAGGGCAGGGCATTTCTAGATTTTGAATCTGTCTTTTTGAGTCTGTGATTCTTCTCTGCCTCTATCTTATTCTAATTGTAATAGTTAATACTTAGTACATGCTCACTGCTTTATATTATATATGCAGAATGCTGTGCAAAGAGCAGTTAATGAATCTTTACAACTCCCTATTTAAATAGTTAAGTTCAAATTTTAAAAATCAAGAAATCATTTGCATTTGGGAGATACTGTGATATGTTTTCAGTATAGAGCATATCACCACAGGGAATTTTACTACAAGTAGTGGGAATTTGAAAAGTCCCTTCCTGACTCTGCAGAGTCTCACTGTGCGAGGAAAAAGAAAGGGAAGATTTGAAGGTAGTGTGGTAGCAGTGGCTGACCCTACTAACAAGGGAACACACAGGATTTTACACATCTGGAAAATTCTATGGGAAACATTTGTTTCTATCAGACTCTGCTTTTCTTACTATGTGTAACCATAGCAGAAAATCAGAACATAAAGCTAATAATATTTGCTTGGTTCTCAGCAATAACAATACTCAGTCATTGTGAAGAAGCGTAGAGAAAGAAGATAGAAGATGAGACATATAAGTGGCCAGAGAATGGCAGCCCTGCAAAACTTCAGCAGCCACATAGAAAGCAAGCCACTTTGTGCTGTGAAAACATTTCCCTTGTCCCTCCTACAGGGAAAGCCCACTGGATGTGCCTGTTTCTTTTCATGTAGGAAAGAGACCCACATAGTGGGTTTAAAAGCCTATGGCTTTTAATTTCCTATTTCAGATGGCTTTATTAATCTCTCAGCTGGTCAGCTGTGGATGTTAACTGTGCTCCCTAAAAAAGCTCTGCTAGACTCTGGAAACTCACTTTCTATTCTGCTGTTTTCACAAAAATAAAGGGGGGCAGGGAACAAGGGGAAAGAAAAGAAAAAAAAAAATGTGGTGCATCTCCAGGCTGTGTATCTCCAGCTTTAGTAAATACGTGAAGAAAGAAGTGAGAAATTTTCAAGATTTTTTTTTGCTTTCCTAGAATAAGAAGGTACAAATTGTCTCAGTCCTAAGGAGAAAATTCATTTGAAAATCAGCATAAAAAGATAGTTCTGTACAGAACTATCCAGCTGGGTATGTGCTTGTCCTGGTTTCGGCTGGGATAGAGTTAATTTTCTTCCTAGCAGCAGGCATAGTGCTGTGTTTTGGATTTAGTAGGAGAAGAATGTTGATAACACGCTGATGTTTTTAGTTGTTGCTGAGTACTGCTTATGCTAGTCAAGGACTTTTTCAGCTTCCCATGCTCTGCCAGGCGCACAAGAAACTGGGAGGGGGCACAGCCAGAATAGTTGATCCAAACTGACCAAAGGGCTATTCCATACCATATGACGTCATGCTCAGTATATAAACTGGGGGGGGTTGGCCGGGGAGCAGCGACCGCTGCTCGGGAACTGTCTGGGTATCGGTTGTCGGGTGGTGAGCAATTGCATTGTGCATCACTTGCTTTGTATATTATTATTACTGTTATTATTATTATATTGTTGTTATTATTATTTTACTTTATTTTATTTTAATTATTAAACTATTCTTATCTCAACCCAGGAGTGTTTCTCACTCTTACTCCTCCGATTCTCTCCCCCATCCCATCGGGGTAGGGGGAGTGAGCGAGCGGCTGCGTGGTACTGAGTTGCTGGCTGGGACTAAACCACGACAGTCCTTTTTGGCGCCCAACGTGGGGCTCGAAGGGTTTGAGATAAGAACAGATTAACTAGAGTGTATTAAGGAGTCTGTTAACAGTTGCCGGTCATGATATTAGTTCATCTGATCTGTACCATGTTCTTTTCTTGGCTGTGCATGTTAAAGCTTGGTGTTGGTCTGTGCATTGCGCTATGCTCTGTAGTGATTAAGGATGTTTTGATTGGGAGGTTCCTTATCAAAATCCTGACCTTGAGCATGGTTTTGTATCTGGGTTTTATACACAAGTCATTACTGTACTTCGGGTACCACCTCATGGAGAGAGTTAGCAATTATACCTTTCCCTCGGAGACGTCTGTTGTGGAGGAACTACAGAATGGCACCTTCATTACCTTATTCTATAATGCTTCCTCCCTCATTACAGAAAGTTTTCAGTATTTTGAACATCCCTGGGCAGTTAAGATACTTCTATTGATACTTCTTGGGAATATTGTTTTGGTTTTGACAAAGGTTAGTAAGCAATTTAAGAATATCATCCAGAGATCTGCCCCAAGGCTGGAGAGTTATGAGTGGCAGGGTGTGTGGGATCATATGCGCAAGTACCTAGGGCAGTGGGGACCTCCAGTGTTTTGGAACTTCACCCCTGAACAAGTGCAGAATCCTGAAGAACTAGTAAAGTATTTGGAAGAAGTATGTTCTCACCCTGGCAACTCCAAAGAGACACAACTCATTGCAACATGCTGGGGACTGGCCCATGCTTATAGAGCCCTGTTCAACACTATTCAGTACCCTCAAGGGAAAGAGAGGGTCTCTGGATCTGATGACAAAACAACAGGCACTGTGGCTACTCCAACCACAGCCACAAGCACTGCAGCTACTCCAACACCCACCACAGGCACTGCGGCTACTCCAACACCCACCACAGGTACTGCAGCCACTCCAACCCCAGTGGCAGGCACTGCAGCTAAACCAGAGAACCAACCTGCGCCGGTATCAGTTGCCCCTATACAGAAGAAAAAATACACGAGGAAATCAGTTCGTTTAGTAAGGGATGAAGATGAACCAGGGCCATCACGAGAACCAGAGGAGGAAGAACCCATAAATGAGATGGTGACCACCCGATCCCTATCCCTGAGTGAGCTGCGAGATATGCGAAAAGATTTTGGTCGTCATCCAGGCGAGCACATCATCACCTGGCTGCTCCGATGCTGGGATAACGGGGCCAGTAGCCTGGATTTAGAGGGTAGGGAAGCCAAGCAGCTGGGATCCCTTTCCAGGGAAGGGGGCATTGACAAAGCAATTGGAAAAGGGGCAAAACCGCTCAGCCTCTGGAGGCGACTTCTGTCAAGCGTGAAGGAAAGGTATCCCTTCAAGGAGGATGTTTTATACCGCCCAAGCAAATGGACCACCGTAGAGAAGGGTATCCAGTACCTGAGGGAATTAGGCGTGCTGGAGGTGATTTACAGTGACCTGAATGATGAACAGTTAACCAAAGACCCAGATGAAGTCAGGTGCACACAATCCATGTGGCGGAAGGTGGTACGGAGCGCACCAGCATCGTATTCCAACTCGTTGGCAATACTAGCCTGGAAAGACGACGAGGCACCAACGGTGGATGAAGTGGCTAGACAACTCCGGGACTACGAAGAAAAGCTCTCTTCCTCCCTACGGGCCTGTGTCTCGGCTGTGGAAAAACTGTCTGAAAAAATATGCCAAGAGTTCCAACAACTCAGAGAGGATCTGTCCTACTCCCCACCTGCACGGACCAGTGTCTCAGCCATTAGGAGTCAACGTCCCTATGCTCAAGAGAGAGGATATAGAGGATACACACCACGGGGCACCCTGTGGTTTTACCTGCGTGATTATGGAGAGGACATGAGAAAGTGGGATGGAAAACCCACCTCAACCTTAGAGGCACGGGTGCGTGAGTTGCAAGGAAAAACTATTAGGAAAGGCGGTTCTCCCAGGAAGATTGCAGCTCCAGTTTCCAGTGAGCAGTTCCCGAGACAGAGTAAGAGGGCTAATTTTACTTCCGACCTTGATCAGGGGACTTTTGATTCACATTTACAGGAAGTAAACAGCGAATACTGTGACCAGTGTTAGAGGGGCCCTGCCTCCAGCCAGGTGGAGGAAAGGGACAACCGGGTTTACTGGACTGTGTGGATTCGATGGCCTGGAACGTCAGACCCACAGGAGTATAAGGCTCTAGTGGACACTGGTGCACAGTGCACGCTAATGCCATCAAACTATAGAGGGGCAGAACCCATTTGTATTTCTGGAGTGACAGGGGGATCCCAACAGCTAACTGTACTGGAAGCTGAAGTGAGCCTAACTGGGAATGAGTGGCAAAAGCACCCCATTGTGACTGGCCCAGATGCTCCGTGCATCCTTGGCATAGACTACCTCAGGAGAGGGTATTTCAAGGACCCAAAAGGGTACCGGTGGGCTTTTGGTATAGCTGCTTTGGAGGCAGAGGAAATTAAACAGTTGTCCACCTTGCCCGGTCTCTCAGAGGACCCTTCAATTGTAGGGTTGCTGAAGGTTGAGGAACAACAGGTGCCGATTGCTACCACAACTGTGCACAGGCGGCAATATCGCACCAACCGAGACTCCCTGATTCCCATCCATAACCTGATTCGTCGACTGGAGAGCCAGGGAGTGATCAGCAAGACTCGCTCACCCTTTAACAGTCCCATATGGCCAGTGCGAAAGTCTAATGGGGAGTGGAGACTAACAGTGGACTATCGTGGCCTGAACGAAGTTACACCGCCGCTGAGTGCTGCCGTGCCAGACATGCTAGAACTTCAATATGAACTGGAGTCAAAGGCAGCTAAGTGGTATGCCACAATTGATATTGCTAATGCATTTTTCTCCATCCCTTTGGCAGCAGAGTGCAGACCCCAGTTTGCTTTTACCTGGAGGGGTGTTCAGTACACCTGGAACCGACTGCCCCAGGGGTGGAAGCACAGCCCCACCATTTGCCATGGACTGATCCAGACAGCACTGGAACAGGGTGAAGCTCCAGAACATCTGCAGTACATTGATGACATCATTGTGTGGGGCAATACAGCAGAAGAAGTTTTTGAGAAGGGAAAGAAAATAGTCCAAATCCTTCTGAAGGCTGGTTTTGCCATAAAACAGAGTAAGGTCAAGGGGCCTGCACAGGAGATCCAGTTTTTAGGAATAAAATGGCAAGATGGACGTCGTCAGATCCCAATGGATGTGATCAACAAAATAACAGCTATGTCCCCACCAACTAGCAAAAAGGAAACACAAGCTTTCTTAGGCGTTGTGGGGTTTTGGAGAATGCATATTCCAAATTACAGCCAGATCGTAAGCCCTCTCTATCAAGTGACCCGGAAGAAGAACGAATTCAAATGGGGCCCTGAGCAACAACAAGCCTTTGAACAAATTAAACGTGAGATAGTTCATGCAGTAGCCCTTGGGCCAGTCCGGGCAGGGCAGGATATTAAAAATGTGCTCTACACTGCAGCCGGGGAGAATGGCCCTACCTGGAGCCTCTGGCAGAAAGCACCAGGGGAGACTCGAGGTCGACCCCTAGGGTTTTGGAGTCGGGGATACAGAGGATCCGAAGCCCGCTATACTCCAACTGAGAAAGAGATACTGGCAGCATATGAAGGGGTTCGAGCTGCTTCAGAAGTGGTTGGTACTGAAGCACAGCTCCTGCTGGCACCCCGACTGCCGGTGTTGGGCTGGATGTTCAAAGGGAGGGTCCCCTCTACACATCATGCAACTGATGCTACATGGAGTAAGTGGGTTGCATTGATCACACAACGGGCTTGAATAGGAAACCCCAGTCGCCCAGGAATCTTGGAAGTGATCATGGACTGGCCAGAAGGGAAAAACCTTAGAATATCACCAGAGGAGGAGGTGACACGTGCTGAAGAGGCCCCACTGTATAATAAATTGCCAGAAAATGAAAAGCAATATGCCCTGTTCACTGATGGGTCCTGTCGTCTTGTGGGAAAGCATCGGAGGTGGAAAGCTGCTGTATGGAGTCCTATACGACAAGTCGCAGAAACTGCTGAAGGAGAAGGGGAGTCGAGTCAGTTTGCAGAGGTGAAAGCCATTCAGCTGGCTTTAGATATTGCTGAAAGAGAAAAGTGGCCAGTCCTTTATCTCTATACTGACTCATGGATGGTGGCAAATGCCCTGTGGGGGTGGCTGCAGCAATGGAAGCAGAGCAACTGGCAGCGCAGAGGCAAACCAATCTGGGCTGCCGCATTGTGGCAAGATATTGCTGCCCGGGTAGAGAACCTGGTTGTAAAAGTTCGTCATGTAGATGCTCATGTACCTAAGAGTCGGGCCACTGAAGAACATCAAAACAACCAGCAAGTAGATCAGGCTGCTAAGATTGAAGTGGCTCAGGTGGATTTGGACTGGCAACATAAGGGTGAATTATTTATAGCTCGGTGGGCCCATGACGCCTCAGGCCATCAAGGAAGGGATGCAACATATAAATGGGCTCGTGATCGAGGGGTGGACTTAACTATGGACAGTATTGCACAGGTTATTCATGAGTGTGAAACATGCGCTGCAATCAAGCAAGCCAAGCAGTTCAAGCCCCTTGGGTATAGTGAACGATGGCTGAAATATAAATATGGGGAGGCCTGGCAGATTGATTACATCACGCTCCCACAGACCCGCCAAGGCAAGCGCTATGTGCTCACCATGGTGGAAGCAACCACTGGGTGGTTGGAAACATATCCCGTGCCCCATGCCACCGCCCGGAACACCATCCTGGGCCTTGAAAAGCAAGTCCTGTGGCGACATGGCACCCCAGAAAGAATTGAGTCAGACAACGGGACTCATTTCCGAAACAACCTCATAGACACCTGGGCCAAAGAGCACGGCATTGAGTGGGTGTATCACATCCCTTACCATGCACCAGCCTCTGGGAAAATTGAGCGATACAATGGATTGTTAAAGACTACCCTGAGAGCAATGGGTGGTGGGACGTTTAAACATTGGGATACGCATTTAGCAAAAGCCACCTGGTTAGTCAACACCAGGGGATCTTCCAATCGAGCTGGCCCTGCCCAATCAAAACTTTTACGTACTGTAGAAGGAGATAAAGTTCCTGTAGTGCACATGAAAAATATGCTGGGGAAGACAGTCTGGATTACGTCCCCCTCTGGCAAAGGCAAACCCATTCGTGGGATTGCTTTTGCTCAAGGACCTGGGTGCACTTGGTGGGTGATGCGAAAGGATGGGGAAGCCCAATGTGTACCTCAAGGGAATTTGATTTTGGGTGAAAATAGCTAATGAACTGAATTGTATGATATTAATTGCTTTATAATACTGTATGTTATCTCTTAACTATATGTTATCTCTTAACTGCATGTTAATATAATAATATAGTAGGTTAATATTAAGTATATAATACTGTATATTATGATTGTTATATGCCACATCAATGGTATTGCAGTAAGAATTGCCCAGCTTAATGAAAATGAACTTTGATGAAACCATTTTGGAATGAGAACTGACTTCAGCATGCAACAGTCCAACACTGCACACCACCTCTTCTGCTCTGAAAGACTGTGATGACAGATGGAACCCAAAGTCATGGACTAAATGAACTCAATGGACATTTTAGAGGGATGGGCCATAGACGAAGGGAATGATATCTGTGTGTATATCAAGATAGGGAAAGCGGTGGTGATTAATTGGAACACATTGGAAAGGGGAGGGCCTGTGCATGACGTAGATGGTATAGAATAAGGGGTGGATACTGTCCTGGTTTCGGCTGGGATAGAGTTAATTTTCTTCCTAGCAGCAGGCATAGTGCTGTGTTTTGGATTTAGTAGGAGAAGAATGTTGATAACACGCTGATGTTTTTAGTTGTTGCTGAGTACTGCTTATGCTAGTCAAGGACTTTTTCAGCTTCCCATGCTCTGCCAGGCGCACAAGAAACTGGGAGGGGGCACAGCCAGAATAGTTGATCCAAACTGACCAAAGGGCTATTCCATACCATATGACGTCATGCTCAGTATATAAACTGGGGGGGGTTGGCCGGGGAGCAGCGACCGCTGCTCGGGAACTGTCTGGGTATCGGTTGTCGGGTGGTGAGCAATTGCATTGTGCATCACTTGCTTTGTATATTATTATTACTGTTATTATTATTATATTGTTGTTATTATTATTTTACTTTATTTTATTTTAATTATTAAACTATTCTTATCTCAACCCAGGAGTGTTTCTCACTCTTACTCCTCCGATTCTCTCCCCCATCCCATCGGGGTAGGGGGAGTGAGCGAGCGGCTGCGTGGTACTGAGTTGCTGGCTGGGACTAAACCACGACAGTGCTGAACAGGAAGCTCTAGTTTTTTTAGTTTTTTTCCCTGTGTTCACACTGGGACTTCAGTAATTTTGAGGAAATTCGGACTTGCAGTCTTGTCTAGTGCTTGTCCTTGCTACTTAAGGATTGCTGTGGCATTACCTCTTTTTTTGTTTGTTTTCTAAGGTAGTCTTGTAATCCTAAGAAAATTTGTGTCAAAATGATGATGTTTGATACATTATGCAGACTGCTTATCCAAGTCAAGAATCAGTGTACACTTGTGTCTATTTATACTGTTTTTTCAGTCTGTAAGTGGACAGAATGAAAAGTGAAATACTAACAAATTGACATGGTGGTGGAGCGTTAAGTACTTATTGCTGTGCATAGCTTATGTGAGTTTTTCTTCGAGTCTTGAATTCTGAAATGGTTGTTCAGCCATGTTTTTTTTTTTTTGTCAAGGAAATAGGCGACCCAACTTCTAGCCATTGGAAAAGATAAACTTTAATAGGAAATTAATTTATGCTTCAGAATTTGGGAAATTCATTTGGCTAAAAATTACAGTAAAGATCCGTTATGTAAGGCAGCAGAGAACTGCAACAACCTTGCTGAGGTCATTCCCACTGAGGTCAGACTAAAGTTACATTTCCAAAGGAAGTTTGTAGTTCTTTTGCTTAAGGAAAATGCATGCAGAAAGGTACTTTATATCCATTTCATAACGTTACAACCCTTCTGATGAAAGACCTTGTGAATATCATAATGAATCCCAGAGGATAGAGGTAGTGACTATGATTCTAATAGTATGTATTATTAACATGGCATGAAGGTAGCTGGGATAGACTGCGCTTTGTCGGACATGCATTACTAAGTCCCATAGACTTTTCTGTACATATAATAAAGTTTCAGTGGTGTAATTTTTAACATAAAGGATAGTCGATAGTCATAAAAACTAAAAGACATACTGCTTGTTCAGCCTTTTATCTTCAAACAGCTTTGTATCAATACCAGAAACTAAGCTGCATAACAGATGATATCACCCATCTATTTATTTTCATTCTGTTCCATGGAGCACACTATTGTTACTGTAATATGCAATGCTATCATATTTCTTACTAGTCTAGATATAAGTTGCTGCTAGATACACTGCAAAAGACACATAGTAGACTTATGGAACACAGTACATTTTCTACTTTACACTATTAAGACAGGGCTCCATGGTTAAGCTTTATTTAATGTATTAGTCCAAATGTTAAAAGAATTTGAACTTGAACTTAACTTCCAGTTGTTAGGAGAGAGCTTCAATCCCTCCCACCCATTAATGTTGGTCTGTTGGGAGGGTGGGCAGGGAAGAGAGGAGAGGAGAGGAGAGGAGAGGAGAGGAGAGGAGAGGAGAGGAGAGGAGAGGAGAGGAGAGGAGAGGAGAGGAGAGGAGAGGGAAAGGGAAAGGGAAAGGGAAAGGGAAAGGGAAGGGGAAGGGGAAGGGGAAGGGGAAGGGGAAGGGGAAGGGGAAGGGGAAGGGGAAGGGGAAGGGGAAGGGGAAGGGGAAGGGGAAGGGGAAGGGGAAGGGGAAGGGGAAGGGGAAGGGGAAGGGGAGGGGGAAGGGGAAGGGGAAGGGGAAGGGGAAGGGGAAGGGGAAGGGGAAGGGGAAGGGGAAGGGGAAGGGGAAGGGGAAGGGGAAGGGAAGGGAAGGGAAGGGAAGGGAAGGGAAGGGAAGGGAAGGGAAGGGAAGGGAAGGGAAGGGAAGGGAAGGGAAGGGAAGGGAAGGGAAGGGAAGGGAAGGGAAGGGAAGGGAAGGGAAGGGAAGGGAAGGGAAGGGAAGGGAAGGGAAGGGAAGGGAAGGGAAGGGAAGGGAAGGGAAGGGAAGGGAAGGGAAGGGAAGGGAAGGGAAGGAAAGGGAAGGAAAGGGAAGGAAAGGGAAGGAAAGGAAAGGAAAGGAAAGGAAAGGAAAGGAAAGGAAAGGAAAGGAAAGGAAAGGAAAGGAAAGGAAAGGAAAGGGAAGGAAAGGGAAGGAAAGGGAAGGAAAGGGAAGGAAAGGAGATAGCTGTTTACATAAAGAGATAAGGAGAATTTTTCTTTTTGCACAGGAATATCTCAGTCATTTGGAGTAGTGGTTTTATCATTCACAATCCACTCTTTCACACATGTCCAATAAATGAGGCATTAAGGTTAATATGAAGGAGGCTTGTTTTGCTTAGAAAGCCACTTAATTTATCTCTGACTACCATGGCAAGTTAGACAATGGAAATGTAGTAGAAAGCCAAATAAAGCCTCAGGCTTGCTTTCAGTGAAAAGCTGACCTGCATTTTTTTCATGTTTCTTTGTTATATTTCCAAGTGAGATGGAAGAAATATGGACCATCATTTACAACAAGACTCTGACATGCACTCTGCACTGTACATGTGAAGAGTGAATTGCAGTTGCTCAGAAGAATGATTGTGAATAAAACCATGACTCACGTTAAGGTCACAGCAAATTTCAATGAAAAGAAGAACCAGAGTATATTAACTTCAGCTATTTACAGACTGCATGTTAGGCAAGATAAGGACATGAGTTGAACAGTAACTGAGAGAGTAACCAAGACTGGTATTTTCTTTAGCCCAAACACATTTCTCTTTTGCCTGACCTATGTAGGTAGCCTTAGAAGACGGACTCTGTTTTCATTAATCCAGCTGACACCATCACAAAGCAATAGTTATTGTTTATTCTGTAGGCTCTGTTGGAATTTTAAATAAGACGCTGCATACAAATCTTTAGTCACACATAAAAATATTTCAATGTTAGAACAGAACAGATGACTGAACTGATACTCTTTATCAGGTCTGACTAACCACCTATGAGGATTAAGAGCATAGGTGTATTTATGCCTGTTTTGTGTGCTGTTTAGCAATGTATGAAGCCTATGTCAGTTGCATCTGGCACATAGCAATGCATTGTGCTTCTCCTGAGATAAGCAGAATTGCCATAGGCCTCACAACAATCATATACCTGTAACTCATTTCTAAAAATATCTGTTGCTTTCCATACTCACTCCTGGAATATCTAAATCCTGAATACCTGCAAAAGGCTAGATATTTTATATGTAATATATTGGTACTGAAATAGAGACACCCATACAACAAGAGTCAAAATATTTCTTTACTTCACAGGCATACAGTAGTGAGCATATTTACTGGGTTTTGATCATGAGTTTGGGGTTCTGGTTAGGTGGTACCTTCCAAAAGGAGGGAATCATAAATGCTTGACATAGGTTTAAATGCAATTAGAGTTAGATGTGTAATTCTCTACCCCTTTTTGAAAACTCAGGTCATAAGTATGAAATTAAATGTATTTTTAAATGACCAGTCCAGACTAGAGTATCACAAAATGTTCCCATACTTTTAAATCATTCTTACTATATAGTCTAAGCTCCATAATAATTCATCAATGAAAACATTTAATTACCAATGTATTGGTATGATTTGTAATCCTAATGCAGAAGTTGTCATTATGTCATTTTTCAAATGTGTTTCCTGACGTAAGGTAAAAATCAATATAAAAATATTTTCATGAGTTTAATTCCCACTAAAATCCCAGGAAGCAAATCAATATAAGGACTTTCTTGACTTTGAACTTCTGCAGTGCAGATTCTTAAGAAACTGTATAAAATCACATCTGTAAATGCAATTCTTAGTTTCCTAATCCTAAATTTAAACATAGAATAATAGAATTGTTTGGGTTGGAAGGGACGTTAAATATCCAATCCCCTTGCTATGGACAGGGATACCTTCCACTAGATCAGGTTGCTCAAAGCCCCATCCAACCTGGCCTTGAACACTTCCAGGGAGGGGGCATCCGCAACTTCTCTGGGCAACCTGTTCCAGTGTCTCACCACCTTCACAGTAAAGAATTTCTTCCTAATATCTAATCTAAATCTACCTTCTTCCAGTTTAAAACCATTATGTCTTGTCTTATCACTACACTCCCTGATAAAGTGTCCCTCCCCATCTTTTCTGTAGGCCCCTTTTAAGTACTGGAAGGCCACCATAAGGTCTCTCTGGTGTACACCTTATACAATGTAATGACATGGAAGTCTGGTTGGATGCTCTTCCCATTAGAATGTTACTTAGTTTTTTCTTAATAAATTCTGGATCACAAAAAGATAAAAAAACGCAGAACAGTTGAAATGAACAAGTGCTGAGCCACTATGACTGGAAATGAGATGGTTGGCTTTTATAATCCTTGCTTCTCATTTGTCCCTTGATCCTTCTTTTCCCATGTTCTGAAACATTGTGTTGGGTGCACTGACAGTTTAATATGCAAAGGCCTTTAAGCTGACTTCCATGCATAGGCCATTCCATTTGTTTCAGAAGTACAGCACATGACAGAAATTTTATTAACTAGGCTTGACACTACAAGTTATTTTTCCTTTATTTCTGGCAGCTCTTCTAGCCAGCTCTTCTTGGGCATTACCTGTATCATTTGAAATTCTGTCTACTGGGTGGACTTTGCCACATGACCATCATTACCTTTTGAATTTGTTTTGTTTCTCAGGGAGTAGAAATAATAGGTGAAAAAAAATGTATTGTTCACCACAATAAATTTACATATAACTTTTCCTGGGTTTACTTTTAAAAGTTAAAAATAAGAAATTAAATAAAATAACCCCATTCTTTTCTTAATATTAACTAAAACTCAATGGAATAAAAAGTGTGTTTATTTTGCTTGAATTTAGTAGTCATCTTTACACCATAAAATAAAAATTTAGAATTACATGTGTTTATTTTTCAAATACGCAAAAATAAATTATAAAATTTTGGATGCCTCTATACATCAAGCAATGTGACACCAACAGTTATGTAAGTACTGCTGATATTAACTCTGTGAAAAACTGTCAGATACAGTTTGCACTCATTGCCAGAAAATAATCTTTATGAATTTCACGTGTTTTCATTTGGACACAAATATATGGTTTTTATAACTACTTTTCTGCATGATGATATAAATAAACAGTCATTGTAATTAAACATTTAAAGATTAATATAATTTTAGAATGTTTAAAAAGCCAACATCAAGAACAGACTGTGAAACCTGAGGTTGTTCTATGCAATAACTATTGAAGGTGCTTGTGTTAATCTCAGTAATTTAAAGTGACATTCAAGGTATACCCATAAGTATCTGTGTGTCCATTTTATGGATCAAGAGAAGGAACTATGAAACTTCTCACTACAAGAAATAAAATGTGCCTTTTGGGGCCAGAAAGTGAAGCAGACATGGCACAGCACATTCACGGGCTACCTGGAGAATGATGTGAATACTTTGGAGCATGCAGACTCCAAAACTTTCCAATGGTATTAGAAAATACTATGTTTTTTGTGGCATAAATGATACATCAAATTCTATTTATAGTCAGTTTTTAATCTAAGAGCAAAGATAGTTTGGAGCATTTTCAAAGCACACACAAAACTGATTTTTTTAACTGAAGAGCTACTTTTGGGCTTGGAGAATTTTTTTTGCCAGAAAACAAGGAAAGAATGGGAGCTATGTGGGGAGCGTTTAGTTTTGCTGGTTTTGCTGCTGCAGAAGACATGGGCTTCTTAGACCCATGCATCCTGATGAGGTGTGCCTAGTTGATCACCAGTCTCACTTTCTTTTTTTCCTTAAACAAATGAATGAGCACAACCTTGGACCTGCGAGGCCCCAGAAACTGTCACCCAGAAGCTGCCTACATTCCCAATGAACCGAACCATTTCTAGAAACTGGACTGCATTTGCCAAAATGGGTGAGATTTCAATATGAACAGAAAGTAACTGTAGAACTGGTTGTCTGGTGATATTTCATGCCTGGCTACTACAGTTGTTCAGTAGGTTGCCTCTTTCTTTATTGTTTGCTTGATCAGTTCTTGGTATTTAACCTTTCTTACTCTGTGCTACTGCACTGTCATTGTTAGGGCACTCCAAAAGTAACACTAAATTTATGGCAATATTGGGTGAAGTAGTAGCAGAGTGTTTGAAATTTGTTTGAAACAAGGTAGGTTATTTGTTGTTCCAAATGAAATCTACTTTCTCTTGAAAGAAAACATTGAAATTGAGTATAATGTTTATATCAACTGTCTTGTTAAAAAAAAAAAAAAAAACCAAAAAAACCCACAAAAACCTTTCTGAAGGCAACTTGGGGAAGAGGAAAACTTGAAGAAACTTCTTTACATAAATTGTAGATAAATTCCAAAAGATGAAAAATGAATCTTTGCTCTAAAGTGAGATCTAAGTGTTTTCAAAATTGTCATGTTTTTGAAGACACATAGCAATGTTGATGGACTGACTTAGAGCAATTAGCAGTGTTCAATGACATTCAATGACAGTTCGTAGCACTAGCCTTCTGCACTGTATATTGGCTGACTTTTGATGAAAAAAGGTGAGAACGGTACAAATTTAGAGACTGATAGATTCTGCTTCCAATAGAGGTTGAATCTTCCAAGAACACAGCAAATCATATAGGTTTATTGAGTTTTGTTCAGTCCAGCTACACTGTGTTTCATATGTTCTAAAGCAGTAGGTTACATTAAAATCTTTAACTTTTTTCTTAATGGGAAATCAGTTTCCCAGTAAAATAATCATTTGGCCAAATATAGGTAGCACATCAAGTCACTTATTTTAAATAATTATGCTGAGACATATACATGCTAGAGCAGTAAAATTACTTCCTTTTTTTCACCAGATGGAATTAGCACTTTTCTTTAATCCTCATGTATGGAATATTATGTTCTCTTTCTTGTCATTTCAGAGAAATTCCTTTCATGTCTCATGTGCAGATTAGGCAAAGGAAAGGGTGAATTCACTGAGCAGGCATCAAAATCTTGTTATTATTAAAATGAGAACATTAGCAAGATCTGAATAGAAAAACTTGTAAACAAAATGTAAGTACAGCAAACTGCTTACATTTCACATGATGAAATGTTACCAGGAAAGCTTAGAAAGTTAATAAAAATAATGTAATAAGCATTTCTCATGGTTAATGGCAAGAAATTTAAGGACATTGGTTTTCTTGTTTCAATCTTCCTGATGGGACAGAAAGTAATTTTCATGATCTGCTATGTAATTTTGGCATGGTTTTTTTATAATTCAGAAATAAAGCACGTATGGTCTGAGAGTTGCAACGTAGGATAATGCATTTGAATAGATGTCTCCCACAGGGAATATTGTTTATGCTGACATCAGTATTGTGCATGTTGCTTTCACACATTCATCCGGAAGGGATATGTGAGTGCTCAGGGCCAACAGAACCTTATCAATATCCCTGTTTTCAGGCAATCTCTAACATGAAAGGGAACTGAGAAGTTATAAGGTAATCTTACTGTATGTTTGGAAGAGCAAACACTAAAAAATCAGGAAGCTAGTATTTCCATTCTTACTAATGTTAAATTGAGTATTACTTTCAGCATAAGAAAGTCTGGAAGATTGGTCCCTCTAACTCATGATACTGTGATTTTGTGATATCTTAGTTCAAATTCAATAATTGTGTAAGTCATGAGTATTTTCAATTTTCTTCAAAGAATGGGTTACATTTCAGACTGAGTAATAGTATCACAAGACCTATAATTAAAAAGGTACCAGAGAACAGCCTTTTACTACATAAATATTATTGAAATGTTATCTTTGAAATAATCAAATTACAAAAATGCAGAAGTTAAAAAACTGCTCATGCAAGGTACTGACAAATGCAAACCAGTAACTGAGCCTTGCTCCCCAAAGAAATGGATAGAACACACAAACCCCTTAAGCACTGTAATGTTAAAAATATATATTTTACTTTTCTTCTGGACAAGGCATATTATGTGGGAAGGCAGAAAAAGAACTCAGAAAAGATCATTTCAGTGCAATTCATGCAAATATGGCAAATGTATGATGCAAAAGCTGGAGCTGTAATATTATAGCCCTTCACAAGATCTAAAAGGAAGTTATGAAGGAAGTATGTTTCTACTTAGATCTTAATCTAAGGTTAAGTAAAACTAAGACATCAAATAGAAATGAAACTAAAGAAGAAGATGTAAAGTTTAGATATGTGGCCCTAAGACTTAATTTACTTTAGGCTTTACAGAACAGGATTTTCATAATCAATTTGAAATGTCCTTGCCTAAGTACCACAATAGGACAGAAAAATTATTTTGATACACCTCTCTCTTGGTAGAAAGGAATATAAATTAATTTAACCTCTAGTGTATATAATTTTGTGATCCAACTTTCGCATACCTTAAACTGAATTCATGTTCAGTGTTGCTTTTCTATTTTAGATTGTTTATGGAAACATACTGCAGTAGGGGGAAAAAAAAAAAAAAAAAAGACAACTATGAAAAAAGCAAACCAAGGAAAGAAATTATTACCAGGCTGGAGCACAGTAATAGAGTAAGCAGGTTGTCACAGAGTTCATTTAATGTCTTATTTATGACTTATGGCTGTTCTCTTAACTTGCCTGCAAGGTACATGAAGAAATACAAGTCAGAAAGCTGTTATAATATACATAAATATTTATTCAAATGCGTTAATTTTTCTGTCTGATAACTACCACTACAACAGACTTGAAAATTTTCAAACTTTTTAGTTTGAAAAGTTGCATGTTCCTGGATTTTAGTAGTATTTTTTTCTCCTTTCCTCTTCAGTCTTACCAAAATAATTCATTTTGGAAAATGGCTGATGAATGTTTGTCAAAAAATATGCACATGGAACAACTTTATGAAATTCTAAGTTGAAAAGCATTGTAATTCTGGAATATGCCTATATTTCTTGACTCTTGTGTCTAAGGGTAACAGTTTTCATGCAAAACAAACAAATTGAAAGGTTTCAGGCTGTTCCCACTGGATTTTATCCTGCTTTCCTTGGAAAAAAAACGAGGAATTCCTGCTTTGAGATTTACAAAAATATGATACACAAGCAAAACCTTCCACTCATTTTGTTCTAAAATGCCATGTAAGTAGATTTAGCTATATAAAATCAGAACTCTTCACAGAGAAAGATTTTTCATAGACCATCCTGAGCACATAGGCATCCTCAAGATGTCAACATGACAAGTTCCTTGTGCTACCCATCCAAAATTAGTTACTTTCACAGTAACATTTCCAGTGATAAACCTCTGTTCTTATATATTGTCAGCTCCCAGGAAAAATAACCCACTGAGATAGAAATAAGAGTACTCAATTATTTTTTAATTAATTTGATTCTTTATAGTTTGTTGTTACTCACACTTAGAAATCACTTTTTGGTTTCTGCTTTATATTTTTTTTTCTAGAATAAAGATTGCAAAGATTGAATTGAAAAGATGTTGATAAGGATTTTGAGGATGATTTAAATGATCACTATCAGAATAAAAACCACAAGTAGTTAATTGGAGATTAAAATAGTTTGTGACCTGAGCTCCAAAGTAAAGAATATAGTAAGCCAAGACTTTGGTTAAGAAATATGACTGCAAGCTGAAAAAAACCAGTAAGCCTGTACTGCAAAAGGGATTTAGGGCAAAGGGTGGAATTAGACACAGGAATGCAGCTTCAAACAAGTTGCTAACTAGCTCTCAAGAGTATCTGAAAGGCTTTAATAGATAGCTTATGGGCTAGCTCCTAACTTCTACTCAACTTGATCAGGCACAGCAAGTCCTTAGTCTCCAAAATGACTGATTTTGGCCCCATTGGCTGAGAAACCAGGTGAACTTAACCTTTACTGACAATGAAGATCAAGATCACTTATTCACAAAATCTTTTGAATATATTTGTAAGTAGAATTTTTAAATTCATTGTTTTCATCAGGCAAAAATATATGACGTATTTATGTGTCTCACTGCATATATTTAGATGTGGCATTCATTTAAAACAAATACTGTGTTTCTATCCATAAGGGCAAATAGGTAAGCCATTCCACATAAAGCATATTACGTGGAATGTGACAACATGGCAGTATCTACTTTGGTCTGTAGAAAGCCTTACAAAATGTTACCTTCACAAAACGGTGAATTATTATTATATCCTGTTTATTCCAAGAAAGGACTAGACCAGTTAATGATATTTCATTATCAGGATTAATTAATTGTATGAACTCTGCTGCAGATCAGTTTAGCGATAAGGTTTTCACCAATGGTGCTATAAAATCTAATATAGGATGGGAAAGGGCAGTTTCTTAAAGAAGAAAAGGCAAAGTTCCCAAAGGAGGGAGAAAAAGAGAGACTGAGAGAACAAGGAGCAGAAATGGTGAGCTAACAATGAGCACATTCACTTATTAATGATGCTGAGTGTAACCATAGGGTACTGAAGAAATAATAATGACTAAATATTTAGTTGCTACAGTTACTATCCTTGATCTTTCTGTGAACCTCCCAAAGTGACAGTGGTGAGCATTGCTGTGGATCAAGGCCAATTTTGCACTTTTGCCCATGGACCATAATTAAAATAGATTAATGAATACGGAAATGCCTGCAGAAAGAGATCAGTCTTGCAACATTTCCCAAAGGTCGTTAGATTTTTTTTTTAAGACAAAACTGTAGCTTAAATCTTCCCACTTACTGTAGATTCTTCCCTTTACAGGATATTTTTTCACTGCAAAGAAGCCAGCTGAGCATGCATTCCAGTGAGATACAGAGACACTATTACTCATACTCTTAGTTTAGCTTATAATAGCCTTGATTATATGAGTATCATTGTTTTCAGTGGCATAAAAGGATCTCGTTGCTGTGCTTGCATAATGCAAACTGTTTCCTTTTAGGAACTCATGGAAACAAAACTGTAGATGGAAAGGATTATTATGAATTTTAGATCTGCCCCAATGTGTTCTTTCTGTACTTTTTTTGAGAAGATATTTTTCTTGTGGTTTCTACCTACCATTGGTTATATAATTTCAGCTGGATTTCATTCCTTCTGCCTGAATTACCATGAAAGACCACCATATACTTTTAATGAGAGGGTGTTTTTTCACCCCAGATACACTTGTACCTCATATCTGAAACTGAATTAGTGGGATGAAATGAAGAAACAAAATAAATTTTTCACATCTTTCATCAATACTACATGTTACTGTTCAAAAGAGAAAAAAGAACAGAAAGGCAGAAAGAACAAATTACAACCCAAGAGTAACAGAGTACACAGATGATGCTTCTTGACTTTGCAGTGACATCAGCTTCTATCACTTCTTGCCAATTCTGTCTCTATTTGATTGGAAGCAGACAATGCATTCTGATTCTTACTAATTCCTGGCCATTTCATGTAAAGTCTTGATTTCGGGTTTATTTTTACACCCTTGTCAAAAAAATTCTGTGTTTGGACATAAGCACGTTTTGTTTTTCAAAGAGTATATCTGACACCTCTCTGACTGCATAATTTCTTTGTATTCTGATTTGTTCTGTTATAAAGGAAATATCAGGTGAACATGTATATATAATTTGAGTGCTTCATAAATGAATACTATATAGGATCACATCTTGAACTTTCATGAATCTGAATAGCTCCATGGGTATTTATGACCTAATAAGCATCCCTTCGGAAGTGGCTATTATGTATGTTGATCCTTCCCAAAGGAAATAATGAAGACAAGGTAATTTTATATATCACAGTCTTAAGTTTCCTTACAACATGTTTATTATGAAGGCATATGGAAGGAGGGTTTTCTCTCACTTCTGTGTTCCCCTGTTTCTGAGGTTAATTTAAATTATACAAGTAACTAGCAGTGTCTCTAGTGGAATAGTCCCAAATGGAGATCAATGGTGAATGAGGCATTCTCATCAAATTCTTTCACTGGCTGCTTTCACCACTGCAAACAATTTTATTGGGAGAATTCTCAACTAGTTAGTTTTCTGAATATTTTGCCCTGACAGATCAGTGGAAGGGACAATAACCTGAAGGAGAGCAAGGCCTACCAATTACCGATTTACATTATTTACTGTGAATGGACAGCTGTCTGGGAAACGTAATTTAATACAAGCATCTAATATATTCTGAGCTAGATAAGATATCTGGGGTTGTGGATTCAATATAACATGCACAAAAAATAGCACAGTGCTGAACAGCCATAAAAACCAAACCAAGTCACTGTGAGCACACAGTGGCAATAAGCACTAGTACTATCGTTATTGGATAAAGTATTCTACCATGGCCAAGGCCATTATTTCCCAATAGAAACATGGGTTCTGAAGGCCATAGTCTAACCCAAAATCTTAAAGGGAACTGCAAAAGTTAATTTGATTTGATCAATTGCTTTTGATTTTATCATTTAAAGGACATTGTTCCAAAGTGAAAGAAAAAGGAGAGGGAAGTTGGGAATTTTAGGAATTTTGCAGGCCTGGTGACCTTTTTTCTAGCTCCGAGAAGACACTGTTGAAATAGCAAGAGCAGAGAGAAAGATAATAGAATGACATAGCGACTCAAGGATTTTAGGTATTTAGAACCATGAAATTAGTGAGGTCATTCTCCTTAGATGGAGGATTTCCCTACTCTTGGCACACAGGAAATGAGTTCATGTTGCAGTAGCTGGTGCCACGCTGGGATTGAACATTTTCAAGTTCTGCATGCTTTTTCAAATACATCTCTATTTGTTCATAAAATTGAAGGTATGCAGTCTATATACTTGTTATTGCTTAGCTTGGCTTCTAGTTTCCTTTTAAGAGAGGAAGATGCTGTCTGCTTAACACAAGGACATGTATTCAGAAAACAAAAAAGTGAACAGTCCTGTTAATAAGTTTCCTTAATATGCTACTTTTTCCAAAAAGCCATTACAATTGTATATAAAATTAACCTGATGTTCAGTGTACTCTTGATACTAGCACAGACATTAAGATTCTTGCTCAGACAAATTTGACTTAGGTGGAAATTTTTGTGTAGTCAAATTTTCTCATATGATTTTTCTGTCATTTCTGTTTCAAAATAGCTATGACAGCCTTTCTGTGGTTATTTTAGCTTAACTAATCCTACAAGTGTGAAAAAAATTAGTAAAACAGAAGTAAATTGTGTCTTCCCTCCTGTTTTTGCACAATGTTGGAACTTGATATTCAGTTTAGTTCTGATCTCATCTGAATTACCTACATCTCTCTTAGACAGAAAATGGACTTTGCTTATTTGGATAAAGTCTGCATGGCCTTTAACTTCTTTGTTCCTGAATCTTCTACCTCCTCCCCACCCTGAGCACTGCAGGAGGGATGGGTAATGGGGGTTGCAGTCAGTTCACAATACCACATTGCTGCTTCTCCTTCCTCCTCATACATTTCCTCTGCTCCAGCATGGGTCCTTTCCATGGGCTACAATCCTTCACAA
This sequence comes from Pelecanus crispus, assembly GCF_030463565.1. Classification (NCBI taxonomy): domain Eukaryota; kingdom Metazoa; phylum Chordata; class Aves; order Pelecaniformes; family Pelecanidae; genus Pelecanus; species Pelecanus crispus. The sequence continues at coordinate 41,175,166 of NC_134648.1, read as the reverse complement.
AAAGACTGAAAAGATTTAGTGTGGATTCCAACCCAAAGCATTCTATGATTCTATGATTATATGGATGCCCCATGGGTCGCAGGTCCTGGCAGAAAACCTGCTCCTGCATGGCCTCCTCTCCACAGGCTGCAGCTCCTGCCAGGAGCTGATTCCAGCCTTGGCTCTCCATGGGCTGTAGTTTCCTTCAGGCATATCCACCTGCTGCAGCATGGGATGCAGGAGGGACAACCTGCTTCACCATGGTCTTGTCTGTGGGCTGCAGGGGAATCTCTGCTCCCATGCTTGGAGCTCCTCCTCCTCTTCCTTCCTCACTGACCATGGTGTCTGCAGGGCTGTTTCTCTCATGTTTTTCTCACTTCTCTCTCTCACAGCTGCTGCACAGCATTTTTTAACCTTTCTTAACTATGCTATGACAGAGGCAACACCAGCATCACTGATGGGCTCAGCTTTGGCCAGCAGTGGGTCCATTTTGGAGCCCACTGGAACCGTCTGTGTCCAGCACAGGGGTAGCCCTTAGTCTTTTCTCATAGAGGTCACCCCATGACCAAAACCTTGCCAAGGAAACCAAATACAGTAATATAGAAAGCTGGCCATGTAGGTCTTACAGTATTTTCCTTGTCTAAGTTTATCTATTAAAGCCAGATTTTATGCAACTTAAGTCCAGCAGAGTTTTGTCAAGAGCTTTAACTGGAATAAAAATAAGATATTCTAACTGTCTTTGTTATCAGAAAGGACCTATACACTCATATTTCATTATAAATAGTTAAAAAAAATTAAATATTTCTACATGCTTTTAAGAAAAAATATGTTTTACCTAGGATCTTACCAATAGAATACCTGGACCATGTTATTACAGAGAGAGTAGACATGGATTTGCAAAGCATCAGTATTATAGGACACAAATGATCATTTAAGAAGAGACCAGATGTCCCAAACCAGCTGGAATTCATTTGGAGATCTTGTCCTGACACATAATTACATAAATTTCTGTCTAATTATCAAGATACTGATATTGAACAATGCAATGAATGATTGAGAACCTGAAGGTGGTTCTAAGCTTCACTGACTTCATGAGCCGTAAAGGATGACTGAGGCTGAAGAGTATTGGAGACCATTGAGCGTCTGATGCTGGTGCCTGAAATATGATGCTGTCATTTATGCTTCTGCCAAAGCCATTCAGGCAAGAAGTGAGATGACCAAATAATAGCACCCAGTAGGTGCAAACCACCTGTGCATTTCTATTGTACAGTATCAAAGTTTTTCTTGCCATATGGGAAATCTTAATAAGGCAAAGCATACTGTGACTCTGACTGTTATCAAGAAATATGATTTATAGCTTTGTAGGGAATTTATGAAACTACCTGAACTCTCTGAACCAGCCTATTCTTATCTGAATACATTGCAGGCTTAGTCTTGGGAAAGCAGCTGCCAGATGAGTTCAGGAAATTCACCAAGATGGGGATTACTATTGATAAATTGCTGTATATGTGCATACACGATTTAACAGGGTGTGGGGGAGGGAAGGAGAACAGCAGAACTGTAGCTGTTCCTTGTGTGGGGATATATCATAAGCACAGTGGACTACAGTTCATTTCAGCACCAGGGATTGTATTTAATATTCTCTTTCTGGCATAGAATAGAAACAGGTGTCTGCACTGACCATTCTGTATTCTTGGCCAGTAGGTATTTACATGCTTTTGAAACACAGTGGAGATGTTAAAACTTTACTTTTGTGTCTGAGATGGTGCAGTGGTATAGCTTATCTAAATAAAGTCTCCTCTCTGAATCAGTCTTAGTACATTTCTAGTGTTGCTAAGATTGTTGGAGAAGTACTTAATTAAGTATCCCATGCTAACCAATTGTGTCAAGTTCAGCAGTTTTGTCCCTTGTGGACCTTCTCAAAAAGAGGAGTGTATCAGTAGATGCCTGAGGAGAAAGAAAGAAAAATAATAATAAAAAAAAAAGTTATGCATGGCGTTTAATTTGGCTAAGATGCAAGGCATATAAAAAAAATATTTAACTTATGAGTGGAAGAAACAACCAGAAAAAGTGGGGGTATTTATACAGCTGACAAGGTATGCCCACCATTTGTTTAAAGGATTTGTAACCTTTATAAATCTTGTGTTATTCTCTAAATCCTTCTGGCTACCCAAGCAACAGCTGTTGCTTAGGTAGCTTCCCCCCACCCCCACCCCCTCCCTTCAAGTTTGATTATTGGTGTGCATGTTCCATGAGATAATACTTCTAAAACATTGGGAAATCTCATGCTAATGCATAATTCTTCAGCCCACTTCTAAGACAGTGTTTCCCTCCAACCAATTTTCCCTTTTGTTCCACCAGCTGTCCCATGTAACAAATCCATCCTAAATGAAGTTTAAGGTGGGTTTGTTTTTTTTTTTTTATTTGAACAAAAAATGTCAAGAATGACAACGAAGTAGCTAGTTCATCTCACTGTAGGCACTAGCAGCTGGGAGGCAGGGGGGAAAAAGAAGCACTTCCACAGCAAACTATGATCATGTGATACAGAAACAGTCCCATATGGAAGTAATCATCAAAATTTACTTGAAAAATCTGAACAGTTCATTCATATTATTTTCACATTTGTTGTCCAAAATATCAGAATTTTCACTGACTGAGAAATGTTCACAGAAAGATTTTGAGCCTGATTTCAAGAGCTAATCAGTTTAAGACAGAACAGAAGCATGCCCTTATGGCCTTTATATACATTCACAACCAAACTATTTATCTGGCATTTCAAAACTGAACACTCTCAATACATCATTTAGAAATGACCTGACTACAGCAGATGCTTTGATAGGAATACTCAGGGTGATTCCAACTGAAAAGTCATAAGCTGCTTGCAGAACCTTTGGGGACTGAAAGGGAAAAATCCAATATGTGTTTGTTGTCTGCATTTATGCATTGTACACAAGTACTCTCAAAGACAAATTCTCCGACCAATTTTTACAGCTGTAAGGGTGCCTTTAGTTTCATTGGTGACATTCCACCTGTTATATATCAAAGGCTGAAAACTCAGCTGCGTCTGGCTTGTTGATCTCCCTCCTGGACATCTACACAGGCACTGTAAACTCTACAGAAGGAGTTCTGTAAGTCTGTCTCACAGAAGGTCCACCACAGAGAATCACAGAACCTGGTCCAAATAAAAAGGTCTCCTGTCCCTTCCTCTCCCTACCCTCCCCAAGCTGCCACACATGGTATGCCTTTTCTAAAAGTCCATAGCAGAGCGAGAGGAGCAGGCTCCTCGATGTAAGATGACAGACACATTGCCATAGGGTTCACAGCAACCTGGAGACTGCTATCTAGATCATGACCTGCATGAAGAGTGCCTGCCCTTCTCGTTGTCTGTAAAGGAGAGAAAGAGAGAAAATGAAATGATTCACCACAGCTACAGCAAGGTGAGCTACAAACACCTTGCGACAAGCAACAGATAGCTGACCCGGAGACCACAACACCTGGAGCAATACTGAAAATAAAAGAGTCTTTACCCAAGGACAGCAACTTCCTCAGCATAATAAGGGTCAGGGCTGAAAAGAGACTTGTCTTCCTGACTGGGTTATAAGGGAGGTATTTCACAGGAAGGCAGGAAGGTTGTTTCCAGGCAGCATGTAGCAGTTCACAGCTGCCTTCACTTTTATCGGCTTGGAAGAAAATTAAAGGCATAAAGCTGGAGATTTCCATTCTTTTTTAACAAGGTCTGCATGCCTTTAATACTGTACTTTTAAAAAAAAAAAAAAAAAAAAGTTATAATGGGTCCATTTTATTGAATATGTGGAAGAACAGTCCAGGATCTGAATTTAAGGTTTATCTGAAAAGTGATGGAGGACAAGTCACCCTGGTTTTGCTTATATTGATGCCAAACCACTTTTTAGCAGATTAGAGGAACTGAGTCAGAACACAGCCTGGTTTTGTGTTCTTCATCTCTTTCTGGATTCTTTGCTTAACTCTCCTGCCTGCATGTGCAAATAGTCTTACTAGACTGCAACAGATGGCCTGTATCAAAGTTTTTCTTGAAGGAACTGTGACTAATGTGAGCTGGACCCATCAATCAAGTGTGGTCTGTATGGAAATATTCCCTAGCTGTGAACTGAGTAATTTCAAAAGGTCTGAGTTAGAAAGGACAAGCTTTTTACACACAAATGTTCTTTTTTTGTGTGTGTGCATCTGTGAGGCAGACAGTATTGAAAGCTTGTATGTTTTGGGCTAGTTCTTAAGGTGTGCTCTGTAGTCACAGTTTCTTTACATAAGAACTATAAAGTTTACTAACTTGTGTTAATTGCTGGTGTTTTGTTTAGGGCTTTTAAAAACAACGTTGTTTTTTTTTTTTATTGGATTTCTCTTTTTAAAAATGTTTCTGCTCTTTTAATTTGATACTCTTTGGGAAGAGTCTTAACTCTAAAGCTCTCCCATTGGCAAATGGGGACATAAATACCACTTGGGGAAGGAGAAGTTTGTTCAGTCTATGTCAGGTTTATTGCACCCCTGAAAAAATAAAATAGAGTAAAATAAAATTAAAAAAAAATACAAAACAAGCTAAACTAAACTAAAGTAAAATAAAATTTTATGAAAAAAAAAAAAGCTAGAACCCTAGAGAAAATGATGTCAAAGTGAGAAATTCAGAAGGGCTCTTTAACTCATGTTTACTGTTTGTGTGCACAAAGGAATATGACTGAAGCATGGGAATAGACAAGAGGTTTATATATGAAGTGAAGCTGAAATATGTATCCTTTCTGTAATAGTCTTTTTATTGGACAGATGCAGACAGTGAAATACTATAAGATTTCTTTCTATAGTTATATATTGATTATGTGGTCTGTGTAGTTGGGAGAAGAGTAAAAACTACCTTGATTGTGAAGAATCCTTATCCCTGTTTTTCCTAGGTGGGAAAAGAGCTGTGTAGGGAGATTTTATTAAATAATGGAGACAGAAAACTGCAATTAGGGCTGAACAATGAAACCAGGATGCTGTATTGCTGTTGTGGGAACAGGCTGTAGAGCTTGCTTCAGGAGAGCAGGGAAAATGAAAGAGAAAAGAGGGGGAAAGAAAACGACTTGGAGCACCAGAAATTTTCACAGTGGGACTGTGTGGATGAAATGTATAAGGGTTATAGATGAGGAAGTGGCATTCTGCATTCCCTCCTGGAGGCTGTGGTTAGTGAACCCTACAACCCTCACTGGTCATGTAGTAGCTACGCTGCTTGGAACTGCACCCTGCTATCGATGCACAAACTGGGTAGGGCAGAGGACAGTGGTGTTCATGTTAACATTGACCCAGTTTTGAAAGCAATGTCAGGACACCTCATGCTAGGTGGATAACCAGAAGGAGATGAGAATGTATTAAAATCCCATAATGCTTTCTTGACAATGTCACCTCTAGTGGACTCACCAATGCCAAACAGCTGTATTAAAACCAGTGTGAGTCTGGCAGAGAGATGACCACCTACACATAGGCTGAAATGGCAGCCTCGAAATGAGATTTCTTCTGTTTCACATCCTGTGCTGGGCTGTTGTGAGAGATCATGAAGGTGAATTTCAACTTCAAAAATAGTGGTTCTCCAGTAGGTGTCTGTGATACGATTTCAGAACCATTGTGAGACGGTGGGCATAAATTTAACATGTCTGCAACCTCTGTGTTAAACCCTCACTGTAGACAAGAGTGTCTTGGCCATTTATGATTAATGAAGCTTTCATGCTTCCCCTTAGGCACTATACCATGGTTTCAGCTAGGGCTGAGGCTTACACCATTCAGGAGAGTATGACTTGTGAGATGAAATGACCTACTGCAGTTGATTATGGTCTCTAGCAGTGGGTGTGGTTAACCTGACACCCTAATTGCTGACAGGTTTGCTCTTCTATCTCTTGGCATTCCCCAACTGCATAAGTAATAACATGGAAAAATGGGAGATAATGAAAAATGAATGTGGGCACTGAAGGACAGAGGTAGTGTGTGATAGTGTGGTGTACAGTAAGGCACTGCATAGGTGTCAGAAGACCTTGTATGTCCTGCAGCAAGACAAGTGAGATAGATAGATAATATTCTGCACTTGAAGGCAGACTATCTGGCATGCTGCATTTGCATTATTTTGACTTTAGAGGGTACTTCATTCTGCATTCTCCTATGAAAGCAGACTCAATAGCACTTTACCACATTTTACATAACATTTAGGACATCATAAATGCAGTCCATGAATTTGATTCTGCTACTATTACATTGACAATAGCTCGCTCCACAAATAACCCCACTGAAATACAGTGAGCTGTTTGCTCAGCTCTGTTGAAGATAGTAGTAGTAGTAACATACAACAAAGCCAAAACACAGCACTTGTTTTAAGCTCTGTTTCATTGCCTTTTCCATCATCAGTTGTGAAGACACAATATCCCCATGGGGGTCTGTTTGAAAAATTAACCCTTTTCTACTTAGCGAATTTAGCTTACACTGCATTGCTGTGAAGACCACTAATGATAAGACTTAATGGATGCTATAATGATTGCTTAAAGATCCTACAATTGTTGTTAGTCAAGTTAGACTAAACTAATGGTGAGAGATGAAGTTGCTAACATAGTAAGGAAAGAAGGATATTGCTAAGTTATGATCACATTAAGGATGCTGGGGGAGAGACTGGAGTACACAGTGACAAATCTGAACCCATTGCTCCAACAATGGAAAATGTATTTGCATTCTGTACAGCAGTTTGGATTGTTGCAGAGATACTGTGTAGGTCAATTGAGTTAAATTAATGTCCAGGTCCAGGCTCCTGGTGTTTGCAGTTTCTGAGCCTTCAGAATGCTTCCACTACTGAAAAAATAATAATAATAATTACCAGGAATATAAAACAAACCCCAAACCAATAACTTGTAACATTGCAAAAATTGATGGAGTGGTAAATAACAGTAAGTCCAAGTCCACTAAGCTGACCACTCTGAATTGCTGGGTAAAAGATATTAATCGAACTATATTCATTTTTATATAGCCAAATTCAAGTTCACATAGCTTAAAAGGGGAAAAAAAAAAAAGAAAAAGAAAAAGAAAGGCTTAGGTCACACTTCATTACACAGGAAATAGTATCCTACAATCAGTGACAATGAGAAGAAACATAGTATCATTGAGACAGCCAGTAGAAAATGAACTTTTAAGATAGTGCTGTGCTTAAAAAGGATATTGTTTGACTATATTTAAGCATGGCAATTCAGTCATGCTAGAGATGTTGTTTCTGAGGAATTTTTGATGAGGTTATTACTGCATACTGTTTTATTATATACCTTTGGGGGCAAAGAAAACATAATTAAACAATTGCCAAAAGGCTAGTCAAGGCATGAAAAACCTGCGTCATTATGATTTTTTTCCTTGGGAAAGAAGATAAGGAGGTGTTTTAAGGGGATTTTCAAAATACCTGGCCAGAAAAGAGTTTATTTGACAGTAAACAGCTTTATAATCTAAGAGGAAAAAAGGGCATAATGGAAGGAAAAGAGAAAATTATAATGATAATAATACTAAGTTACATATTAATAATTTAATAACCTAATAAATTGGCTAGTAAAGATGTGGTATTTTTCTCAGTCATTTTAAGTCAATATCAAAATTTTATAATTTTCTAAAAATATTTAATAGCTCAAGAAATAGTTTTGGATACTATTTAGAAATCCCTTGGTAAACACTATGGTCTGTTTTGCACCATCACCTTACATTGTGGTCCTTTACAACATTAAAAGGTATGAATATTATGGTCCAAAACTATACATCCTTAAAGGTTAGTGGGAAAGCTTACCTTGAATTTCTTGAATTTCCTGAACTAAGACTGGGTTCTAACTCTGGTTAGAAATTCTCCCACTGAGCCTGTCAGAAGAATTACTTGTTAAAAACCATCTCCTTGGGTGCTTATTGCTTTACTGTGAGTGACTGAGTCAGCAGAATAACATAAGATGGTCTGAGCAGTGTAATTGGTATCTGGCAAACTTGCAGAGCAGGTTGGAAAAGAAACAAGAAAAAATCAGGTCTGTTTAAATGCATCATCCTTCAGCTGCATGCAATGAATCATGAAGAACTATTAAAATGAATAGAACTGTTACTGTTAACATCAGCTGAAGGTCTACTTCCTGAAATCTAATAAAAGGCTAGATTAAAACTGAAAGCAAAAGAGCTGTATAAGCTGTATGCTTATAAAGAAAATATTATGTCAATGGACTTTGAACTCTCTGTACTACAACCTCAAGCCATCACATAGTTTTCTTTTAATGTTAACGTTTAGATGTGCCAAGAGTGCAATAACTGAGTTTTCATCTGAAAACTAGGTGGGAAGGTGGAATTGTTGTCACAGAGCATCTTGTTATTGCAGGTTATCAACATAATCAGTCCCATGATTTTCTCCCAACAGACCTCTGCCTCTTGAGACAGTGGGAGGTTAATGGCAATTATGAGTTCTTACCCTTGATCCAAGACTTGGACCTGTTGGAGCGGGTCCAGGGAAGGGCCACAAAAATGATCAGAGAGATGGAACACCTGAAGAAAGGCTGAGAGAGTTGGGGTTGTTCAGCCTGGAGAAGAGAAGGCTCCAGGGAGACCTTATTGCAGCCTTTCAGTACTTAAAGGGGGCTTATAAGATAGGGACAAACTTTTTAGCAGGGCCATTTTTAGCAATAGGACAAGGGGTAATGTTTTTAAACTAAAAGAGGGTAGATTCAGACTAGATGTAAGGAAGAAATTTTTTAAAATGAGGGTGACAAAACACTGGAACAGGTTGCCCAGAGAGGTGATAGATGCTCCATCCCTGGAAACATTCAAGGTCAGGTTGGACAGGGCTCTGAGCAACCTGATCTAGTTGAAGTTGTCCCTGTTCATAGCAGGGGCAGGTTGGACTAGATGATCTTTAAAGATTCCCTTCCAACCCAAACTGTTCTATGATTCTATGATTCTATGATTCTATGATTCTATGATTGATTCTATGATCCAGACTAGTGGTCAGTGGGTCTTCCAGCTCTTTGTTGGCATCAAGTGGATGATTTGCAGTCTTAGCACATTCCTGTCTCACTGTGAGATACTCCTTGTTCCTAGTTTCAGCACCTTTGTTTTTCCCATGAAATGTCTATCCCCAGTATTTTTGCCCAGCTGGGTCCAATTCCCTTTTCATGTTCCTGATGTGAGCTAGTTTTCTCTCATACTGTCATGGTTTAGCCCCAGCCAGCAACTAAGCACCACACAGCCACTCGCTCACTCCTCCTACCCCGATGGGATGGGGGAGAGAATTGGAGGAGTAAGAGTGAGAAACACTCCTGGGTCGAGATAAGAACAGTTTAATCATTGAAATAAAGTAAAATAGTAATGATAATAATAACATAATAATAATAATAATATACAAAGCAAGTGATGCACAATGCAATCGCTCACCACCCACCGACCGATACCCAGACAGTTCCCGAGCAGCAATCACTGCCCCCTGGCCAACCCCCCCCCCAGCTTATACACTGAGCATGACATCATATAGTATGGAATATCCCTTTGGGCAGTTTGGATCAACTATTCTGGCTGTGGCCCCTCCCAGTTTCTTGTGCACCTGGCAGAGCATGGGAAGCTGAAAAGTCCTTGACTAGTGTAAGCACTGCTCAGCAACAACTAAAACATCAGTGTGTTATCAGCATTCTTCTCCTCCTAAATCCAAAACACAGCACTATGCCTGCTGCTAGGAAGAAAATTAACTCTATCCCAGCCGAAACCAGGACACATACCAAGACTTTTCTGTCAGTGCTCTAGACACAGAGCTATCACCTATAATTTCTCAGTAACACCTGACCATGTTTTCTCTAATGCACAGGTTCCCTGTCCTCGTCTCCTTGCCCACCCAAAGCACATGACCTAGACTTCAAATCCAAAATAATTTCCCTCTTACTGTTGTTTTCCCCTCCCCTTTATTAAAGTCAGCTCTTCCCTCCTTGTTCCATTTTCAGAACAGAAAAGATTGAGTCTTTTCTAGACTTAGATTTAGTCCCAAGTTTCTTACCCTGTGTCCTGGTTTCGGCTGGGATAGAGTTAATTTTCTTCCTAACAGCAGGCATAGTGCTGTGTTTTGGATTTAGTAGGAGAAGAATGTTGATAACATGCTGATGTTTTTAGTTGTTGCTGAGTACTGCTTATGCTAGTCAAGGACTTTTTCAGCTTCCCATGCTCTGCCAGGCGCACAAGAAACTGGGAGGGGGCACAGCCAGAATAGTTGATCCAAACTGACCAAAGGGCTATTCCATACCATATGACGTCATGCTCAGTATATAAACTGGGGGGGGGTTGGCCGGGGAGCAGCGATCGCTGCTCGGGAACTGTCTGGGTATCGGTCGGCGGGTGGTGAGCAATTGCATTGTGCATCACTTGCTTTGTGTATCATTATTATTATTATCATTATTATACTGTTACTATTAGCATTACTATTTTACTTTATTTCAATTATTAAACTGTTCTTATCTCAGCCCAGGAGTGTTTCTCACTCTTACTCCTCCAATTCTCTCCCCCATCCCATCGGGGTAGGGGGAGTGAGCGAGCGGCTGCGTGGTGCTTAGTTGCTGGCTGGGGCTAAACCACGACAGTCCTTTTTGGCGCCCAACGTGGGGCACGAGATAACAACAGATTAATCAGAGTGTATTAAGGAGTCTGTTAACAGTTGCCGGTCACGATATTAGTTCTTCTGATCTGCACCATGTTCTTTTTTTTGCAGCACGCGTTAAAGCTTGCTGTCAGTTTGTGTAGTGTGCTATGCTCTGCAGTGATTCATGATCTTTTGCTTGGGAGGTTCCTCATCAAAGCCCTGACCTTGAGCATTCTTTGGTATTTGGGTTTCATACAGAAGTCACTACTGTACTTCGGGTACTACCTCATAGAGAGAGTTAGCAATTATACTTCTTACTCTGAGAGGCTTGTTGTGGAGGAAATACAGAATGGCACCTTTGCTGCTTTCTTCTATGATGTTTCCTCCTTCATTACAACAACTTTCCTGTATCTTGAACACCCCTGGGCAGTTAAGATACTTCTATTGATAATTCTTGGGAATGTTGTTTCCATTTTGATAAAGGTCAGTAAGCAGTTTAAAAATACCATCCAGAGATCTACCCCAAGGCTGGATAGTTATGAGTGGCAGGGTGTGTGGGATTGTATGCGCAAGTACCTAGGGCAGTGGGGACCTCCAGTGTTTTGGAACTTTACCCCTGAACAAGTGCAGAATCCTGAAGAACTAGTAAAGTATTTGGAAGAAGTATGTTCTCACCCTGGCAACTCCAAAGAGACACAACTCATTGCAACATGCTGGGGACTGGCCCATGCTTATAGAGCCCTGTTTAACACTATTCAGTACCCTCAAGGGAAAGAGAAGGTCTCTGGATCTGATGACAAAACAACAGGCACTGTGGCTACTCCAACCACAGCCACAAGCACTGCAGCTACTCCAACACCCACCACAGGCTCTGTGGCTACTCCAACCACAGCCACAAGCACTGCAGCTACTCCAACACCCACCACAGGCACTGTGGCTACTCCAACACCCACCACAGGTACTGCAGCCACTCCAACCCCAGTGGCAGGCACTGCGGCTAAACCAGAGAACCAACCTGCACCGGTATCAGTTGCCCCTATACAGAAGAAGAAATACACGAGGAAATCAGTTCGTTTAGTAAGGGATGAAGATGAACCAGGGCCATCACGAGAACCAGAGGAGGAAGAACCCATAAATGAGATGGTGACCACCCGATCCCTATCCCTGAGTGAGCTGCGAGATATGCGAAAAGATTTCGGTCGTCATCCAGGCGAGCACATCATCACCTGGCTGCTCCGATGCTGGGATAACGGGGCCAGTAGCCTGGATTTAGAGGGTAGGGAAGCCAAGCAGCTGGGATCCCTTTCCAGGGAAGGGGGCATTGACAAAGCAATTGGAAAAGGGGCAAAACCGCTCAGCCTCTGGAGGCGACTTCTGTCAAGTGTGAAGGAAAGGTATCCCTTCAAGGAGGATGTTTTATACCGCCCAAGCAAATGGACCACTGTAGAGAAAGGTATCCAGTACCTGAGGGAATTAGGCGTGCTGGAGGTGATTTACAGTGACCTGAATGATGAGCGGTTAACCAAAGACCCAGATGAAGTCAGGTGCACACAATCCATGTGGCGGAAGGTGGTACGGAGCGCACCAGCATCGTATTCCAACTCGTTGGCAATACTAGCCTGGAAAGACGACGAGGCACCAACGGTGGATGAAGTGGCTAGACAACTCCGGGACTACGAAGAAAAGCTCTCTTCCTCCCTACGGGCCTGTGTCTCGGCTGTGGAAAAACTGTCTGAAAAAATATGCCAAGAGTTCCAACAACTCAGAGAGGATCTGTCCTACTCCCCACCTGCACGGACCAGTGTCTCAGCCATTAGGAGTCAACGTCCCTATGCTCAAGAGAGAGGATATAGAGGATACACACCACGGGGCACCCTGTGGTTTTACCTGCGTGATTATGGAGAGGACATGAGAAAGTGGGATGGAAAACCCACCTCAACCTTAGAGGCACGGGTGCGTGAGTTGCAAGGAAAAACTATTAGAAAAGGCGGTTCTCCCAGGAAAATTGCAGCTCCAGTTTCCAGTGAGCAGTTCCCGAGACAGAGTAAGAGGGCTAATTTTACTTCCGACCTTGATCAGGGGACTTTTGATTCACATTTACAGGAAGTGAACAACGAATACTGTGACCAGTGTTAGAGGGGCCCTGCCTCCAGCCAGGTGGAGGAAAGGGACAACCGGGTTTACTGGACTGTGTGGATTCGATGGCCTGGAACGTCAGACCCACAGGAGTATAAGGCTCTAGTGGACACTGGTGCACAGTGCACGCTAATGCCATCAAACTATAGAGGGGCAGAACCCATTTGTATTTCTGGAGTGACAGGGGGATCCCAACAGCTAACTGTACTGGAAGCTGAAGTGAGCCTAACTGGGAATGAGTGGCAAAAGCACCCCATTGTGACTGGCCCAGATGCTCCGTGCATCCTTGGCATAGACTACCTCAGGAGAGGGTATTTCAAGGACCCAAAAGGGTACCGGTGGGCTTTTGGTATAGCTGCTTTGGAGACAGAGGAAATTAAACAGTTGTCCACCTTGCCCGGTCTCTCAGAGGACCCTTCGATTGTAGGGTTGCTGAAGGTTGAGGAACAACACGTGCCGATTGCTACCACAACTGTGCACAGGCGGCAATATCGCACCAACCGAGACTCCCTGATTCCCATCCATAACCTGATTCGTCGACTGGAGAGCCAGGGAGTGATCAGCAAGACTCGCTCACCCTTTAACAGTCCCATATGGCCAGTGCGAAAGTCTAATGGGGAGTGGAGACTAACAGTGGACTATCGTGGCCTGAACGAAGTTACACCGCCGCTGAGTGCTGCCGTGCCAGACATGCTAGAACTTCAATATGAACTGGAGTCAAAGGCAGCTAAGTGGTATGCCACAATTGATATTGCTAATGCATTTTTCTCCATCCCTTTGGCAGCAGAGTGCAGACCCCAGTTTGCTTTTACCTGGAGGGGTGTTCAGTACACCTGGAACCGACTGCCCCAGGGGTGGAAGCACAGCCCCACCATTTGCCATGGACTGATCCAGACAGCACTGGAACAGGGTGAAGCTCCAGAACATCTGCAGTACATTGATGACATCATTGTGTGGGGCAATACAGCAGAAGAAGTTTTTGAGAAGGGAAAGAAAATAGTCCAAATCCTTCTGAAGGCTGGTTTTGCCATAAAACAGAGTAAGGTCAAGGGGCCTGCACAGGAGATCCAGTTTTTAGGAATAAAATGGCAAGATGGACGTCGTCAGATCCCAATGGATGTGATCAACAAAATAACAGCTATGTCCCCACCAACTAGCAAAAAGGAAACACAAGCTTTCTTAGGTGTTGTGGGGTTTTGGAGAATGCATATTCCAAATTACAGCCAGATCGTAAGCCCTCTCTATCAAGTGACCCGGAAGAAGAACGAATTCAAATGGGGCCCTGAGCAACAACAAGCCTTTGAACAAATTAAACGTGAGATAGTTCATGCAGTAGCCCTTGGGCCAGTCCGGGCAGGGCAGGATATTAAAAATGTGCTCTACACCGCAGCCGGGGAGAATGGCCCTACCTGGAGCCTCTGGCAGAAAGCACCAGGGGAGACTCGAGGTCGACCCCTAGGGTTTTGGAGTCGGGGATACAGAGGATCCGAAGCCCGCTACACTCCAACTGAGAAGGAGATACTGGCAGCATATGAAGGGGTTCGAGCTGCTTCAGAAGTGGTTGGTACTGAAGCACAGCTCCTGCTGGCACCCCGACTGCCGGTGTTGGGCTGGATGTTCAAAGGGAGGGTCCCCTCTACACATCATGCAACTGATGCTACATGGAGTAAGTGGGTTGCATTGATCACACAACGGGCTCGAATAGGAAACCCCAGTCGCCCAGGAATCTTGGAAGTGATCATGGACTGGCCAGAAGGAAAAAACATTAGAATATCACCAGAGGAGGAGGTGACACGTGCTGAAGAGGCCCCACTGTATAATAAATTGCCAGAAAATGAAAAGCAATATGCCCTGTTCACTGATGGGTCCTGTCGTCTCGTGGGAAAGCATCGGAGGTGGAAAGCTGCTGTATGGAGTCCTATACGACAAGTCGCAGAAACTGCTGAAGGAGAAGGGGAGTCGAGTCAGTTTGCAGAGGTGAAAGCCATCCAGCTGGCTTTAGATATTGCTGAAAGAGAAAAGTGGCCAGTCCTTTATCTCTATACTGACTCATGGATGGTGGCAAATGCCCTGTGGGGGTGGCTGCAGCAATGGAAGCAGAGCAACTGGCAGCGCAGAGGCAAACCAATCTGGGCTGCCGCATTGTGGCAAGATATTGCTGCCCGGGTAGAGAACCTGGTTGTAAAAGTTCGTCATGTAGATGCTCATGTACCTAAGAGTCGGGCCACTGAAGAACATCAAAACAACCAGCAAGTAGATCAGGCTGCTAAGATTGAAGTGGCTCAGGTGGATTTGGACTGGCAACATAAGGGTGAATTATTTATAGCTCGGTGGGCCCATGACGCCTCAGGCCATCAAGGAAGGGATGCAACGTATAAATGGGCTCGTGATCGAGGGGTGGACTTAACTATGGACAGTATTGCACAGGTTATTCATGAGTGTGAAACATGCGCTGCAATCAAGCAAGCCAAGCAGTTCAAACCCCTTGGGTATAGTGAACGATGGCTGAAATATAAATATGGGGAGGCCTGGCAGGTTGATTACATCACGCTCCCACAGACCCGCCAGGGCAAGCGCTATGTGCTCACCATGGTGGAAGCAACCACTGGATGGCTGGAAACATATCCCGTGCCCCATGCCACCGCCCGGAACACCATCCTGGGCCTTGAAAAGCAAGTCCTGTGGCGACATGGCACCCCAGAAAGAATTGAGTCAGACAACGGGACTCATTTCCGAAACAACCTCATAGACACCTGGGCCAAAGAGCATGGCATTGAGTGGGTGTATCACATCCCTTACCATGCACCAGCCTCCGGGAAAATTGAGCGATACAATGGATTGTTAAAGACTACCCTGAGAGCAATGGGTGGTGGGACGTTTAAACATTGGGATACGCATTTAGCAAAAGCCACCTGGTTAGTCAACACCAGGGGATCTGCCAATCGAGCTGGCCCTGCCCAATCAAAACTTTTACGTACTGTAGAAGGAGATAAAGTTCCTGTAGTGCACATGAAAAATATGCTGGGGAAGACAGTCTGGGTTACTTCCCCCTCTGGCAAAGGCAAACCCATTCGTGGGATTGCTTTTGCTCAAGGACCTGGGTGCACTTGGTGGGTGATGCGAAAGGATGGGGAAGCCCAATGTGTACCTCAAGGGAATTTGATTTTGGGTGAAAATAGCCAATGAACTGAATTGTATAATATTAATTGCTTTATAATACTGTATGTTATCTCTTAACTATATGTTATCTCTTAACTGCATGTTAATATAATAATATAGTAGGTTAATATTAAGTATATAATACTATATATTATGATTGCTATATGCCGCATCAATGGTATTGCAGTAAGAATTGCCCAGCCTAAGGAAAATGAACTTTGATGAAACCATGTTGGAATGAGAACTGACTTCAGCATGCAACAGTCCAACACTGCACACCACCTCTCCTGCTCTGAAAGACTGTGATGACAGATGGAACCCAAAGTCATGGGCTAAATGAACTCAATGGACATTTTAGAGGGATGGGCCATAGACGAAGGGAATGATATCTGTGTGTATATCAAGATAGGGAAAGGGGTGGTGATTAATTGGAACACATTGGAAAGGGGAGGGCCTGTGCATGACGTAGATGGTATAGAATAAGGGGTGGATACTGTCCTGGTTTCGGCTGGGATAGAGTTAATTTTCTTCCTAACAGCAGGCATAGTGCTGTGTTTTGGATTTAGTAGGAGAAGAATGTTGATAACATGCTGATGTTTTTAGTTGTTGCTGAGTACTGCTTATGCTAGTCAAGGACTTTTTCAGCTTCCCATGCTCTGCCAGGCGCACAAGAAACTGGGAGGGGGCACAGCCAGAATAGTTGATCCAAACTGACCAAAGGGCTATTCCATACCATATGACGTCATGCTCAGTATATAAACTGGGGGGGGGTTGGCCGGGGAGCAGCGATCGCTGCTCGGGAACTGTCTGGGTATCGGTCGGCGGGTGGTGAGCAATTGCATTGTGCATCACTTGCTTTGTGTATCATTATTATTATTATCATTATTATACTGTTACTATTAGCATTACTATTTTACTTTATTTCAATTATTAAACTGTTCTTATCTCAGCCCAGGAGTGTTTCTCACTCTTACTCCTCCAATTCTCTCCCCCATCCCATCGGGGTAGGGGGAGTGAGCGAGCGGCTGCGTGGTGCTTAGTTGCTGGCTGGGGCTAAACCACGACACCCTGCTCATCCAAACCTATACCTGTTTCAGCTGTAGCTTTGGTTTTCTTCTTACCTTTCTGGTGTGCTACAGCTTCTCTTTCCCACCAAAAATCCATTTTTCCCAGTCTATTACATTTTGATTTTCCTCCTCCTCAGCCCCTTCTGTTTTATAATAAGGTCATGTTGAGAAACTAAACAAATGAGAACTCATAGAGATCTCTGCTGCAGTCTGCTACATTACTTGTACTCAAACCAGTTTGTCTGAAGTGAGTTCAGGTATTTCCATACCACTGTTTTTTGCATGACTGCTGTTTAAACTCATTCTTTGAGTCTTAATTTGTTCCTGTCCTGTTTAAACAACACATTGTTGAAGCTCCTATTCCTCAGAACAGACAATAAATATCACTACATGTCCTAATTTTGCCTTTCCTCCTTGTTTTCCCAATTTCTCTCTCCATGCTGTGAAAGATTAGGCTTTAATTTAATGCCAAATGTAATGAAAAAAAGGAAACATAAACAAATATTGAAAACTATTCTGGAATTTCATTGACTTGCCTCTGAATCAGTGAAGTTGAGCACAACATACACGATAGAGGATCAGACTGTGGGATGCAGCTTCTTTGGCATGTTGACTCCTGGCTCCTCTGCATCTTTTATAATCTCATGCTTTATGATTTGCACATCAGCCTGTATATTTTCCCTTCCTTTCTTTCCTCCTTTGTCTTTTATGCTCATGAAAGCTATGGGGTTTTTTCTTTTGTTTTGTTCATGGAGACAAGTAAATTTTTTCACTCAGTCATGAAGCTAGCAAAGAGGCAAATCTCAGAGGTTTAGCTTCTTTGTGAGAGATTTTTTTTCAAGCAGCTCTACATCTAATTTTCTTTGTATACCATCGTCTGAGATTCTCAAGGTAGTGCTTATTGGCAGTGACCTGCCAGACATCCTGGGTCTTAGGGATGAATGAATAAATAACTTTGCTGAACGCTGCTGAATATGTGATAATGTAATTAGTATTCTTGCCAACTGAATTGAAAATGAGATGTTGTGTCTCCAGGGACCATTGTGCCCCTTTGTAAGTGCTGCTTTTTTTTTTTTTTTTTTTTTCCTTTTAAATACATCAGATACATATGAGCTAAGCAAAAATGTCCATTATAAATTAAATAGCTTTACACTGTAGATTAGGTAGCCACTTCTGATTTGGCAGTCAAAGTTCAATTTGTATATCACTGCTTAAGACAAACAGACAAGAATATGTTTTATTTGTTACTTTTTCATACAGTTAAAATTATTACTGATAATTAAATACATAATTTTACATCCAATATATATTGGATGAAGTGGAACAAAGTGTAGGTTACACTACAGTTAAAACTACCTTGAGGCAAAAGCAAGCAATAACTGCTTTGGATCAGATCAGTTCATTTCCAAGATCTACTGAAGACAGTAAGGTATTTGGTACAGTGGCAAGGAATCAGATGATACTAATCATCTCAGCATATAATACTTAGAATGTGAATATTAAAAACCTTGAACAGATTGGTTGCATACAGGTGCACAAGAAATAGTGCAGAAGATGGTTTCCCACTTTTTTTAGTAAAAATTAGGGCAAGATTTTCAACATACAAGGCGGCTAATATTCTCCTTGGAAAATCTCACAAGGGATGAGCATGACTTACAGGCTGTGTATCACTTCCGCTGCAACTGCTGTAGACAGTGACTTTAAACCCAGAAAGAAGTGAATAAATCAGATATCTATGCTCATTAGGAGGGGTGAGGGGGAAGCTGATACATAAACTGAATCTATTTGTAACAATGATGATTCCTTTAGCTGAAACAAATAACACAGGTGATTGTCTGCTTCAGCCTTCCTGACAACATTGTGAAGCATTTTGTCGTTCAGAATTGAAGAGGGGGGGGGAAAGAAAAGGAAAAAAGGACCCACAAAACCTAATGATAGAGGAATACTCCTTGCTAGGACTGCAGAATGTCATAAAGGCATCCACCCAAAGCAGACACTCAGTGAAGTTACCCCACAAGATACGCAGCTCCTGGGGAGCTAGTGACCTTGTTCAACCTTGCTGCATGGTATAGAGAACCAACGCAGCAGGTCAGTGACTAGCCCACACGGCAGTACCTGTACTGACTGAAATTAGTTTATTGTATTTTACTACAGCCAGCCAGAATCAGAAGAGGAATAAGGGGAATACTATTTATGCTAGAAAACCTTCCCACTCCTGAAGAGCCCACTCTTACAGAGAGGGGTGCTGTGTGACCCCATGTTGTCCGAACCAAGCCACATAGCGCTGTTAAGGGCAGATAAGGTTTTCAGAGTAATTGTGTAACTATTCAGTGCATGGATGGTGGAATAAGTCTGAGGGATGGGGAAATCATATAAAAATGTTCTTTACATGAACCACAGAATCTTGGTTCAGAGGAGGAGAAACAGGGCTGCATTCTCAAGAACTAACCAGCAACATTTTTGTTATGTATTTCTCTTGCTATTTTTCCCCTGGTGACATAAATGCAAGCTCTCTGTTCCATCTTCAACCCTCAGGACTCTGTTACTCTCTGCCTGGCAGTGTTGTCTGGGACTGAGTGATATGTAAACTTGCTTTATCCCAGGAATGTACTATTTCATTATGAAATAAAGGTGAAGTTGCACTTCAGCATGAGATGAGGAGGTAACTGTGTGCCTTATACCAAAGTTTAGCTTTTTCCAACCCCACCAGTGTTTTGTGGCTATGTTTTCCAGACTGAACACATAGTACTTATAGCTAAGAAATATTTCTGCTTTTCATTTATTTTGATAGACGGTACTTTTGAATTTGTCAGGTAATGAGTGCTAAAAATTGTAACATTTCATGTTTTCTGCAAACAGTCAGGAGTAAGAAGAGATACTCCCCACCTGTTAATTTTCTTAAAAAAGCTTTCTCTTTTTTCTGACAAATCCTTTGTCCTGTTGAAAGTAAGGTGGTACCAAATGCAGGTATAGAGAAGCACAATATAAAGTGTGATGTGGAGGATTATAGAATGGCACGGAACTCTGCAGACCTCTATTGAGTGGATTCTACAGAATATAATATGATATATAAAATAATCACCATATCCTCACCACTTCCAGATTCTCAGTCTTTTCTCAGGTGATTTATCTCCTGGTATCACAAAAAGAACTTCTGATGCTGAGCAACTGAATGGTTAATTTATTCATGGCATCTATCCAATGTATGTATCAGGATAGCTGTAAAGATACCAGATGTTCATCTGAAAACAACTTTAACGGGAATAACAACTCTAAACAATTTCAAAAGCTTCTCAGTTTCTGCCCCCCCCCCCCCCCCCCCTTTCTGTTTAAACTTAAGAATTTTCTCACTGGGTGATTTTTTGCTCTTTTCTTTTCTTCTCTTTTTTTTTTTTTTCATTTGTTTTTTCCCTTTGCTATAGTGAAGTAGACATAACCAGTTTTTTAGAGAGATATGTCCTGCTGATCAAGTTTTGCTTCTGAATAGCTCACAGATTTCCTGACACCCATAAATATTCAAGCTCAGTGGGTATTTGTGCTCCCTGGAATCTATAAATATACTGCAGATTTTGATTGTTTTATGATGGAAGTTTATTTTATTTTATTTTTGCCTTCACAGTTGGCTTTGGGGTTTTTTTCTGCTTTATAGACCCTTGTCTTTTTATTAGTTCTGTGTTCCCTGTTGATTTTATGTTTTATATTCCTGCTGTCACCACCAGCATCTCACTGTAAACAAGAATGTTGTATCTCAGTGGGTTATTTTCTCTTAATAACCTGTGATACAGTATATAAATAAACCGGCGAGGAGTTCAGAGGTGCAATTTATTAGAGTTATTGCAATGTGACTTCAGTAATGTGCTCAAGTTCTTTAAAAACTTTGGTGTGCTCTGAGTTGAAGACGACAGCTATATATTGCAGCTCAGGAGAGAAAAATAAATATCAGTGTAATGAAATATATACAAGTCCAACTCAATAATAATTGCAATTTCTCAGTGTCAATGCTTGGAGACTTATGTGTACCTCAGGATAATTCAAGCAAAAGTAAACCAGTAAGGTAACATATTATCCAGGTTAGGCTGGAAGAATGAAACCAAGCCAAATGGCAAACTACACAAAACACTCCGTCCTCTCTATACTTACATCACTGTTAACTACATGATGACATATTCAGATCCTAGTATGGCCCTGTTAAACTTCACATTATACAATCATATTTCAGATGTGTTATACCTATGGAGAAGAGCTGTGAAAAACAAGCAAAACATAATTCAGAGGTTGCTTGACTCGATCTCAAAGTTGTAATGAAGTCTCCAAATCACTCAAATGAATTTTTGAGCACACTTTTTAAAAAATCTGATTAAGGTGAAACCCAAAATTTTATCAGCAATAATGTATCTGTGCATAGAGAATAGAGTTGTCAGCTCTCAAATGTCTGTGAAGGCTACTGTGCTTTTCATGATTCACTGCTGTTCATAAGAAATTAAAGCACAGAGAATCCAGTGTTTGATGTGAGTCACATTAAAGGAAAAAAACAGAGTGTTCACAGCAGCTAAAAAGCGGTGTTCACCCTACCCTTCCTCATCTTTATAAGCTGATATGTTGGCTCAAATAAAAGCTGTTCTGCCATTCAGGATGTTTTGGAATCACTTAACATTTTCAGAAGTCATTCCTAAAAGAATATTTTGGAACTGTTTTAACTCAATACTATGATTTATGTATGTTCAACACTATACTTCATGCTCTTTTCTAAGATTAAATTATAATTCATTACCTTCTCTAGACATCGACATCACCCCACAGAGAGTGCAGGTGGTCCATGGAAGTGTGACCAGAACTTTTGACCAGGCATACCGCTAAAAGACAAGATAGTCTGTATTACACCTCAAATAATGTAGATACCTGGCATGAAAAATCGAGGTTGTTGGAGCTGTCTGCATTGAAACTATTTCACACCTGTGGAAGCTGGAGATACCAGAAACCTTTTTTTGGTGAAATATCAGGCTGTCCTGTCTTATCCAATCTACAATTCACAGAATCCATAAGCATGTACCCTTTTTGTCTGTGGTAAGGGAAACAGCTGACCTAAAAAGGATGAATTTACTTTTGTCAGTTATTATTGTCAGCAGAGCAATTCTGCACAAAGGCCATTTTACACTAGTTGTATTTGGTTTTAGAACTCCTTTGCTGACATTAATAATTTCATTCTCATGAATATCTTATTCTCTCAATGACTACTGACAAATATCTGCTAGTAGATGCTCAGCCAACTATAGGATTCCATGACTGTCCCAGGATTGGTATGTTCAGTAAAGACCTGCTCAATGCCTTTGTATATTGCTCACATATGCATAACCATATTTTACCTTGCTATATAGGAATGAGTCCTATGGGATTTATGGATGTTAAATGTCAAGGTTTTTTTAGTAGGCGGCAGGAGCTGAGGGAAGCTAACACCACAAAGGCAGTGCTTAGGTCCTATCTCAGCTCCTGCCTTGTTAAGTTGCTGGGAACGCTGCCACTGATATTAAAGGGAACAAGATCAGGCTTGTTTCTCCTATGTAGGCGCAATCAGGATTCAATGACAGATGTGACATCTCCAGCAGAGAGAGCCTTCTCTGGCATCAGAGAGAACAGATCCTCTGTTCTTGTACAGTGAGAGTTCCAGACTGTCTTACAAAAAAGGAAAATCTCTTTTAACTTAAGTAACAAATGCATTGTCTGTATTACTACCATGATAGTTCTGGGCAAACCATATAGAATCCTATAGGAGTTTTTTTATTACTATTTTAATCACAGCTGTTTCAAGATCACCTTTAAATCCTATGGAAACATTTATGTATCATCCTTTCATAATACTCTGCGGGACTTCTATGAGAAAATCAGATAAAATATAGGAACATAGGCAAATGTAATTTACAATCCCTCAAAAAGGTATGAATATTTTTTTCTTTTTCCAGCTTTCCTTTTGTTAATATTTATATTAGTCTGCTCTTCAGAGATATAATGATCCTCTTTTCCCATTATATACACTGTGGATGTTTTTTTCTTTTGTATGATATTGTAGCAAATGCACTACATATGAACTGGAACACATATCACGATATGTCTTAGAAATAGCTTTAATCCTGGGCATTTTTTAAAATAAGGAGGATACAGCAACAACCTTTGCCTGTTTTCCCAGAGAATGACATTTTGCTCTTTAGTACGCAGCCATGTTGTAAGTATTTTTTCATCTGCAATAATCTAAACAGTAGAATAAGAGTTTATTCTTTCTCTGGACAAACAAATAGGCCTAAAATTAATCAGATCTTTCTCTTACGTACCTGAATTTTCATGCAAGGTTCTCCTACTTTATATATATATGAACTGCTATGAGGATACATCTGAAATGTCTGGCTGGGAATATTACACACACGAGAACTGGAAACTTGATTTACATTCACTAGCATTTTCAATGAGTTTACACCTCATCACAGATAATTATTTGTGACAGCATTCTATTAATTAAAAAATAAATTGTCAACCTTTTTTTATCTCTAAACGTAATATAAGAAAGAACTATCAGAAACTGCCACCTCAACTGAAGGACCTGAGCAATGAAAAGGGAAGATAATTTTTGTTATTATTTATTCCTTAGTGCACAGATGACATCAGATCTACATGATAGCCAGTGCTGAAGCTTCTGGGATCTGTTCTTCCTGAAAGCTGTCCTATCACTTGCAAAACTGAAAGGTATGTTAGTTCATCATCCCAAGGTGTTATATACTTGTCCTGCTGTCATCCACCACTTGTCTATGATGTCTCTAATGTCTGCATGGTCTGAATGCAAATTAAATAAATGCAAAGTATGTGGGAGGGAAGAACATTTGTAAGTACTTTTTAAATCCTCCTGGTTCCTTAGGACTAGATATTTCTTTGTCAAGGCCTTCTGTGTTATTAAGAGGGGAATAATGGTAAGTGAATGACTCAGTATTAATTGTTTCCTCACATTAGTAGCATATAGAATGTTGTTTAAATAGCTGATTTTTAGGCCTTTACTTCAAAATGAAAACTCAAAATTTCGCCAGTCCAAAAATTTTTTTTTTCCTTTGGGGAGGGAGGGAAATTTTTCTTCTTAACATTCTGTTCATCCCTAACCTCCTGTTTATTCTTTACCTTCGGGTGATGTTAACTAAATTCATTATAGAATGCCCAACCGTAATACACCCAGTCTCCTTCTTATCAGTACTATTACAATTGTTTTGGCAAATGTTTATTCAGATGACTTGTTCTCCTTCACCCCAGTTTCTGGTAAATCTGTTTTAATCTTTGCCTAGTTCATTTTTATTATCATTACATTTCTTATGTAAATTGTAATGGTGCAATTCTTCAGTGTGTGAATGTGTTGACTTGCAGTGTGTACTTGATCTTAACAACAGTAGCAAAGATTTCATTGTTTTCAGTGAGGAAAGGATTGACCTACAGTCTATCAGCTATATCAGATTCTGAAAGAAAAATGTGATATATAAATATCTGATCCTATCCATGCTGATAGGTGCTTCATATTCTAAAATACGCAGTTGCTGATATAAGCAACATGGAGATATATTTCCTTTAAACAGGATGGATATTTCTGGAGGAAAGATTTTATCAGCTGAAAGCTGCCAGACAGTTTTAATGGAATTCCATTCTTCTGAAATTATTTGAAATGCTTAGCAATTTCTTGATTGATAGTGTTTGCCTTATCTGTATTAGTAAATACACATATGCAGGAGTCCAGCTACTACATGGTGCCAAGGACTACACAGGAAGCTATAACATGATGGAGAACATGATGAATATGACAAATGGAGATTCATGTTCTAAAATATATTTTGGAACTTGGTAGTATACTTTTCACCACATAAGAAGGAAAAAGTCCTTTGCAACTCCTTTCAAAATGAGTGACAGGGAGAGCTAAAGCTTGTTTTTGCTTAAGGTAGTCCATGGGTTGTTGCTTAATGCACTTACTTATGATGGATAAGACACTCTTTCAAATGGGTGTTCCGTGTGATTCCAATGCATGAAGTTATGATGTCATTCTCTCAGCTGAATCTGTTCATTCTGTATAAATAATTAAATGTTTGTTGGAGTGGAGCAAGAGAGTGATTCTGTTCCTAAGTTTTTGAGGCATTCACAGTGGAAATTACATATTAGGGTTCCAGCCTATGCCTGAATCAGGCAAAGATTTAAACTTGGATTTATCACTGCCTGAGCAGTGTTTTAACCAACAGAATGGCTGAAAAAAGAGGAGAGAAAATTTGGAGGTTTTATTTTTTTCAGATCATATATTTTATCTTGAACTCAAACAAAGTTTTTTTAAAAGGTTTCACAAAAAAGTCTATGTTTACCCACAAAGGTTTGGTTTTGACAAAGTAATGTTTTACAATTGGAAAAAAAAATTATTAGAATATTTTGGACCAGATTATCGGTCCACTTACTTACTTACATCTAGATACTCAGCATTTAAACTTTGTGCAGGTTGAAAATATTGCATCAGTAGACCTTTATTCCCAGCGAAGATGTATGATAATACGCGTATAAAATGTTTAAATAACACAGTTGCTGCCTACATATGCGATTTCATAGAAGACTTAATGGCAATTAAGTGACAAGCTTCTGATCACTTCAGTTTTCTAGCATTTTATGAGAAAGAGAGAGAAAAAGACAGGAATAAATTAATTAACCTCGTATGCTTTTATATTTGCAATTTCTGCAATGTCATGTACTACTGAAATTCTACTTCTCAGGAGATAAGGAAAATATATATTTTATCTGCATATGCATTATGTGGGTTTTGAGTGGATAGCAAAATAACCTTTTAGCAGTAGTATGAAAAAAGTGTCTATTTTGGTATAAACTCAGATTTTCTCAATCTTCTGTACTAACTGGGGCTATTGAATTTTTAAATATATGTAAAGTTAAATGAATTTTATGTACCTATTTCAGCTACCGATATTGCACTAACCCCTCGGACTTAACACAGGAACATACTTAGAAATAAAATGGATTTTTTCCTGGGATTTCTTAATGCTCTATGCAATTGTTTGGTAACCAGAAACAGAAGCTTTGAAAGAGAAAGTATACTGTACTTATATAGGCTTGTTTATCCATTTATTTGGCTTTGTGCTTTTCATATATTTAGTTAGTATTCAGTTTTGATTTCACGTTAAATGCTTTGCTTTTAAAGTTTCAGGCAGTTACTGGATAATTTCATGTGCAAAGAGGTTAAAGCTAAATAATGTAGCCAAATAGCAGAAGCTTTCTTTGAG
The DNA here is from genome assembly GCF_030463565.1 of Pelecanus crispus. Taxonomy (NCBI): domain Eukaryota; kingdom Metazoa; phylum Chordata; class Aves; order Pelecaniformes; family Pelecanidae; genus Pelecanus; species Pelecanus crispus. The sequence goes on along the minus strand of NC_134648.1, from coordinate 41,148,929 downwards.
AATGCTGCTGGAGTTTGGCTTCCATGTCACGTACTGGGCCATAACATGTAAAATAGATGTCTTCCTCTGAAAGCTCTGCAGCGAGAGAACAGTCTTAAAAATGGGGGGAGGGGAGATATAGAAATAAATTAAAAAAAAAAAAAAACCCAAAAAGAGAAAAGAACTGAGAAGTTACTGAGAGAGACTACAATTCAAAGGTGTTAAGTCATTATACAATTATACATTGTAAGGAATTTTTAAATACCAATAGATCAGTGAATAAATTTTGTGAATCTATGCAACATATGAGAAATTGACTCTTGAATTCCAGTCTGGTAACACTGCATTTTAGCAATAGTTGTGGTATAAAAATAGGCTTCAACAGGAATGCATCAGTTTGAACCAACAAGAAGCAATGGTGCTTGCTTTGTGATAAATTGACATGAAAGCAAAATCTTGGCAATCTCCTATATTATTTAGAGGAGCAGTGATCAAAGGAAGAGGGATACAAAGAACTAGCACTCTTGTATATTCTGTACTGATGCAGAGATATTGTCAGTAATAGTGAATATAATTACTACCAAGAAGTGCTGGGGAAATGCTTTTAAAACTCACATTTATAAATCTTTGCTGCAAGTTAGAAGGAGAAGAGTAAAAGGAAGCCAGGCAATATTCAGATGCCTGCTATTATTTATGGTGGTTTATTTATACTGCTACTTTTTCTTGTGTAGTGATGTTTTCTCAATACATTGCTTTTTATGCAGCCACTGGATGTGCAGTGTATTTTATTATAATTATCTTGCTCTTTTACAAAAAGATTGGATTCTAATTTTCAAAATAATGTACTCTGCCTTCATATTAATAATAAGAAAAACAATGTCTTTATTCTCAAGCACACACTAAAAGGGGAGGCTATAGGAAGTTTCTGGTTTTGCACTTTGTCAACAGCGGTCCACTCCATCAAAATTTCACCCTGATTCTTGTCAGCAACAGTGAACACAATGGAAACCTGGTGCACAGAGTATAAAACTGTGCATGAGCTTCAGATTCTTTCTTTCCTGGATGTACACTAAGCAAGACATACTATTATTGTTCTGGTGTCTCTCTGGGGTCTGAAGATCAGGCATGACAATGGGTAGAAAAGCTGCAACAGCAATGATTGATACAATATTACAAATGGCATTCTCATTTTTTCCTCCCTCTGAGTAATGCAGCAAGCACTTCCAAAATCCACACTTCAACTTATTTTCTGGGATGAGGGGAATAAGATGATATTTTTATTATTTTATTTGTAATACTCTTAATAATGGCTATTATAATTATTATTAATTGAAAGAGCAGATTCGTATTTTACAAGCTTTATTCAACGTACTTAAGAAGAGTTTTATGTGGAATCCAGAGACTCACATCACTCTTAATTTCCAGAAAAGGAATCCTTTGTTTATGATAGTATATCAGAATTAACATTCTGTGAAATATAAAACCAGTAGAAGTACTGATTATCATTCACCATTTTGTGTGACTTCATCATAAGTCTCAAAGTATTTAGTGTCTTTCTTAAAGCACTATCTTCATTAATTTACACGCAAATATATTTTTAAAAAGGACTTTTTATTCTAATCCTTGTAAGTGAAGCTTGGAAATATGACCTATAATGTCCTGAAAAACAGAAAAATACTGCTTGTGAATTATATAAATTTTTTTTTTTCAAGTCCTATTATGAAAATTGATTTTTGGTAAGCCTGACATACACTTGTAAACATTTGCTTAGGACAATACAGAAGTCCTAGAGTCCAACATTCACATTTTTTTGACGGATGATGAACCATTTGCCAAAACAGTTCATTAAATTTATCTGTCCAAAGGGGCTGTAAGATATGTCTACTCCAGTGGTTCAGTGTAAAGTTCACTTTGTAACTGATCTCAGGGGCACTGGAGACAGATTAAAAAAAAGGCATGGGGATATGTGTTGGACAGAGATTTCACAGCCCTCTTGCTCCTTTAATCTTTCTACCAGCAAAAAGGGAATATTCAGGCCAAAGAGGGAAGTATTCTAGGATCCCAAAACTATTCCATCCTCAAAGAGTACCTCTTCTGTACTCTTTACCTTGGGTAGTGTTACGATCCGATTTGGATGAGAGGAGGGTCCCCTTGCATTCTAACCGGCCTCAGACAAGTCTGGGAGGCCAGGGGTGGCTAGACCGACCTCTCAGTTCAGGTTCGATCCCTTCAAGCGAGATTAAGACACAAGCGAGGTCAGATGTTGTAAGTCCACCCGTTTATTAACCGCTTGGAGAAGAGAGAAAAACAGTGATAGAGAAGGAAGGAAAACTAGAGAGGAAAATTAAGCAAGAGTTTGGGAGAGGAAAGCGCAAACAGTCACCACCATGGATCCACGGCGTCCCGGGGGTCCCCGCTTCTGGGGTCTTTGATGGCGGGTGAATGGCACCAGGGTCTTCAGTCGCCAGTGATCACACGGGGGTCTGGGGTGGGGGTCTTTTATAGCCTGCGCGCCCGAGGCAACAACTTCACGCTTGCACAGAACTCCCTCACATCCTGCTTGCCCAGGGCGATGGCACGTACCCCGCGTCCCCGAGCCCCCCTATGCCCGGGGTCTCAGGCGCCGACCGCGTGCACATGGCCGCAGTCTGCTCGGAGCAGGCTGTTACCAGGGCCTCGCTGCTGTCCTTGTTTCCACGTGAGCGGGCAACACCCTGCACCCTTTCCTGCAAGGTCCTGCCCGCTTCATGTGGGCAAGCTCTGAGACAAATGTCCAGCCATTTTGTCCCTCACAGGTAGGATAAATTCTTTCCTCTTTTTCCCTTCCAAAGAATCTAGCCTGATTCTTTTGCCAGGTGCTAAAGGGAATATAATCTTTCAAAGGAAATGGAAGTACCTAAGAATTTTAGTCAAGTAAAAATATTTCATAACTGCCATACCAACTGGACTGAAAATATAAAAATGTAACTTTAAGAATGTACCCGTTTTTATGACAAGTTTTGGGTCAGTTGTTCAACTGTTAAAATGTGTGAGAAAAAATAACGGGTTACATTAGTTGCTTTTCTTTTTTACCAGCTGTAACAGCAGGTAGCAATCTCACTTTACCTTGAAGGTGTCATTCATTACAAGCTACTTGCTTTCAGTCATGGGGATTTATATAGTGGAAAATCACCAGGGAACCCCACTACTCATCTCTAAAATAACATACCATAAAAGCATTGAAATTAATATCTTTTTACAAGGTATTCAAATCATATATTTTGCTTGCAGTTGGTTTCCTTACTGGAAGCTGAAGGTAGCCAAACATAAAGTCCTTTTAACCTTGGCAAGGAAACGTGTATCAGAGGACCTTTAACACTTAGAGCAAGTGACTCATGATGTTATACTACTTTTAAATTTTCATCTATCCTGCAGTACCTTCTTGCCATCATTTAAACCATGACAGTCTCTGCCACTACCCCAGATGGCATCTATAATAACCCTGTGTGTGAACAATAACTTCTACTGAAGTGGTATGGCTACTCCACAGACAGCTTTAGGGGTTGCACAAGAGTAGAGAAGGATGAACTTCTGTGCTCTATGACTGCAAATGGGATTTATGTAATATGTTCAAGAATTGAAAGGAAAGAATGAAATACAAAAACTCCCCATAATTTATGAGTGATGTCAGTGTCTTTATTAGTTTTAGACCATGCAGCACTGGTTAAGATCAAGGTAAGTTGTCAACAGCAGTGAGATAGAAAATTAAGAGGTTTGTCATTTGTTAAAATCCTTTCAATGCAACACTTTTTAATGAGAACACAGATTAGCCAGGCTCTAAAATGTTTAGGCGTCATTGGTTTTCAAAATTCAGTTTCCTCCCAGCACAGTCCTGACACTTGGGATCCTCTGTTCATTTATTCTGTTGGATTATCTCAGAAGTTTCATCACTCTGCCTTTTGAATGCTTTACAAATACTACTGATTTAAACTTTAACCTGTTAGCACTCATGCAAGTCTGTCACAGTTCTTTAGTCTCCTCAGGACTAGCACCAGTGGATTATTGTAAAACAAAATTCAAGCTCTCTACTTGCATTTCAAATGACAAACTATAATCTGCAGTATTCCTAATTAACTTTTGAGTTTCTGGCTGAAACTTAAGAGACACATTATTTATACACATATATGTATGAGTGAGTGAGTGTGTGTGTGTACGTACATATATATAAGTATGTGCACTTATATGTTTAATTTTAAGAAAGTCTTGAGGTTTCTAAAATTAAAATCACAAAACAGCAGATAGTAGCATAAATATTACTTTAATCAGCCATATTCTGGTAAATTTTCTCAGCTTGATGAGACCTAAGGCAACTACTCTCAATGAAGTCAGTATCTATGAATTAATCTGAAGAAATTCTCACAAATTTAAGTCAGTATCACAATCAGTCTCAAGATGACTGCCACAATTTTTTTTTCAAGTAATATCTGTTGCACTGTTATCAAAATCATAGTTTTCTAGTTTGCAAATTATTTTAATATGAGTCAAAGAGAATGTGTAAAATTCTTAAGCTTCTTAAGCAATTATGATTATGTACTGAGTCTGTCTGGAATGGAGTTCATTTTCTTCACAGCATCTTGTATAGTGCTGGATTTTTTAGATCTGTGACCAAAGCAATGCTGATAACACACCAATATTTTAGCTGCTGCTGAACAGCTGATTGCAGCATCAACAGCTGCACAGCATCAAGGCATTTTCTGTTTCTTACTCTGCCCCCCTTAGTGAATAGATTGGGGAATACGCAAGAGTTTGGAAAGGACACAACCAGGAAGATGACCCAAACAAACCAAAGAGATATTCCATGCCATATAACGTCATCCTCAGCCATAAAAAGGAAAAAGAGGGTGTTTTAGCAGGGTTAGCCATCTTCTGCTTGGGAACTGGCTGGGCATTGATCTACCCATAGGAGATGGTGAGTGACTGCCTTTGTGTCACTGGTTTTGTTGTATTTTCTTTCTATCTTCTTCCACTTCTGCTTCACTTATTAAATAATTTTTATCTTGACCCACAAATTTTCTTGTTTTCATTCTTCTATTCCTCTTCCACTGTCCCACTGGGGGTGGGAGAGTGAGTGAGCATCTGGGTGGTGCTTAGCTGCCTGGTGGGGTTAACCCACAACAGGTTAGTTATTAATCAATATTTGTATTTTGGAAATTGCTGTTTTTAGAAAAAATCTTTCATGCCTTATGAATTATGTTAAATGCAATAAGATTTTTTTTTTTTTTTTTTTTTTTTTTAATTCTCAGCATTAGACATTTGACAAATGTTCCAAGTTCAGGGTTTTTTTTCCTTTCTAATCCACATTGTGTTCAGCTCATAACTAGGTGTGGGCTAGAGTCAAAAAGCTGGCCACCTGTTAGGAATAGAGCTAAGAGTTTTCAAAACCAAAAGGTGATCCTTTAAAATCAAAATTTCAGTTCTCTAGTTTTCACTGACACAGAACCATGGTACCAGATGGTTAAGGTTTATGATACCAGAGCCAGCATGAGGTTTCTCAGCAATGTCACATTCATCAGCAGAAAAGGTTTCTTATGGATGTAGGTGGAGCAAAAGAACTGGGAAGGGACACAGAAGTTCTGTGGAGATGGATTGGAAAAAATCAGTGGAGCTTTGAGACAATGGGAGGTCTTGGATTTAAGAGTAAGAAGAATCCATAGGGTTTCAGGCAACTGGGTAAACACTCAGAGGACTACAATGGTTTTCTCTAACAGGTCTAATGCTGAGATATGAGAGCCTGTTTTCTCTTGCTCCCTATCACATGATGTAAGCTGTCATTGGTCCACTGATTTCACAGTAAATATTACTCTCAGAAGGAAGAAGTAGATCTTCAGTTGTAAAATAACTCTGCTGAAGTCAATATATACACTGAAGCAGTCACTGTAGAGCTAATCCTTTAAAAAAGAACCTGTGTAGAGTTTCAACTTCATCTGATGAAACACAAAGCAAAATTATTTCAAACCAGCTTTGTTCAAGAGTAAACTCAGATTTAGATTACCTCCAAGTACTGTTGTTTTAAAAATCACTTTATCTTTCAGCTCCCCTTTCTTTTCTGTCTTGTAGAGGTGTTTGAATTTGTCAGTAATACAGTAGAGATTCTTCTCTTCACTTCAGACAAAGTGACTGCTGAACAAACACGCAGATGGTCACAAACTTCAATGCTCATGCTAGCTTTCCCACCAGTTCATACAGTCACTGCAATCAGATGTTGATGTATATGCTCTTAAATTTTTGAAATGGAGATCCTGTATTCATGAGCAATGAAGGGCCTGAGTCTATCCAGATGGCAATATTCAAGTATTTTGGAGAATATTTCACATCAGAGATCAATTTATAAATCACACAATTTGCGTTGAGTTTGGACTTCTGCATTATTTGCCATAATATATGAAGCTTCTGAACTGGAGGTTTATAATTGCAGTTCATTTGAAAGACTTATTAAACACTAATATACTTCCAATGATGCAAGCCATTTACACAGGCACACACAAATAAGCATGCACACTAAGTATAGGAATTCTTTACAGGACTAAATATCCAAACGTAAAATTTGAATATTTGTCAGAGCTACTTTCCTGTGTCTGGTATTCCCAGTGTCAGTGAAATAGTAACATTTCCTTAAAAAAGCAGAAATATTGCTAGTCATTCCTTTTCCAAAACAAAAATCAAATTATATTTCTTTTGAATATTAAACATTGTTTCATGATGTTTATGAAAGCAGATAATTATGCAATAATTCCATATTAATTTACAACTATATGTGTATATAAATTACTGTCAACATCAGGTGAAGTGAAATAGTTACTTCAATGTAAGTACCAGGATAAAGTGGAAGGTTAATTGAATCTATCATTGCAGTCAGCAGTCTCATATCTTAGAGAAGAAACAGAGGAAATACAGATTGGTATCACCATTCTGTTTTCATCACTGCACTTTCTGCTCTTCTCCTTTACTGTTCGTATTCATTTATGATGACCTGGCTATTAGTCCTTCTTATCTTTTTGTACTTTTTGCCCTTCTCTCCCTGGCATTACTGTTACAAGAAACAAAAATTCTTGCTCAAAATTTATTTTCCCTTCGTATTACTATTTACCAACAGGTAAGGTAAGAAGGTGGCATTTGTTTCTTTTTTTTTGTAGCAGTTAAGTCCAGCCTGGCAAGCATGGGAAAACGTTTATAGCTCTGCCATACCAGAAACAAGACTATATGCCATTCTGATTACACAGGATAATCTTCAAAACAGCTTGCAAATTTGACTACTTTTCCGTTACTAGACATCCCAGCTTGAGACTCTCTCCTGGATGTGGGGTATCTGGATCTTACTCAATTCACAGTAACAGCAAAGACTGTAAAAGTTCCTCTTGACATTAATTTTCCTCTTTTTAGTTTGTCGTGGTTTAGCCTCAGCCAGCAACTAAGCACCACACAGCCACTTGCTCGCTCCCCCTATCCTGGTGGGATGGGGGAGAGAATCAGAGGAGTAAGAGTGAGAAATGCTCATGGGTTGAGATAAGAACAGTTTAATAATTGAAATAAAGTAAAATAGTAATGATAATAATAACAAGATAATAATAACAAAATAATAATAACAATAATAATAATAATATACAAAGCAAGTGATGCACAATGCAATTGCTCACCACCCAATGACTGATACCCAGACAGTTCCCAAGCAGCAATCACTGCCTCCTGGCCAACTCCCCCCAGCTTATATACTGAGCATGACGTCATATGGTATGGAATAGCCCTTTGGTCACTTTGGATCAACTATTCTGGCTGTGCCCTCTCCCAGTTTCTTGTGCACCTGGCAGAGCATGGGAAGCTGCAAAGTCCTTGACTAGCATAAGCAGTACTTAGCAACAACTAAAACATCAGTGTGTTATCAACATTCTTCTCATCCTAAATCCAAAACATAGCACCATGCCTTCTACTAGGAAGAAAATTAACTCTATTCCAGCTGAAAACAGGACATAGTTACACTCTTTTTTTCAGAGCCATTCTTCGTACCGTAAATGTGAACTTTACTTAAAGCAATAATGCTGCCGATTCTTTCAGCGGGGTGGGGTCAGGACTCTAATCCATGAAAGATTTCTCCTGATGAATGTTGTCTAATAAAGCTGTGCAAAATCTTCCAATCTTGTTTCCTGATATTTCTGAACAGCTATTTCAGCTGGTTTTCAATCATTTGATAACGTGGTAAATTTTCATTTTTGTCCTTGTTGAACCTCATACAGTTGGTCTTGGCCCATCGGTCCAGCCTGTCCAGATCCCTCTGCAGTCACCGAGGCGAAGGGCTCTGGAGCGGAGGCTCATGCTGGGGCACCCTCGCTAAGGCAGCAAAAGTGCAGGGAGAGAGAAGGCACCCCAGCCCCCGGCCTAGAGTGGGAAAGAGTGGGAAAGGGCAAGCTGCTGATGAGCGGCAGCTCTGACTCAGTGTGGGCGGGGACAGGAGTGATGGTGGCCAAACCCCCTCACCTATAAAATCAGCCCCCAGGGAGCATGAGTGACCAGGATGGGCAAACAGGGTGTGGCATGGCAGAAGGGTGTGGTGCAGCAGTTTGTGCTGGGAAGGTCAAGTCCCCCTCCTAGCTCTAAAGGGAAACTCAGGTAGTGGTTATCGCCCTCCCAGGAGAGGACTTAGCAGCTATGGTTACCACTCGCCCGAAAGCCGTCGCCAGAAGGAATGCGGTGACCCAGACAGAGCTCCTGCATAACCATGCAGCCATTCAGGTCTCCAGCTGCAGGGAGTGCCTGAGCCTGTCGCTTGTACCAGAGGGCAGTGGAGATGGCAGATGTCTTTGGTGTGACCAGGTAGATGATCCACTCAGCCTGGTGGCAGAGCTGAAGGAGGAGGTGGAAAGGCTAAGGAGTATCAGGGAGTGTGAGAGGGACGTAGATTGGTAGAGCAACACCATACCATCCCTGGGGCCCAGGCAGCAGATGGAGGCCCCACAAGGAGCAGATGTTCCCCTACCCTCTTGCCAGCAAGCAGAAGGAGGGGACCTAAGAGAAGGGGGGGGAATGGAAACAGGTCCCTGCCCGGGGTGGCAGGCGAATCCCCTCCCGGCCTCCCTCACCTTCCCAGTTGCCCTTACACAACAGATATGGGGCTCTGCAACTTGAAGGCCAGGCAAGTGAGGAGGTAGGTGAAGGTCCAGCCAGGGGTTTGCCAAGGGTGAGTCAGTCAGCCCCACGCATTACAACTGCCCCTGTTAAGAAAAAAAGGAGAGTAATTGTTGTAGGCGATTCCCTCCTGTGGGGAACAGAAGGTCCAATATGCCATCCAGACCCACCCCACAGGGAAGTCTGCTGCCTCCCTGGGGCCTGGGTTAGGGACATTACTAAGAAAGTCCCCAACCTGGTACGACCCTCCAATTATTACCCACTGCTGGTTATACAGTTTGGCAGTGATGAGGTTGCAGAGAGAAGTCCTAAAGAGATCAAAAGGGACTTCAGGGCACTAGGGCAATTGGTTGCAGGATCAGGAGCACAGGTAGTGTTTTCCTCTATCCTGTCAATGGCAGGGAAGAATGCCAAATGGAACAGGAAAACTCACCTGATTAACAAGTGGCTCAGAGGCTGGTGCCGTCAGTGGAATTTTGGGTTTTTTGATCATGGGGAGGTTTACGTGGCACCAGACCTTCTGGCAACAGATGGAGTTCAGCTGTCTCCAGAGGGGAATAGGATTCTTGCTCATGAGTTGGCGGGACTCATTGAGAGGACTTTAAACTAGGTTCGAAGGGGGAAGGGCATATAACCAGGCTGGCTAGAGAGGAACCCAGCAGTGGCATGGCAACATTGAGGGTGAAATCGCCTGGCTCAAGTGCATCTACACCAATGCATGCAGCGTGGGCAACAAACAGGAGGAGCTGGAAACCATTGTGCAGCAGGATAGCTACGACCTAGTCACCATCACGGAAACATAGTGGGATGAGTCTCATGACTGGAGTGCTGCACTGGAGGGCTATAAGCTCTTCAGAAGGGATAAGCAAGGAAGGAGAGGCAGTGGAGTGGCTCTGTATGTTAGGGAGTGTTTTGATTGTATAGAGCTCAACAGTGGTGATGATAAGGTTGAGTGCTTATGGGTAAGGATGAGGGGGAAGGCCAACAAGGCAGATGTCCTGCTGGGAGTCTGCTATAGACCACCTAACCAGGGTGAAGAGATAAATGAAGCATTCTAAAAGCAGCTGGCAGAAGTCTTGCAATCGTTAGCCCTTGTTCTCGTGGGGGACTTAAACTTGCCGGACATGTGCTGGAAATACAACACAGCAGAGAGGAAACAGTCTCAGAGGTTCCTGGAGTGTGTGGAAGATAACTTCCTGACACAGCTGGTAAGTGAGCCTACCAGGGAAGGTGCCTTGCTTGACCTGCTGTTTACAAACAGAGGACTCATGGGAGATGTTGTAGTCGGGGGACCTTCTTGGGCTTAGTGACCGTGATATGATAGAATTTTCAATTCTTGGTGATGTAAGGAGGAGGGGCAGCAAAACCTTTACCATGGACTTCTGGAGGGCAGACTTTGGCCTGTTCAAGACACTGGTTGGGAAAGTCCCTTGGGAGGCAGTCCTGAAAGGCAAAGGGGTCCAGGAAGGCTGGGCATTCTTCAAGAAGGAAGTCTTAAGGGTACAGGAGTGGGCTGTCCCTATGTGCCATAAGACGAACCGGTGGGGAAGACGACCGGCCTGGCTGAACAGGGAGTTTTTGCTGGGACTCAGGGAAAAAAGGAGAGTCTACCACCTTTGGAAGAAGGGGCAGGCAATTCAAGAAGAGTACAGGGATCTCATTAGGTCATGCAGGGAGAAAATTAGAAAGGCAAAAGCCCAGCTAGAACTCAATCTGGCCACTGTTGTAAGAGATAATAAAAAATGTTTTTACAAATACATTAACGACAGTCATTATGACCAAAATAACAGTACAATAGGGCTTATTCTGGGATCTCAGAGTGGCCCAGGGGGCTGCACCACCATACTACCACTCCCTCCTTCTCAAGGAGAGGACTCCTTACGCTATTCCCCTGCTCCAGCCTGGGGTCCCTCCCATGGGAGACAGTCCTCCACGAACTTCTCCAATGTGAGTGCTTCCCACAGGCTACAGTTCTTCATGAACTGCTGCAGCATAGGTCCATTCCATGGGGTGCAGTCCTTTGGAAACACACTGTTCCAGCATGGGCCCCCCACGGGCTCACAAGCCCTGCCAGCAAACCTGCTCCAGCGTGGGCTCCTCTTTCTCCACGGGGCCACAGGTCTTGGCAGGAGCCTGTTCCAACATGGGCTTCCCACAGGGTCACAGCCTCCTTCAGGCATCCACCTGCTCCAGCGTGGGGTCCTCCATGGGCTGCAAGTGGATATCTGCTCCCCTGTTAACTTCCATAGGCTGCAGAGGGACAGCCTACCTCACCATGGTCTTCACCACAGGCTGCAGGGGAACCTCTGCTCTGGTGCCTGGAGCACCTCCTCCCCCTTCTTCTTCACTGACCTTGGTGTCTGCAGAGTTGTTCCTCTCACATAGTCTCACTCCTCACTCCAGCTGCAGTTTGTGTTCCTTTGGGTTTTTCCCCTTCTTAAATATGTTATCACAGAGGTGCTACCACCATTGTTGATTGGCTCAGCCTTAGCCAGCGGCGGGTCCGTCTTGGAGCTGGCTGGCATTGAGACATAGGGGAAGCTTCTAGCAGCTTCTCACAGAAGCCACCCCTGTAGCCTCCCCACTCACAAAACCTTGCCACGCAAACCCAATACAAATACTTACACAAACCATACACACACAATTGGATTTTGGACAGTAAGGGACTGGAGCAGACATACAACATAAAGAACAAGACCGCTGCAAATCCCATAAGACCTGGTTTTTAAAGGATTCTTTAGGACTTCTAGTTTTACAGGGAATTGTGAAGCTATGGAGGTTTGGGATTATTTTGAAAGTCCGGTGGATCAGCAAACCAAATAGACAGCTGAGGAGTGTACCAATTTGTTACAGACTTTCTTAAATATAGATGAGTTTTGTGAGGAAAACATCCTCTGTTGTTCAAAGGTTTTTAAGAATAGGTTAAACAAACTGCTGCCAGGATAACTAATCCCTTAAGGTAGCAGATGGATTAGATGGCTTTCCAAGTTTCTTTGTAGTCAAGTTTCCTTTAATTCAATTGTCCCTTGTTTCAAATTGTATATGGTCATCAGAACAGTAACTAATATAATAATATACTAACTAATATACTAAACTATTAGTAGATTGAATATTAGTTCTGCCAGTATCTTCCCCAGTATCCAGTGATAGCAACTTAAAGGAAACTTAATAGATAATCACTACTGACCAAAACCTAAATTTTCACCATTATGTACCTTAAATTCCTAGCTGACAAACTTGTGCATACTTCTGACTTGAATGTCAGCCAATAAAATTTTGCACTGAATCATCACTGTCATCAGAAAATATAAGCTATTCAGAAGTAGTGGGCCACAGAAACTATAATGAATATTGTTTTAGTGACAACTTACCTATGTGAACTTACAAGAAAAATGGGGCAGTTCTACAGACACATACAGACCCATGCTTGAAATAATTGTCTGTGGATTTCTTTACCTTCTTTGCAAGGGCAAAGGGGAGGTTATTTTTATTGAGTAGCTTGTAAGGGGTAAAATATAATGGCAGTCCTCCCTCCAGGTCTTCCTGATCCAGGCAGTTTCAAGTCCTTTTTTGATATCAGGTTGTGAGCAATGATGTTTCAGTTGATGGCTGACTTTACATTGATCAAAAAGCTCTCTCCTGCCTTGGTTGTCCAAGCAGAAGAGAAAACATCAGTAACTGAGAAAACACAAGTCATCCAGAACCTGTCAATGCTATAGGAAAGAATATACTCAACCTAAAAAGTAGACACACCAAAACCCCCCAAAATGTATTGGAACCTCACAGCTTGGCTAACAAAGCATATCATTTTTGAGAGAGGAAAATAACTAATGAATGGTGCATCCTCATTTTTACTGTATCACAGAGGCTGTCATTCAGAGAGCATTTAGAGGTCCTGATAATTCAAAAATAAATACTCTCTGTGAAGGCTTCTATTATGTTGGCATATAAAGGCATTTATATCATTCAGTGCAACTCAAAGCATTTTGGGAAGTACTGTATAAATTACATGTCTGTGGATGGAGTGACTTTTTCAGTCACACAAAGCCACTAATATTATATATGCTTTGATTTTTTTCTCATTCAAGCATGACCACTGACCCTTTGCCACTTAATGTATGACATTAGTTTTATATCTCCTCTCAATAATAGGACATCCAGTTATGTAGCATCTTCTAGTAATAAAATTTACCATCTACTTTAGTCTGAATCTAAATATACTTCTGAACATTTAACCTGCAGGAATTTGGTCTGGAGCTGTTCAGCTGCACCACATCTATAAATAGCTTAAATATATCTAAAATCAATGGAACAAAAGTCTGAATATGTTTGAATATTGCAATTCTAATAGTACAGCTGGTGAAACTCAGAGGTTTTGGGACTTAGTCCAAAGCTTATGGAGGCTAGTGGAAAGACTCTGAAATGTCTCAAAGGTCTAATCCCATTGTCCTGATTTCTACCGTAAATGTATAAGCTGCTCATGATCCACTCAGAATTCATTACAGTTTGACTTGAAATCTGGCCTCCATTTGCATGGACCCTTTTCAGAAAACTTGACCTGAGTTTTCAGTTAAACAGGCAGGGACTCTAACTATGTTGCTATATATGCTTGTTTTGTCCCTCTATATGGGTCTACATAACCTTCAGGGCCAGAGTGCAGCTCCCAGAGCACTGGCAGCCAACAGATGTAGCAGTTTGCAAAGCAGTTTCTGGGCTCTGCTTCTTTGGCATGTTCTTGAGTTTCTGGGCACTTTGTCAGAGACCTGGGAACTCCTGGGAACCCTCAGAGGAACATGAGGCTGCCTGCCGCTGCCAGGTAAGGCTAAAGATAAGGTAAGGCTAGTTCTAGCAGATTCTGAAAAACTGTCAGCTGTCCTTCATTAAATGGCACCTGCAACCTTTTTTCTAGCTTAAGCCTAATTAGGGAGGGTCAAGTCCTTCCTTTTAACCCATGCTAGGGAGAGGCCTATATAAAAGCCAGGCCCAGCACAGTCACCAGATGTAACAGTTTGTTCAGTAAGATGCAAGGAACAGGCCTGCAAACTCTCTCTGTCTAACCCATGCATGCTTAGGTATGGTGGAAGGAAGGCTCCTGCCCCTCCACATGACTTGCAGTTATGGAATAGATTCAATGCTCTTGTAGCTGACAAGTTTACTGCCCTTGACAGCTGAGAATGCTGTCAATGGGAGCATATTTTGTGGCTAAGCCTAAGCCACTCAGGACCATTAGGAAGAAGCAGTGAGTGACAGTGATTCCCTGCTGTGGTTGATGGAGGCTCACATCTGCTGACCTGACTTGTCATCTAGGGAGGTTTGCTGCTTGCCAGAGTCTTACATTTGGGATGTTGTGTCTGGCCCTATGACTGCTACCGCCAGCTACCCTTCCATATAGGCACTGATGATACTGCTGAGGTGACCTGGGAAATATTAAGCACGAGGACAGGGCTCTGGGGACAATAGTGAAGGGCATGGGGGGCCCAGGTGGTATTCTTGTCAGTCATGATAGGGAAGGGCCTGACTAAGACTCAATGGATCCTGCAGGTTAACAACTGATTACAACAGCTGGGGCTGGCAGCAGGGTTTCACTTTCTGTGGCCATGGGAACCTCTTTGAGGGCCATCAGCTGCTTTGAAGAGATGGGATGCATTTGACTAAGTGGTGCAAAAGTATCTTTGTCAACAGGTTGGCCAACCTGGTGTGGAGAGCTTTAAACTAGAAATGATGAGGAGCAAACAAAGAAGGAAGTTGGGGATAGGGCAGGCAAGCCAAGGGTCTGGGTTGATGCAAACAGAAGGGACGTAGCAATCAACAAAACAAGAGTGGAAATGGAATCCCTTCCAGTGTTGGCATGTAAAGAAGGAAATGCTTGCAGAAGAGCATTATAGGGAAAGCTCTACAGCCTGTATAAGGGAATCAGCATGCTTAGGTACCCTTCCAAAGTGCTTCTACACTAATGCATGCAGCCTGGGGAACAAATAAGAGTTGTCAGAAGTATACAGTTACAGGGCTAAGACCTCAATGGGATGATGGATATGTGGTGGGATGGCTCACGTGCCTAGAGTACTGCAATGGAGAGTGTTGTGGTTTAACTCATCAGGCAGCTAAACACCACACAGTCATTCACTCACTCTCCCTCTCCCCAGGGGGATGGGGGAGAGAATTGGAAAAAAAAAAAGTAAAATTCATGGGTTGAGATGAAGACAGTTTAATAGGATAGAAAAGGAAGGGAAAATAGTACTACTACTACTATACAAAATAAGTGATGCACAATGTAATTGCTCACCACCTGCCGACCAATACCCAGCCAGTTCCCAAGCAGCGATCGCTGTCCCCCTGGCCAACTTCCCCCAGCTTATATACCAAGCATGACGTCATATGGTATGGAATAGCCCTTTGGTCAGTTTGGGTCAGCTGTCCTGGCTATGCTCCCTCCCAGCTTCTTGTGCACCTGGCAGAGCATGGGAAGCTAAAAAGTCCTTGACTAGCATAAGCAGTACTTAGCAACAACCAAAACATCAGTGTGTTATCAACATATTCTCATACTAAATCCAAAACACAACACTATACCAGCTACTAGGAAGAAAAGTAACCCTATCCCAGCTGAAACCAGGACAGGAGGGATACAGGCCTTTTAGGAAGTACAGGCAGGAGAGGTGAGGAGGGGGACTTGTTTTTTACGGTAAGGACAGCTGGAATGCATGGAGCTCTGCCTTGGCATGGGTCAGGAGCCAGCTGAGAGCTTATGAGCCATGACTAGCAGGCATGCCAACATGGTTGCCATTGTAGTAGATATCTTCTATAGATCTTCTTATTAGGAAGAAGTAGATGAGGCCTTCTTCAAACAACTGGAAGAAGTCTCATGGTTGCAGACCCTGGTCCTCATGGGTGACTTCAACTACTCCAATATCTGCTGGAAGGACAATGCAGAAGGACACAAGCAATCTAGGAGACATCTTGAGTGCATTGGTGGCAATACAAAAGTGGGAGGAGTGGCTGATACACCAGAGCATTGTTCCACCATCCAGAGGCATCTTGACAAACTGGAGAGAGAAGCAGATGGGAACCTCAACAAAGGGAAAGGCAAAGTCCTGCCTCTCGGAAGGAATAACCTCAGCGTTACACAGTGGGAACCAGTTGGCTGGAAAGCAGCTTTGCAGAAAAATACCTGGAGTCCTGGTGAACAAGAAGTTGACTATGAGCCAGCAATGCACCCTCACAGCAAAAAAGGCCAGCATCGTCCTGGGCTGTGTTAGGACTGCTGCCAGCAGATTGAGGTAGGTGATCCTTCCTCTCTCCTCAGCACTGGTGAGGCCACAGCTGAAGTACTGTGTCCAGTTCTGGGCTCCCCAGTACAGTAGAGACACAGAGCTACTGAACGGAGTCCAGCAAATGACCACTAAGATGGCTAAGGGTCTGGAACATCTCTTATATGAGGAAAGGCTGAGAAAGCTGCGACCAGTTAGGCTGGAGAAGAGAAAGTTCAGGGGGGAACTCATCAATGTGTACAGATACCTGATGGGAGCAAATGAAAATGCTGGAGCCAGAATCTTCTCAGTAGTGCCCAATGACAGGTCAAAAGGCAACAGGTACAAATTAGAATACAGGAAATTCTACCTGAACACAGGAAAACATATTTTTACTGTGATAGTGGTTGAACACTGGCACAGGTTGCCCAGAGAGATTGTGGAGTCTCCGTCTGCAGAGGCATTCAAAACCTGAGTGGGCACAATCCTCCCCTGGCTGACCATGATTTGTGCAGTGGGGTTGGACTAGGTGATATCTAGAGGTCCCTTTCAACCTCAGCTGTTCTGTGGTTCTTCACAGCTTTTTCTGACTAATATGCTACAGATCCTGTTCAGTAGGAACAAAAGTGATTCTGTCTTCTAGTTTGCCTCTGTGGCACTGATCAACCCAATCAGTGGGAGGTGTTTCCAAACTAATTCCTGTGGATTCATCTTTGAGTTCCAATGGTGAATTCTTACTAGGTGTTTACTACATTCAGCAGGATGAGTTTCATGCTCCTGCCTCTGGCAGGAATACAAACTAAAGCTATGTATTCTCAGTTTGTGATTTACAGTGAAGTCTTATGAGAGTGTGCATGTAATTACTCAAAGAAATAGTAGGGGTTCAGGACACTTTCCAGTGACACCTTAATTATATTTATATGATAATGCACTATTTTTCTGTCCTTGACTCTCAAGTAAAAATAATATTTGCTTAGTTAATGTTTACTGGTACTTAATGATTGAAGGATTATCTGTATAAAAAAATAGAAAGGTATTATAAAAAGTAAAATATAATGGTACAGTGAATTATAGCTGGACTGTAAATGAAAAATTAAAAAGAAGATATCTCTTCCCCCCACACTTGAGTATGCACATTACTTTGCGTTACCCCACGACATTTAATTGTAACAATTTAATGTATACAGATAACATTCTTTTATCAGTTGAACGTGCACAAGTGTCTCAGGAATTCTAATGAAGAGTTACCTGTTCTACCTACTTAATATGTAAAAAAAAAAAAAAAGCATTATTTTATAACCTCTATGAAGCTTACTGTCTTTGTTTTGTGCATTCATTTTCTCTTTACACAGGGAGAATGTCTTTATAGGTAAGTGAACTTCTATTTCACCTTCTAAGAAGACTTAAAAGATTACTTGGCAGCAATGTTGCTGGCTCATATGACAACAGTAACAATTTTTCTGCTAGATCACATGCTCTAACATGCAGGTATTAGAAATCACATAACAGCTAAATCTCTTTGAATGAGAGTTGTGCTCCCTGCCATAGAAAATCGTAAAAGTAATCCTCAACATCCCAGAAATCTCATTTCCACAGGTTCAGAAGTAAATGTATAGAGAACACAATTAAAAAGATTGGTGTGCTTCATTCTACTGTCAGAGAGTGAAGTAGGTGGAAACTCAGCTTCAGTATCTTCATCTTAAAGGAAGGAAGGAGGAAATATTTGGATCCTTAGATGTAGCTGGAATTCTTAGTCCTTTCCCGTTGTTGCTGAAATGAAGACTGTCTAGGGAGAATCAAGATATGGGAGGATATGTCTGTCTGAGAAGATTTAACACAACCGTACTGCCTGTGAAAATTGATGTATAGAAGAGCAGAAGGACCTAATGAGAGGCATGATTGCCACAAATCTACAGTGAGAATGAAAAACTACACAGTAAGATTCAGCAAAATATAGGCACAGCTGTTTAAAAATTGGCATTCCACATCTTCATCATATCAGCAGATGTCAGATTTCATTAGGCAGCAGCTTGAAAGCCCTGAACAATCAGAGGTTGAAATATCAAGGGTCTACATTATTACCCGTCTTGCACGCTTTGACTGCCAAGCATTTCCAATGCAAGCTATCACAAGTAGCTGAATGAGCTAACCTTCACTATGTTTTCTTGAGAAATAAACAAAATTACGCTAAAGGAGGACTTGTAAAAAGAATTTCAAGTTTTGAAGGGATTTAGAACCTGAACCTCCCTGAAGGGTCTTCTTTCTCTTGGAGACAACATGTTGAAGGTAAAGCTCCTTGCATCACCTGGGTCAGGGTTGTGACTTTCACTCTGTTCTTTGAGCTGGGACCCAGAATCAAACAGCCTGACCTCTTGAACTTTAAACAAGATAATCAACTATAGATCATTTGGTCCAGTCAAGCAATTTTTTTTTTTTTTTTTAATTCAAGGCTTTTCTCCTTCTGCATCTTATGTCACATGCTTTCAGTCAGTAACTAAATCTGTTGGCTTTTGATCTGATGTCATATATTTTTTTATGAATCTATCTTGCATATGATAAAATTGAAGCTATTTAATGAGTCTGGTAAAGTTGAAATTTATAGGTAAAAAAACCACCCACACCAAATATAAACTACCTTTGCCAAATAAGGATCACTTTTCACATATATAATATCAGGAAAATTTTGATTTAAAAATGCTTTCCTTTTCATTAGTAGCACACACTTAAAGCATACATAAAGCACTATTTCCATTTTCCTCATTTTCAGCATTCCCTTTACTTCCATAATCCTTGAAGTAATTTGGCTTTCTCTGACATCTGTTCTAAAAGATGTACCACTTCATTAAACTTATCCAACAACAGCAATGAAAATTTTAAGAATTATGATAATCCTGCTTTGTCTCTGTGGACAGAAGCATTTTCCATTCAAAATAAATCATTAATTCAGTGTGAAGATTTAGTTTTCTTTCAATCCTTCCCCCACATCTCCCCAAATCCCTTCTTTCCTTGAGAAGCTGTAATCAACCTGAAGATCCTAACTTGCAAAGAGGAGGAAAGAAATGAATCCTCACCACAATGTTCCTTCACTTAAAGGTGTTTCCCAGGTAACCTAAAGGCGTTTCTTTTAATAATTTTTTTTTTTCTTTTTATTGAGGTAAGTTGGAGATCATATAAGGGTAATTTATTTTGCATCTGTTCTCAGGACTTTCATATGAGATATCCAAATGCCATATAAACAAAAATTAATGAAGCATCTCAAAGTCATTGCTGTGGTATACACATTTTATGGAGAGATAAAATCTGAAACACAAAACTTAAATTCTCATTTCTAGATCTCATGCCTTAGCCTCACAACAAATCAAGAAGTTGTAAGACAGATGACTTTCAGGTGCCATGAGGATGAAGTAGTTGATTACCAGTGCTGAGGAATGTTGTTTGGATTTCTAAAGAAATGCTTATAAATTTTTTTTTTAACATGGACCCTGCTCTATCCATTAGATTACTCTAGTTTCTGCAGTTTTCAGCAAAACTTTTTCAAAGTAATTCATATTTGACTTTTTTATTCTGTTCAGCTTCTTCTCCTTAGTTGTGTTGCTTATATAATGTTTTATTAGTGACATTGCCTACTTTCGCTGTTATTGGGATGTCACACATCCCAGATCATGAGTTCAGTAAAAGAAGAAGTAGGAGGATAAAATGGACTGTAAAGGAAAAAAAAAACCCAAACAAACCCAAAACCAAAAAACCCCACACCAAAAAACTCCTCAAGTAATTTGGTCAAACTCCTGGATGGATTAACAGTGTATGTGTGTTATTTAACTGCTGCGTGCTTCTCGGTGTAGAGAAGAACAACCTATCCTGTAGTTAATTCACTATGTCCTTCCTTCCTGTTGTCAATTCTGTCTCATTTCTGAATTGATAATTTACAAATTTTACCACAAATATAATTGTAAATATGCATAAATAAAAATTAAATCTTCTCTTCTTCATTGGATCTTTCAGTAGACAAGAGAGAGAGAGTAGGCAGGGGGGCGGGGAAGAAGATGCCCTCAAACATCACAAGATGGAAATTCAAATGATAGATAGAAAAAAAAGAACAATATGAAGAAAGGGGATACTTGTTGTATCTTTTTATTAATTTGTTTATATGTTCATGTGACCAGTAACTTTATAATTTACTCTCTATGTCTTTTACCTGAATTGAATCAGTGATAGCAGTAAAGTTGCATTCTTATCAAGAAAAGGATGATAACAGAGAATTAGAAGAGTAGACTAGAATACAAGACTGATAAAATAGAAGATTGTGAGTTTGGAAATAGTCGTGCTTTCTCTCATTACAAATGGGGTGCTGTGTACAATAACATCCAAGGAACTAGTATTGTGTAGAATTTGTGCAAATTAGCATACTCAATCTCCAACATGCATGTTATATTTTTTTTTTTACAGTGGAGCCATGAAGAATATAGATGAGATATTGCCTAATTGGAGTGGGGGGAGGAAAGGAGGGATTTGTCTAGGAAAGGTCTGTTAATAAGCCTGGTAGTGGTATGCATCATTTACGAGTCTGCCCTATGAAAAGTATTGTACTGAAGATACTTGGGGTGATGACAGTTTGCGAAGTGTCAGATGATGAAACGGAGATAAAAACAGATAGCAAAGCTAATTACAATGAGCAAATCTGCAGTGGCTATACTGCCTCGTGCAGGAGTTCACTGAGGCTACAAGCTATTATTTTTGAACTCTTAATGCATTTAGTGTACCATAGAATTTCATGGCCATGTTAACACTAATGTGAAAATAAAACCTGATCTTTTTGGTTTTCCTAAATGGGTGTTTTCTCTTCTCCTGAGCACCAGTTAAAGGAGCATAAGTAGAGGAAAGATGGATAAAAAAGACATCTGCAAAGTCACTAAAATAAAGTTCTTTGTATTGCCGTCTCTTGGTAGTTCAAGAAAAATCTGTTTTCCACTGTGCTTCATTTAAAATAGGTAATCCGAAAATGTTGCATATTGAATGAGCTGCATTGCTTGGATTGATTAAATAGAAAAAAAGGTGTGCGATAAAAAAGAAAAGGTATGGTTTTGACAGGCATATACATATGAGAAACCATATGAGATTACTTAATTTAGGTACTCTCCTTCGAGCTGGTTTGCTAATGATAATTCTAATTATTTTTTCACATCCAAACAGGGAATATCCATTCTGGGCTAATTTTACTTCTTTGAGTTGCAAACCCCTAGAGTATTATAGCTTTAGCACAGACTTAATTCATTCCAAAGTGCATACTTTTTTGGGGAATTGTGTATTTAATCAACTTCTACAATAACCTGTATTTGAATAGATATCAAAAAAAGAGCAAACTTCTTTATCATTTTTTAAGTCTCTGGAATGTTTTTTGTTCAGTGTCTGACCTATAGGACACATCAAAACTGAATCATTTATGTAACAAAATAAAGACAACAAGGTCAGAGGAGATGTATGATTTTTACAATAGGGAACATTCAGGGACATGATAGTATGTGAGATGTTTCCTGAATGTTAAGGAGGATTATTTTTTTTTTTTTTTTTTTTAGTTTTCATTGCAAGTAAATGAGCTCAAAGATGTGAGGAAAGATATTAGATTCTAGAAAAAACAAAACTTTGAGTGCATGCTAGGTAGGAATTAACTGCTTGCTTTGCTCCTTGGGATTTTCTGTGGACCTCAGGGAAGGAACGTTCTAGGATGTTGCCTTAGCAACACTGCACTTTAATAATTGCATTAGTCAGAAAATGAAAAGCCCTCAAAATACTATAGAAAATCACATAGTGCCCAGAAAAACAAAATTATCACCTGCAGAGAGTCCTCTTTTTACTAGATCTTGGGTCTTTTCTTTCTCAGGCAGTTTTTGGTAGATGTCTATTATCATTACAGAAGTTCTCCAGCTGGGGTCAGGTGCAACACTGCATATGAATATATCCTCTGTCTGAACTCATTCTTGAGTAGATGTGGCACAGAATTCAGGAACCAAGTGTCATTTCTTCAGTCTTATCTCTATACCTATCACATGGAAAATGTGAGGGTACAGTGCCATAGGAATGGCTTTCTCGTTGCCTGTGGAAGAAGATGAAAACCTGAAGGGAAAACCCTCTGCTTGTATAAAGGAAAAGGAACCAAAGGAATATGTCAATCTGCTTTAGACTCTGATATCTAAAATGTTCCCATGACATAGCACTAAAGATAGCTCAGAAATAATGTCATGGTGACCAGCAGTTGATGACGCAAGTGTATGATTCCATATTGCTATCACTTCAGGGTCAGTCATCCTGAGTTCATAGGTCAGTAATTTTTCACATAAATCAGTGCAAGACATTAATTTTCAATCATTCATTCTATGTAAATCATATGCACATATGTACATAATTATCACTTTCAGTTAAAAATATGCTTTATACATGTGTCTATAACTTTGCTGCAAGATTAAGATACAATAAGAAATATTTGCTTATAGAACTGATTTTTGTTACTTTTTGTTACTACCAACACTGAAAGCTTTCTCTCATTTCTGCTTTTCATTCTCTGTCTTTTGCAATCTTTCAGTGAAAAATGAACACAACATTTTATTCCTCACTAGTTTTGTCCTCTTCCATTTTTCAAAAATTGATTTTTCCACCCCCTCCTCTCTTTGTCATGGGGCATGGATTGCATTGGCAATGGAATATTTACTCACCTGTTTTGTAAAAGCATAATCAGTTATGTCAGCAATGATGCATTCTGGAAACAGGGTTTGTTAGAATTCCCTTCACAATCAGCTAAAATCCTAGCTTTTTCTCAGTAAAAGAAAATTACTGCCATGCTATATGTTAATGCAAGAGTAGCTTAAAGCCTTGTTATTTTGCGTTAAGGCTGTGGTTATATAACACAGGTTTTCATGAAATATAGATTATGCTGATTGAAATTCTTTTTCAGGTGCTAGGATCAGAGGCTAGAATATTTGATACCGAATTTTTGCTAGCCTTTTTGATTTGTTAAGAAGATAAATATTATGACAGCTTTGGAAGATGTGTGAATACTAACATGCACAAGCAGGCAAGCAGCATTTTAAAACAGAAGCTTGGATAAATGCTGCACATCAGTGTTTGTGAACATCCACTTGAATTTTCCATCCTAAGAAATTATCACTCAATTCTATTTTTTTCTATTGACCAGTCATAAATAAGTTTGTTCACAGTTATTTTCCAGAAATAGCTGCCACTCCTACTGCAGTATTTTATCTGCAAATAACAATGCCAGTATATAAATGGGTCTTCACAGGTCAGAATCAAACAGAATACTTCATGACATAAGGCAACATGAGGAGTTTAAAAAATAAAGACTTCATGTAGCTTTAGAAGATTTGGAAGCAGGACTCTAGACAGCCTTAAAGAAAACAGTGTTGAAATGGTTTTTAAAAGGTCATCTATTTCATCCCATTATTTCATGTATATTTAAATTTTCCCCAGGTATTTTTATGACAGTTACTTAATATCTCCAGGTTATGTAACAAACACAGGACAATAATAAAAGAAATGGAATGTATTTTATATCTAAAAGTTTTATTTTTTTTTTTTCTCAGGAAGATAACTACAAATAGAAATCCATTTCATTTTAGAAAAGTGTTCACACATATTTTTTTAAAACATAGAGGTATCCTCACTATTGCATCTTAAGTTTTAAAATCCTATTTTGCCACCATCCAGAGAGAAATAATTTGAAGTCCTGATTTACTGTTCTCTGAGCTTCAGACTTCTCAGTTTTCCAGTGATATTCCCACTTATTCAAACAAATTTAATCTAGATAATCCTGGTATAACTTTTCATTCTGACAACACACATTGCCATTAGCATTGTCATCAATTTATGGAAAAAAACCCTGAAAACCAAGAAGTATTGAGGGAGTTATTCAAGGTCAAACAACTTGGAGAGAGAAGATGAAAATAAATCTAAAACTCAAAATTTTTTTTAACCTATTTTTTACTTTAGGTTGTTGACACATAAAGCTATTTAGGAGATAAATTATTCATATAGTTTGAGCTTACACTGAAGTAGTCTAGCTGGTCGGGAAACATATCTGTGTCTTGAAGAGAATTTGCATAGCTAGGTAGACTCTACACAGTGTATTCTCTGTTTAAGCACGTGTGTGAATTCCAGAGATACATATAGTCACAGCCCCACAAGGACTTGCCTTCCTCCAGTTCATTCACAATGGTGGCATGCAGAAAACCTTTAAGCTGCAGAATTAGATGAAGATTCTGTAGACAAACCTCCTTAGTCCAATCTGTCCTTTCCTCTACGTTTCCTCTTATGTCGAAAGAACCATTGTAAATAACATGTATGTGGAGCAAATTTGACATATTCCCTTAACATATGAACTGATCAAGAATACTATGGACAATGGATAATATGGTTAAATCCTTCTTTCCTTAGGGAAAAACAGTAGGTGAAATATAGGACAGGATCTTGCAATATTCACAGTCAAGTCACAGACAGAACATCAAAATCGTTGTCATATATATACAATAAACACCCTGTGTTCATAATATTCTTAACAGTTTTGAAGCAAGTTTATATATAGAAATAATCTACTTAAAATGTAAAAAAGATCATTTTTAGAAGTGCCCTAAACAGAAACATTTTGAAGATATATCTGCATACACTTAAAGAGTTTGAACAAGTTTGCCGTTCCATTCTAAGCAATGCAATTAAAGTTGTTGTCTTGTTTGTTCCCTAGGAAACAAAGAGAATCAGGAATGTCAAGCCTTCAGAATAATTCAGTTAATGATGTTTGGTATGGTAATAAACACAGACAGATATTATTTTACCTAAAAATAGAGTGGAAGTAACTCTGTTGACAACCAAGGCTAAAAGTAGTTCTAGCAAAACTTCTTAAAAAAAAGTAAATCTCAGAATGAACTTGGAAAAAGAAGGTAATTAGTATGATCAGCATGTTGTATACTTAATGCCTATGCTTTATGTCAGTGGCCATGGAATTATGTAGACTGAATGTTTATGCTACTCTTGTTTCTGTAGTAGCAAGTTTTAAGACACGCTGCACGATTTCATGGTGTTAATGACAATACTGGGAATATTCTGTGGATTAAAACATGTATGTGATCAAACTGAATTTGTCTATTGAGAGATCATGGATACACAAAGGACAGACAATATCCTTTGGTCATGAAAAAACTGTGATGATCATCTTTGCCTATTTTAGTGATGAAATGTGCTTCATGCTATAGTACAAAAGCAGATTCACCTGTCAGGCAGTAATGGGATGGAATAAGGTATAATAGCTGTCTCCACTGATAATCATGTTAGATGAATCAAGCAGATTTTGAAATATTAAACCACATCTTCTTCTTGTATAAGAAAACCTGATTCAACATTAATATACAGAAATTTCCAATCAACTGGCTATTGCTAGCATAGGGAATTCTTGCATTTTTCATACAGGATTACAGCAAAGAATTTCAGCAGATCTTGAACCAAATTACTGAGAGACACTTTCCCCTTGCTACTTGACCAAGGATAAATCTGGTGAAGATAAATGCAGAATGTGCTCCGCTAGTGTTTTTGCCAGTTTTTCTTTGCTCAGTTTGTGATTCACACCCTGGAAATATGCCTCAAGTTTTTCTTGGGTTCCAAGAGAAACAGGCAGCCTTTTTGAAGCCTCCTGTTAGTAAATCAAGATCCCAGCCCCTCTCTAGGGTGACTGTATAGAAAGAAATCATCTCTGGGCATAGATGTAATTATCCCAGTCTCTGCTGATACCTAGAATCCTTAACCTTAATCAGCACATATGACAGGAGAACTGCAATGGTTTATTGCCTGCTTACCTTCTCTTGGCAATGGCAGTGAGTTAAGTCCTCAAACTGATTTGTTTAGGTCCTGTAGCTGCCTTTGATACAATTAGCCATGAAGCGTTACTGATAATGTTTTGTAAGATATGCCAGGAATAGAAAAAATGGTGCTCTATTCCTTTCATTCTGAAAAGATACATGAGAAGAGCTGACCAGAGAGAGACCTACACTAACACTGATCTGAAAAGTGGAATGGTGATGCCATCATAAATCTGTATTTTTGGTATTTGTTTTCATCATGCATCAGATGAAAAAAAAGTAAGACTAGGCTCAGATTTTGTGGAATTGAATGGATTTTGAGAAATGTTGATAAACAAGGTAGAAGGTCAAGTTTGAGATTATATTAGAGGCCTATCTGTCTGAACCCCCAGTGTTTCATGGGAGTTTTAGTTATGGTGTCTTATACTTCCATTTTCTATTCTGAGCCTATGGATTCTGTCTTCATTGCTGCACAGCTGACTACAGATGTAGAAAAGGAAGATAAGCCACACAGCATTATATCATAAACTCCAGAACAGTTTAATTTGGTATCAAACTAGCTTAAATGGAAATACGTCCACTTAATATACAGTAATATTTCAATTCTAGATGATTCAACTGTAGAAAAACAAAATTGCCAAATACAATTATCTCATGAATAATTAAAGTTTTGGTTAAACTGTATGTTTCCTTAAAAGCAACAACAAAAAGGCAGGAAATTTCCAACCAGGTACAGTTTTGTTACTTCAGCTATCTGGTACATGTGCAAGTATACTGCAGAAGAAAGAAAACGGATATGTATTAGGATATCTGCAGTTTGGAGACAGTGTTTGTCTCAATTTCTTCATTTTATTTCATCTTGTTTATGCTTGATTGACAGTGTTTTGCTGAGATTGGAGGAATAAGATGACTGGCGTGCAACCTTAAAAAGAATGGGTATCAAGTGCAAGAAACAGCAGTGTAACTCATTCATCTATTGGAAGACTTTGTCTAGTGTGCAGCCACTAAGATTTCCATTTGGTCTTGTATGTCACACAGAAAGCAATGGCAGTGTCTCGGCTTTAGTACTTAAGTAACTTGTTTCTTGTTCTGTGGACATTTTCCATAGTTGTACCTCAGCTGCAATAAAACACCTCCTCCATAAAGATAGTAGAAAGTACTAGAGTCCAAATACTTGAAAATATTCCCTGCATGCTACATATTGTACCCAGCTTGCAGGTAATTCCCAAGTGCAACTTAATGTGTTGAAATTAATCTACCCATTCATAAATGCATTAGGTATGGTTACCTTAGAGGCTGCTACTTTTCTCCAGGTGGATGAGATAATTTGAAATATTAAAGTTAAAACATTCTGAGAAAACGCTGAAGAATTTAGAAGTGATAAAGCCAATAGGTTATTAAATGAAGTTTGAAATGTTCTGTAGAATTAAAATATAACAATACAGAATAGAATATTATAGAAAACTTTAACTGTTCTTTAAAAATTTTTAAAACATTTTATATTGGGAAGACATATTTCTGTATAATTTTATGGGCTTCTTTTTATAATAGCATCTTATGCTTAACTATTAAGCAAGCTGGAGGCAGGATATTCTCTCTATGAGGTCTTTGTTTCTTATCTCAGTAAATTGCTGACATTCAAATCATATCACATTTAAATACCTGGTTCCTCAACCTTACTTTATTTGAAATGAAGTGAAAGGAATAGAAGTGTAGAAGGATAATTCTGAGTTTAAAGAAACTTGGAAGACCTTTTTAAAAGGAACATTTTTGAAAATTTGTCTTAACAGTTGTTTATAGTTTGTATAGAGAGTACACTCCCCAGTTTCAGTAGTAGATGAATGAAACAAGGTCTTTCTGAGGTGTTTTATTTCAGTATGAGTTTCTGAGAGGACTACTGTGTATATATTAGAATTACTGATTTGTGTTAACAAAAGAAAAAAAGTTTTTTCATAAACTAAAATTCATTAGACAGTCTTTGCATTCCAAAATGTCATGTCCTGTATCATGCTAACCAAATAAAATTTTACTGTTTGCTTTAAGTCTTTCTTTGACAGGGTATACTCTTTCTGTCTTTGTTTTCTCTGACATTCTGAGTCTATTAAATCATCAATGGAATGATAGACAGCAGGACTATAGAACTTCAGAAAAGGTGGAAGAATATTTAGCTGTTTGGTCACAATAGAAAAAAGAGCTCTTCAAGACAATTCTGAGAACACCTTAGTGTTAAATGAGAGAGGCATTGATTAGGAGAGCAAATACCAAAAGAGCAACCCGGAGATACTGGGATGGATTCAAAAGAGCTACCAGTCAAACAGAGGAAACAAAGGAAACTATAGCTGGGAGCCTGTTGGACTAGAGATAATAGGAACAGCAGGAGAAGAGAGAAGGAAAGCATATAAGGAGAAAATAAAACATTAAAAAGAAGAAACATAAAAGGGAATAAGAAACCAATACATGATGCTGGAATATTTGACACTGAGGGGCAGGATCTGAAGGCACTTCTGAAAGGTTAGGCTTAACTCCTTTCCAAGGCTAGGCTTGCTGTGGTAAGATATTAACCAAGAGGGATGTCTAGGCAACTCCAAATTCAAATGGAACACAAACCAACCCAACAACAAAAAATAGACTAGAACTGAAAGGTGGTGCTCTTAGGAGGAAAAGCAAGGGTGTAAACATTTTGAAAGAGTTTAATATAATATCAGTGCAATTCTATTATTGAATTAGTAGTTTTAGAAAAAAAAATCTAGTCAGTTGTGACTCATCCTCTCTACTTTTGGTTTGGGTTTTGGGTTTTTTTTTTTTTTTTGAGTCTAACAGTATGCTGACATTCTTGGACCAAAGTTAAGGACTAGAAGGCATCGCTACTTGAATATTTAATTATCTTCTATTTTAGCTTTGTTCTCCTCAGGTTCTATAAAGAATTATAAGGTCAAGTCATTAATTTTTTCCTCTATACATTATGACAATAAAAACAATTATTTTCTTCTGAAGCACTTTAGAGATTGCAGTAATATACAATGGTATGAGTCCTTACTCATGTTTTAATTGTATAGATTGCTTGACAAACCAAACCTAGTAAGATTGAGTAATATTATTTTAATTAAACATTATACGAAGAAATGTTCTCATGTAGGGATGCAAACAAGCATCCTATTATGAAACATTTCGAGGGGTTTTGATATTCCACAATATGTATTCCAGTCCTACACTTTAACTAACATAATTTTCTAGTCATTTGACTAAAAGTAGTCATCTGCAGTTAGGGTAACCACTTTTCTCACTATACGCAATTGCATTTAATCTCAACTGCATTTAATCTCAATTCAGTTGGCTTCTCAAATGTCAGTGTCTAATTTACCTTTTACAGAACTGGAGACACTTCAAATGTCTGTGCTTTATCTGAAATGATTCAGTTCTCAGACACTTATGTGAACAATTATTCATTTTCACAAGAAAAGTCTTTGCAAGACTGAAACAGGTCAGCAAGTCCCTTTTTCCTTCATCCATTTCTTCAGAGTTCTTCATTCATTCTTTCATGTAACTGTCACATCTCTCTTGCAAAAAGAAGGTTCTTACTTTCTTCTCATTTCATGAATTCTCTCATAACAAAAGCTTCAGCAAACAAGAGACAACTCACTATGGACTAAAAGAAATAGGATTTCTCAAATAATGCTCAAAAGGAAAGGCACTGAAAGCCTATCAAGAAATTCATGTCCATCACATTACCTCTGCCCCAAGGAACAGCTCCGTTCTGAAGCTAGTACTGGAGAAGAAAGACTGCTTCAGTGCAGTCTATGTAAGTTTGCAGGATCTTTCTGTAAGGAGATACTGGCATCTTCCCTAATCAAGTCCACCTCTCTCTCATCCATTTTGAATCCAGTTTCTCATTCCTTCCTAGACCTGCCTCTGCATTAACTAGTATCATGCCTGATATTCATGGTCTGCCTACATTGTCCCTTGCTTTCCCCTATTCTGAATCTAAAATTTCCCGGTAAATTCTCACTGTCTCTCAGCAATCTCTGCCTAATCCTTCCAATGACTACTCAACATGAATCTTAATTCCTTAGGAAAAAACATTTCTCTTCCCTGTTATCTCCACTTAAGCTATTACTGACCAAAGATTCAGGACAAGCTTGTATGTTACCTTTGTCATTCTCAGTCTTCATTTTGGACATTCATTTGATACAGTAACAGTCTTGCACCAATTAGAAATAATGGGCACGTAGAATGGTGAAAACAAGTGGCAGGCATCTGGAGTTCTGAATTAAATTATCAAGAAGTTGCAGATTTCTTCAATTTCAAGAGTTTAGAAGATAATCAAGATAAGATACTAACACAGCCCTGAATGACAACTTTTGGTACTGCTCAAAGCTGGTTTCTCTACCGTGACTGCTGACACAAGGCATATGTTGTTTTTAACAGCTGTGATACAGGAGTCATATAGGAGTACCAGTGATGAACTTCCAAGAATCGTAGCTAACCTCCAAAAGCAGCAGCAGCTTCCCTACAAACAGCCAACAGGAAATTATGACATCTGCTCTAAGTGTCATGGTGGACCATATCCTGCAAAACCACTCCTGGCCTCTCATCACATGGAAGATGTAGGCCTACTAGCTTCCTGTTTGACCAGCTCTACTTCATTCCCAATCTGCTTGTGGGGGAGATTGTGAGTCAAACACCTTTTTAAAAAGTAGGCAGAGATCTTAATTTCAGGAAGAAAGTGGCCCCCCCAAAAAAACCCCACAAAACCAAAACCCAAACCAAACAAATATTAACTTCCCAATTTGCATACAGGTATAGTTTGTAATAAACTCACTGGCACACAGTTGACACTATTATGGGGCTATGTTATATATTTTGTAGGAAAATGGACTTTTCCATGTCAAAAAGTATAAACAGCAGCAAGTAAATCAAATAAACCCCTTCCTTTCTATCAATAGAAACAACAGTAAAAAGTCTGTCTACTCAGACAGTGTTTTCATATTTTTCTCAGTAATGCTTTAGAGCTTCTGCACTGTGCTATTTACACAGATACGGGTGCTTATGAATGTTTTTAAGGCAGTTTGCTTGATACAGCTTGATTCCATTTTATGAAAAGTGCACAGTCTGGGATTATACCTGTGTCTTCTCCTGTCACTAACTTGCATCTTTATAACCCAACATCGTAAGAAAATTTTAATTCCCTTTTTGTTGTTTTTAAAAGTTTTTGTTTATAATGGTAGTTGCAATCTAATAGATGTGTAGATTTGAAACCTAAAACAATGCGTAGCTTTCCTGGTTGCATTGATTAGACTGTATTGATATAAATAAAAAAATTTTTTACAGATTATAGATCTTTCATTTCAAACTGCATTCATACGTACAAGCTGGAATATGTCTCACTTCATATGATTTTACTGCAAAAACAGGTAAAATCAAGTGCTTTAAACATAGTACTTTGCTTTACTTTGTTCTCTGAGTGTTAACTCTGCTTGAAATGCTGAAAGAAAATTATATAGGCTGTAAAGCCAGGAGTACTGAAACAGAAGAAAATATGAGCTTAAACCTCTGCAAGTTAAAACTGCTGAGTCAAGGTTTAGCAAGCATCTTATCTACCTTACTGCTTATTCATTGATTTGTTTTCAGCACTAATCCTCTTAGTTATTAGGCAAAATTACACATTTAAACTGAGTGACAAAAGCCCAATTTCTTACCTGACTTTCAGTCCTTCTAACCTGTCAGGTTTAAAGGATCACAGACTAATAGACAGGCACTCCTCAGAAGAACATCACTTTTCGCTTCTTATCTAGAGAAAAGTCTCTGTCTCAGTTGTCAAATTGCCAGGTTTGCAAAGCACTCTGTTCATTTTGATATAATCTAACTACACATCAAAGGTATCCATCTTTGCTGGGAACTTTTCGGTTAATTTGGATGATGCATTCTTACAGACATTAGAGTGCCTGTCATTTCTTTCCTTACACCAAGTCTGAACTAAAGATGTAATGGTGGCTAAAGCAAATCAGCTTGTGAGAGGCAATGTTTGCCTATGATGGCTTCTGACGGTGCTCTTTGCCTATGTTGATCCTCTGCCAGACAGCCAAGATAGGTAAACTCTCTGAATATTAACTTTAAAGAAAGCTCTATAGAATTATAAAAGTTGGTCAAAGTGGTAAAAATGAGAGCCACCTGCAAGGAATGAAGAAAAGCCTTACAAGACTAAGTGTCTTAGCAATAAAACAGCAAACAAAGTTCAGTGTAGAGAAGTGTAAAATGATACACATGAAAGAACCAATTTATCTGTAAAGCAGATGGATCTCAGTTCATCACTAAAAGACATAAACATGACCTTGGGATTATGACATATAGTTCCACGAAAATATAGTCTCAGTACTTGGCAGTAGACCGAAACCTGACTCAAATATTTGAAAATATTACAAAATAGAGGGATAGAAATAAAAATAGTGAATTAATTGTATAAATCTGTGTTTTTCCCAAATCTTGAATACTATGTGCAGGTCTGATCTTCTTATCCCAAAAAAGTATTCAATAGAACTGAGGAAGATTCAGAAAAAGACAAGAGTGTTCAAGATCTTACATATAACAAATAGTTGAGAAAACCTGCTCTGCAGTCTGGAAAGGAGACCACATAAAGGAAATGCCAGAAGCCTACAAGATGATCATGAAGAGCGTGAATAGGAAAATACTACTCACTGTCTCTCCTATTACAAAAATAAAAGATTATTAAATGAAAGTAGTAAGAGCCAAGCTCAAACCAAATAAAAGGACCTCGTTCTTAATAGGAAAAATAACAGACCTTTTAAATTTCTGGCCACAGGTTATTGTGCATGTAAAAATGTCTGTGACCATAAAGAAAAGAGATCCAAAGAGGTTAAAGAAGTCACATTAGGTTCAGGAAATCCCCAAAGCAGAATGTAATTAGATGGCAGGACAGTTTCAGAGGGAACTATAGTTTGTTTCCCATGTTCTTAATCTTCCCTTGGTGTTGCTTGTGGCCGCTGCCTCCGAAAGAGCCTTGGTCTGAGCAGTATGGCTTTCTTATAGAAATCCTGCAGAATCACACTTACCTACCAAATTTTTGCACTTGCTACAGATCTGTTCTAGTCACTTTGATTCTCCATTTGTCTTCAACAGATGCAATTACTCCCATTGCATAGTTCACATACACTTACTTTATTGGTGTAGGGAACAGAAGCTGTGTACAGCAGTGAATACTCAAGGTTGCAGAGAAAACTCAAAGTCTGAGTAAAGTTTTCATTTTAATTGTTTCTCAATGTAGAATCTTACTTTCCAGTTGCATCAGTATGTAATGAATACAGCAAACATTAAATACAATGTAATCTTGGTAAGTTGGAAAATGCTTAAGAACTCCTAGATCCCAACTTCATGCTAGAACTCTGGACTTTGGGCTATGGCTCTCCAGCACATTCAGAACACTTTCTCGCATTTTAATTACTGTTACTCTATCCAGTTCTTTAACAGTTTTCTAGCTCTGAGTTGTCTTAGGACTACAAAACTATATGATTATCCTGCTTTCAGGGTTTTGCCTTCTACAGCATTACCAGCCATTGACAGCCTCCTATCCATTGCTCTAGAAGTTTCTCAGTCTTCCCTTCATTGCTGGACTAGGAGATAGACATCTCTCAGTCCTTTTGGTTTCTCTCTACAGGCTTGTAGAACATTTTCAATCTCCTGTCCTGGAGGAATGACAGGAAAGAGAATTTTCCTCTATTTTCAAACCAAGAAGCTCCACTGCACCTCATAATTTTTCCCATCTACCAGGTTTTTTTTTTTTGTTTATCCTCATACCTCATATACACCTTTTCTCTTCTTCCAAAAGCAAGCACATTGATTTTGCTAAGACTTGTAACTGAGACTACTACTTACACTGACAACCCTCATTCATTTTTCTGTCGAGTGGTCAGGAGTGTGAGCCACGAAAAAGTCCCTGCCCCTTGTTCTCTGACATATGTTGGTCTATTAAAAAGAAAATTTATTGACATAAGCATATAGAGGAGTATTTGTTTACTTAAAATGAATAAATAAGAGTATTTTGATAAAACTGCCTTTGTATACCAATGGGAAATATGGCTTCATGGATATTATTGAAGTATAAGCTACTCTGCAGACTTGTGACTATTTGCCCAGCAGGTACTTCAGACTGATGTCTTCATCAGTAAGGATGATTGATATTACTGGCAGAAAGAGTGGATGTTTTCAATATGTCTTGTTTCCTTCTCTTAAATGAAAAAGTTTTGGGAGCTTCAGCTTTCTAGCAACTTGAAAGGAAACATCACAGAAGTCTGGAATACTATAGGTACAGTTGGAATTCTACAAATTATTTCCTTTAAAACATACAGTGATGGGAATTGAAGAGAAAATGTTGCCAGATCCACCTGAAAATTATCCATCGCAAGTTTTAAATTAGAATGTACTTAACACTTAAACTAAGTCTTTTCTATGGCACTGTTCATGTACTTGCACACAAGAAGTTACTAACTCTTAATTGAATAGATAAGTGGTTTTTTTTAGACTGGCTATGTTGCTCAACTGTATTGTCCTTTTGAAGCTGTTCAGCAGGGAAACTTCTTTAAAACACATGTTCCCATGCTTATTCTTTCCATAGTCTTCAGAACTGAGAAAAGAGTTCTGAAATCATTACACAGTACAGAAGAACAACTTCACCTCTACACCCTTTCAATTCATTGCATATGATATTTTCAAATTATCCTTTGGAACAGTCCTTCATTAGATGGTGAATTCTTTGATATTAAAAACCACTCAGAGTCTTGTACAATTTATTTTTTAATAGAGAAGACTAACACAAAACCTGAAACTCTACTAGCAGTTTACTATGAAGGAAAGATAAATCTACTTCCAGAGCAAGCAAATTGCTAGCTGTTATTCTACTATTTCTTCTTTTTGTTTGTTTTCTGTTTTTCCTCCCTCAGGTCTATATAATGTGAGAGGATCCTTAAAACCTTTTGAGAGAGATTTCTTACCAAGCTCAAAAATTAAATTGATAGTAATTCTAAAATGAGTATGAGAACATGCTATTAAAAAAACCCAGTTCTTTCTGTTCATAAAAATAAGGAAGATTTTCCATATATATATTTCATTGTATTTTAAACTAAATAAGCCCCAGTTTGAACAAAATATTCTCTCTCTCCTGCTATGTGACAACTGCCACTAA
This sequence comes from Pelecanus crispus, assembly GCF_030463565.1. Taxonomy (NCBI): domain Eukaryota; kingdom Metazoa; phylum Chordata; class Aves; order Pelecaniformes; family Pelecanidae; genus Pelecanus; species Pelecanus crispus. The sequence goes on along the minus strand of NC_134648.1, from coordinate 41,113,503 downwards.
TGTCCTATCTATAGATACTTCAGAATGTCCTCAAGATGGGTCACGCATTCTAAGCTAGATGCATCTTGATAGCTCCAGGGATGGGATGTCTTCAAAGAAGAATCACTATGGACAGAGTCCTCTAGAATGAAATGTTTCTGAGAGACAGTATCTACAAGGCACTAGTAAGTTTAAGATTTAATTCATTTTGGCATTCAGCAGTTTACAGTAACTTAGGTATACCTAACTTGCAAACTTCCAAACAGACAATTGCCAGCCAAGAAGTAAAGGACAATAAGAATCTGGCTACATCTCCTTGGCCAGGAGATCCTGTGGGAGAGGCATGAACACAAGTAGACTTAGCAAGAAGTACAGGATCAAAGAGGAACTTTATGCAGAGAAAGAAATCTATATTTTCCTGTCTTGTGGATTACAAAATGTCAACAGCCCTGAATATAACTCACTGTCTAGTTTTGAGCTCTATTTACATTAGGATTACAAAATTCAGATGTGTTTACATTGTTTAATTACGATAACATACATGAAAGATATAACATATCAGAACCTGTTTATATTAAAAAGTTAGTGTTGTGAGAACAAATTAGTGAAATTCTGAAGAGGAGATTTATCCCATTTTGTATGGACAGTTCTATAGAGATGCAATAAGAATTCCAGTGTTAAATACAGCCTGTCCTAATGATGAAAATTAAAATCTTCTAGGAGAATACTGTGATCTAATATAAAATAAATAATGTAGGAGAAAATTACTTGCTAAGGCAATGTGTAGCAGCTATAAAACAGAATATTTAAAAACAAGAATATTTGAAAAATTGTATAATCTTATGAATCAGTGGCACACTAGCCAAGCGACCCAGCCAAACCAGAAAAAAAATCACCTTCTAATTAAATGAAGTGAGATTTTTTTTTATTATTATTTTGAGCTAGTTGTAAAGACAGAACTAATTAGAAATATGGTTTCATAGCTTGTGTTTCTTAGGGCAAATACCAGCCTCTCCATGTATAAAGTACTGACAAGTACTGTACAAGTAGGATGGGGGTGGGGAGAATGCATGAATGAACTAATAAGGGTGCAATAACTGTTTTCGCAGAATCCAGACTGCGTCTTTTATTCTGTGTTCATGGTGTTGATTACCTTTTCCTTTCATTTGTGGACAAATAATAACTGACAATTTAAAACAGTCTCTTAACGTAACAACATGAAATCCTTTCCACAGCTTTATTTTTATGTTTTTTTTTTTTACAAAAACAATTTAAAAATAATAATTAAGAAGATTCCCCACAGTTAAATGCATCAACAAACTTGTGCACCTCTTTAATTTTAACCTAAATGTCACAACAGATGCTGCTCTTCCAGTCTCAATAGGGAACAGATTCCACAATCAGGGAGTATAATTACAGAAAGCTCTAGCTCCTGCTGTCTCAAAGTTACACTTAGGGCACGCTAAATAGTCTGCCAGTTTCAGTCTTCAATGGCTGACTGAGGCCTTTGGTAATAAAAGATCAGTCAAGAGTACATTATGATACTTCACAAAATGCTAACAGCTTTGTAGAATTTATAATCTGGTGAGACATATGCCAGCTTTGTACACTGCCGAACAGCTAAAAACAAATACAATAAGAGTAGGAAATAAATATATTATGAGTTTGTAACAGGAAAAGTGTCTGTTTGCCATCACACAAGCAAGGTAATACATCTGACATAAAGCATAAACTGACAAGCAATGAAAACCAGTGTTTTTATCGAACAGCCTGTGTTGGACCCTGATCATAGTTAGGAAAAATCTTCAGTTAAAAGTGGGATATCAAGTAATCTTTTTCTTTCATGAAAGATATGAATTTAAAAAAATTAAAAAAAAAAAGAAAATACAAAGGTCTGTAGTGATGTTTTCCTTTTGCATAAGGTTTCTTCAGAAAAATCCAAATTTTTAACTATAAGAAAAATCAAAGTGGGTGGGGAAGGATGAGTCATAAAATGAATTAGAGAAATGAATAACCCTTTCTGATAGAAGAACATCTCTCGTCTTTTGCTGCACACAAGTCATTGGCACTAAGTAGTTAACTGCCAACAATTCAGAAGAAGCACTCATGTATGAAAATAACCCAAAATGAAGGATGCAGGATACTTAAAATATTCTTCTAGTAAAATACAAAGTGTTGAAAGAATCTTTGTTTTAGTGTAAGCACCTTCTCTCTATAACCTCAAATTAATGATTCTTTTTCATAAGAGCCAATAATTTTCAACTGTAAACTTGGGGAACACTTGATTTGTCTGGTATGTGTGGTAACTCCTGGAATTAAAAGAAGACATTTACCTAATGGAAGTCAGATGAAAGGCACCCAAATAATAATGTTGGGGGTCAGTCATGTTAAAAGACATACTTTCAGATCTCAGTACACTTCAGCCAGAACTGTGACAATTTTTTTAGCTTCTGTAGGCCTCTTCTTAACTAAATTACAGCATTTTATCTCATTTGCTCCAGAGACAGAACAAATCATTGAGCAACATCTGAAAAGACTTCTCCAGATATTATTTACAGTATGAATTAAAAATTTCCCTAATACGGGAATTCCCTAATATGGGAATAAATAATTTATATGAAGAAAATTCATATGGGAATAATTATGTTCTATTGGGTTTCACTTCATCCATTCTTCAACTAATTCACTTTATTTGTTGTCAGTTCTTTCTTTGTGAGAAAGATTTTCTGATTTAAAACACATCAGACAATGACACGGGCCTGAAGGCACTCCCAGACCTGACTGTCCCTGCCCACCACCCTGGGGGTGCCCCCACCCTACTCTTGGCCCAGGACCCCATGTCAGCCCCCCAGGACCACCAGCCCCTGCCCCAGTAATGCCACAGGAGGGCCAGTCTCTAGCTCCCCACAGCCCTCCCCAGCTCGGCCATGGGACCCACTGCAGGACCAGCCCAGCATTGGCCCATCCCAGTCCCCATCCCCATGGCCCTGTGCAGCCATCCTGGGGCTGGGGTAAATCCTGCGTCCTTTCTTTGGGCCTGATCCCTGCCTGGCCTTGGCCTATCCCCATCCCCAGGGAGCTGCCCAATGCCCAGGGCTGGGGCTGCCTCTGGCTGCCTCCTGTCTGCCCTGCTCCTCACGGGGGGGTGGGATGAGCCCTGGCTGGTGAGGACCCCTATCCTGCCAGCCCCCAGGGGAAGCCCCTGTGGCTCCTGGCAACGTCCCTAGCAGAATCGCTGGCCTTTGCAGCTTCCTGACAGGCAAATCCATCCATAGCAAGCATGCAAGCCTGTAGCACCTCATTTCTGTTTTTCCTTTTATAGTCTCAGTTACTTTTCATTTGAAAAATTCTGAATGCTTATTCTGTCATGCAGCCGTAATAATCTTGATTACTTTTTGTATGCAGCCTATTAATCTGTTTTCTGGTGTTAACTGTGAAGATCATAGGATCATAGGATCATAGAATCATAGAATGCTTTGGGTTGGAAAGGACCTTGAGAGATCATCGAGCCCAACCCCCCTGCAGTGAGCAGGGATTGAACCTGTGAACTTGGCGTTATTAGCACCACGCTCTAACCAAGATCCTCAACAACATCTAAAAGAAATAATTCCAAAGAAAAAAATAAAAATACAGAGGTCTGAATTAATGAATGAAACCCGCAAATACAATGATACTATAAGCTCCTAATGAAACCTCCACAGGTATTGTGACTACAGGCAGCAGATAAAAGTGGGTGGGTGGGTGGAAAGACTATTACACAATCAGTAAATAGTGCAAGAAACAAGCACTGAAAACAGAAGTTACAAACATTAGCATTTCAGGATACATTTGGCCTTATTTACAGCCAATTAATGTTCTATCTCCAGAAGCATAATGTGTTCACGAATACCACTCATTTTATTGCATTTACACATAAGAGAAAAAATGTTCAGAGAACTGTGCTGACCTTCCCCCACAGATATAAGCTGTACCAGCCTGCAGGATTGCATAATCTCCCAAAACCAGGGTTTTTGCATAATCTCCCAAAACCCAAAAACAGAGAAGCTACATGCAGGATATAAAAAAAACCCCACATTCATTCCCTAGGAGAAAATTGGCCAGTAGTGTTGAGCAGAGCTAGCAAAAGGCAGAGGTATATTTGCTAAGTACATAATCTCTTTTTGTTTTAAAACTTTCCTCAGGATTTACCACTCATCTTCAGATTTTTCACTGACATGAAACTTTCTTCCCACTCATTTTCACAGTAGGAATAGGTGAATGCTTTACTTTGCAAGACACATTGTCCCAGTGCTATGTGTTGAGAGCCTTTCATTGCATAAAAAGTTCACATACAAGGAGCTTGAAAGCAGAAAAGTACAATTCCCCTGTGAAGATCTGTGCTTTCCTTGAAAATACCTCTGAATTCTCAGAAAGGTATTCATAACTCATTTACCAAACTATTAGATTCTTCTACAAAAATGGGACTGGGTCTTCAGCTGAGGGCAAGATGCTGTCACAGCAATATATTAGCTGGGGCCATTCTCTAGATGCATTTCAGAGATGGTGGCCAGTGTTTCAGAGACAGCTGCTCCAAAATAGGTAGATTCAACAAATAAACATAATTGGAAGACAAACAAAAATAGTAGTATTTCTACCTTTCCTACCTGTGCATCACTACTTTAAACAAAAATAAAAGTATAGAAGTCTTCCAGGGTAATCAGTCTCATGTGCAGCCAGCCACAAGAAGAAAAAGTATTCTTCCAAATAATCAGGTGTGACATTTTAGCTAAGTTGCATATATGTGAATTAAGTAGAAATACTTTTGAAATTCACTGCTTTTGAGAAATTGGTATTGCAGGATGAAAAATTTCCAAAGCTATCAAATTATTTTGTGGGTTTTGTAGTCCCGAATATTTGTGAATAAGCCTTTTTGGGTTTTGGTTTGGGTTTTTGTTGTTTTTTTTGTTTTTTCTTATAAATTTTTAATCAATTAATCAGAGGAAAACAGGAATCTGTCTGGCTGGTAATACCTTCCAACCAATGTCATGTTGCCCACTCTAGGTTCTTTTTCTTAGTCCTATCTGGAACTATGCAAGCAATCAGATTAATTTTCCATATTTTCCTGTAATCATTAATGGAAAAAAAAAATCTCTTTTATGTCTTTTAATGCTTTAAATGATTGCAATTTCTATTTTAAATTATGAAAGTTCTGAGCTCATGTTTGCATGTGTGTGCATGTTCATGTTTATAATTTCATATAGAATCCCAACCTATATAAAATTGTAAATTTTTTGTCTATCCTTTCTCAAGAACAATTGAAAGTTGTTCAGCTCTCATAGATGGAAAAAAAGTTTATCAGCTAGCTTGAGCCTTTTAAAAGCAGTAACAAATGTGTATGTTGGGCCAGTTAGAGGGAAATCCTGTAACATGCCTCTTCCTCATAAAGTCTTTCTATTATGGACTGTAGCAGCTAGTTTGAAATGTTAAGTGAATTTATACAGATAACATACTCTGAGAAAGCTGCTTTAGCTGACCCTGTTTTGAGCAGTGGGGTTGGAATAGATGATCTCTAGAGGTCTTTGCGAACCTCAGCTATTCTGTGTTCCTGTGATACAGCGCTTTCAGTGCAGAGGTGTAATTGTTAGGATGGTCTTGGGACTCCAGATATGGGCTCACCAGTGCTGAGGAAAGGGGAAGGATCACCTACCTCAATCTGCTGGCAGTGCTCCTCCTAACACAGCCCAGGACGATGCTGGCCTTTTTTGCTGTGAGGGTGCATTGCTTGCTCATGGTCAATTTGTTGTCCACCAGGAACCCCAGATCCTTTTCTGCAAAGCTGCTTTCCAGCCCATTGGCCCCCATTGTGTAGAGGTCCCTAAGGTTATTCCTTCCGAGAGGCAGGACTTTGCCTTTCCCTTTGTTAAGCTTCATGAGGCTTCCGTCTGCCTCTTTCTCTAGTCTGTCGAGGTCCCTCTGAATGGCAGTGCAACCATCTGGTGTATCTCACTCTGTGACTCTATGTTTATATAAATACTCATTATAGTGAAAAATCTTTATGGCTCATGAAGACAGAATATAGAGAACAATTCCAGAAACAGCCTGTTAATTTTACCAGAATCTAAATATATCTCATTTACACAGCCATATATGAAAACGGCTTGAGCTGAATTCAATGGTATATTCAGATACAGTCATCTGCATAAACAAAGATTTAGTTAAACCAGACACTGAAAAAAAGCATTGAGCTTTTAGTACATTCCTGAATGTCTGATTTCCTAGGGAGCATTGCATGATCCCTATGCACACTTTCAAGGGATGGTTTCACTGCATTAACAGAATAAGGATTTGCAATTCACTGGCAAGGAAGGATTCACGTAAAACATTTATCTAATAGACATAGTGGGTAAACAAACCCAGCAAAGTAATCCATGTCTAACCAAAGATGTTCAATCTTTAAGTTGTTATCAATATTCAAAACAGTCTAAAAAGAAATTTTTTAGTAGAAGTACATGAGCTTAAATTGTAAGGACTCTACACATTCTTCCAAAGCAGAAATAAGATTCAGCTTCACTTGTGAGCTCTTCGGGATGGATACCTGCCCAATAAATTTTGCAGCACATGGGATTTTCTTTCCCATAGCAAACATATAGTCCTCTTCCTTCTCCACAGGAAAGCAAAGTTAAAGATCCTTTCTTACTGAAATAGGGATACTTTTTCCTCTATCTCTGAAATTAACATACACATACTGTTTGCTTATATAGTCAGAATATCCCAATTACCCATTACTATTTTCTCTTTATATACATTCTCAACCTGGATTATTAATCTAGGTGACTTTTAGCTTCCTTTGTTGGGCAGATGTATTAAATGAAGCACCATTTACTCAATTCTGTGGGGTTTTAAGTGATTTACTCTTTATTCTCTGCTACCTTCTCCCCTTCTCCATGTCAGTAAAAACAGATTGAGGTTTTTAATGAACACTTGTTTATAATAGCTAGCTTTCTCTTGGCTCCTTGCAAGAGAATCCCTTAGAAATAGTAGGTGAAATTAATATCACTGAAAAATCATCCTTGCCCTAAGTTTTACTGTTGAAGTTTTTCTTTATTTTCCAATTAGATTTAGTTTTTGTAGATTTAGGACTGTCTTCACTGCACTTAGCTTTGTCAGTTAGCCCTATGCTTGCAAGTATAAGAGCTTCATACTGCTCATCATACATCACCAGCTCACTCCCTAGTCTCCTAAAACTGTTTCTTGTAAACATGCAATTTTTTTTTTTTTTTTGTCCATATATGCCCAGGAGAAAGTTACGCTTTTTTTCCTACTGGCATCTATTTTCTACTGAAACCCATCTGCAATTCACATAACCCTTCATATCTCTAAACTAGTCAAGAGTAAGAAAAATGAGACATTATATGACAGAGAGGTATATTGAAAAGAAGGCACTCTAAATTAGTTATTTCAAGGTTTAAACCATGACTAAGAAAGATGCTATGATGACAGCAGAGCTCAAAATAATGTCAGCAGCAAGATGTGAAAAGGCTTATGAGGGTTTTGGAGCATCCAGTCTGACAGAAGATCTCCTGCTGGGAGTGGAGTTGCAGCCTGAAGGCATCAGAAGTCACGATCATTGTTCAAACAGCAGACTAGTTACAGATATGTTCATATACTTGAACAAACATTGACCTGTGGAAGAAGACTGTGACCAAAACAAAGAACCATGATATTAAGTATGCAAAAATGTTTGTCCTAAGTGGAAAATAACACAAAGTGACAAATATTTAGCAGTTTTTGTAAGGAAAAGACAAAGTGTTCCATTAATTCCCTTTTACATGGTCTGATCCTGAAGGAAACATGCAAAAGGAGTATTTTTTTCTGTGTCCAGCAGTCTGTTTCTACATCATGAAAGCACTGGGCATTCCTTGCATATCTGGGACTGTCCATGGCTGGATTGGTACCCAGAGGTACTTTTGGGTCTGTTCTTCTGGAATATTTTTGTTGTTTTGAGCAAAAGGAGAAGACAAGGAGGAAACAGTGATGGGACACTTCAGTATCCAAGCTGACCAAACTATAGGCCAGCACTTTGTCAAAAGTGTGTGAAAGAAATTATACAAATTAATAACTGGAGGAACTGTGGCCTAGTCTAGAAAATTACAACTAATGAGTTTACTTAACTACAGATTTTAAAATGAAACAAGAAAACACTTTTTTCCATTGCCTATGAAAAGAGGTTTGGCATACTATCTTGACAGAAAAAATATTCCTAGTAAGATGGCATATATACTTTAGATGGCACCATATTGTTTGGCTACAGAACTGTTGTAGATCTCACCTCTAGATCTATAGCCTTCCTGGCTGTTGAACTACTGAGGTAGGTTTTTGTTCATTATTGTTTCCCTTGTTGCATCTTATGCTGCTGAAAGAAATATCTCACTGTTCCAGTAACAAATACCATTATCTATTTTTCATTAAGTTCCACTTTCTGTTACAAATCAAAAGCTTCCCATTTCTGCACTTTAAAACATAACTGATATGTATAGTTCAAGGTGAAGTATTGTGGCCAAACACATACGGCCAAATTTCATGTTTCACCCAGAACTTTCATAAGCATTTTTAACAAGATCTCCTAAAAGATAGTCCACATACAACATTAGGTTCAAATTTGACAATAAATTAAGGGACTCATTGCAATCATAGGAGGCTTTCAATTTGATGAGCTATTTTTAAATAGCTTTGCACTATGCATAGGTGTGTATTTCTAACACACAGTCATAATAGATTTTACCTCGCCAAGAAGTGGGTCTTGATGCTGACTTTCTGATAAATCTTTTCAGTGAAGCAGGACCATAGTGTTGAGGAAATTATCCATCTTTATAGATATCTATCATATCTGCAGTTTTCAGAAAATTCCCAAATACCATATGAATATTTTATAATGATGTTTAGCATTGAGCACCCGACCCAACCTTATAAATGACTCTTCTGTATAATTAGCACATTAGTCACTCTGTAAGATTGAGTCTGATGAATTATTCAAACACAGTTCTGCAGTGCTGCTTGTTGAGGGCCCTCTGTAAGGGCACTTTAAAACTCTCCTGTTAAACTTTGAAGAAGTAAGGAGGGAAAGAAATGTAGTTGAAGCAGGAGAGAAACACTGGTTTTTATTGCCATATGAAGAGTGGAAGGGAAGATATGCAGGAAAGGGAAGCTAAGACAAAAAAATTTCTTTAAGTCCTTAATTTAAAAAAAAAAAGAAAGAAAGATTTATGAAGACACAGAGCCACCTCCTTTGCAGCCTCCAGTGGAGTCCAGTAAAGGTGGTTTGAAGAGGTCCACTGTATGAAGAAATGCTATGTACCCAAATGGGTGAAATCTGTTACTAATTTAATTACCACATTTCTATCTCTCTCTTCCCAGTCTGTGAGGTGACTTTGATTTTTCAGAAATGTAGAATTTTTGGAAAAAAAAGAAAATCTTGTGGATTGCTTGTAGTCTTTTGTTTGATACCTCTGCCTGCCTTTAGTTGTCATTATCATTTGAGTAACTGGTCAGATCAGTCTGTCCTGGTTTCAGCTGTAATAGAGTTAATTTTCTTCCTAGTAGCAGGCATAGTGTTGTGCTTTGGATTTAGTATGAGAATAATGCTGATAACACACTGATGTTTTAGCTGTTGCTGAGCAGTGCTGACACTAGTACTGCTTATGCTAGTCAAGGACTTTGCAGCTTCCCATGCTCTGCCAGGTGCACAAGAAACTGGGAGGGGGCACAGCCAGAATAGTTGATCCAAACTGACCAAATGGCTATTCCATACCATAGGACATCACGCTCAGTATATAAGCTGCGGGGACTTGGCTGGGGAGCAGCGATTTGCTGCGCAGGAGCTGGCTGGGCATCAGTTGGCAGGTGGTGAGCAATTGCATTGTGCATCACTTGCTTTGTATATTATTATTATTGTTATTATTATATTGTTTTTATTACTACTATTATTGTACTTTATTTTGTTTCAGTTATTAAACTGTTCTTATCTCAACCCAGGAGTTTTCTCACTCTTAGTCTTCCGATTCTCTCCTCCATCCCATTGGTGTAGGGGGATTGAGCTGCTGCATGGTGCTTGGTTGCTGGCTGGGGCTAAACCACAACGCAGTCAAATGATATGGTTTCTTTACTGTTTGATTGATGGTAACTGGTAAAGAGAGGGTGAGTTGGAAAAAGTCACCGTGTTTTTCATTAATTTAGGAAGAGTAGCACATAACTGTATAGTAAGGAATTGCAAGGGCATTCTAAAACCTTTCTTAACTGCTTCATTTAGTTGTTTTTCTTTCTGAACTGTTTGATTGGCATATGACTGCTAGAAAACCTGTGCTATTGAAACAGGCTCAGGAGAAACACGATGTTCACTTTGAATGAATACCAATCACCAATCTACAGGTCAAATTTATTAATTGAATCTATATGATGGCTCTAACTGCGGCTTCTCTTAACATCTTTCTCTCCTAGGTTAACTCTAATGAAATCACAAAGGTAGAGCATCACCTCGACTTCTTTAGGCATAACCATAGGCACCTGCATGGGACCGAGAGCTGTAATCAGATGAGCACAGAATAAATAAAGCCATCACCCATTTCAAGCCAAAGGCAAAAGGATGTCTTGTTGCTGTTAGCCCTAACCAGTAGAAAAAGTACTGAAGCCAGAGCATGGGAAAGAGCTTGGCTCTAGTAAGAACACATCTTAGTCACAGTAAAGGTCTTGAACTGGAAGTTTTTTATAAAGTTAGTATTATATCTTGGTGACAGAAAGCTGTGCTATGGTTCTAGTTGCAGTTGTTTCTAGAATGTAAGAAAAAAATGCTGTCTACTCCTTCAGAATATAAAAAGATTTGGATTTTGTTGACAATGTTGTCCCATTTCATCAAAGGCTTTCCATCTGTGCCATGTATCAGGTTTCCAATTTTGATTTCATTAAGAATACACATCTTTATTATACTGTCTCTGATACTTTATATGCCTGAGCAGCACTGGTGAGGCCACACCTGGAGTGCTGTGTCCAGTTCTGGGCTCCCCAGTACATGAGAAGCATTAATATCCTGGAGAGAGTCCAGTGAAAGGCCAGGAAGTTGATTAAGGGACTGGAGCATCTCTCCTATGAGGAAAGACTAAGAGAGCTGGGACTATCTAGCCTGGAGAAGAGAAGGCTCTGGGGGTCTTGTCTTGTACATACCCCAAGGAAGGATGTAAAGAAGACAGAGCCAAGCTTTTTTCAGTCATGTCCAGTGACAGGACAAGAGGTAATAGGCACAAACTGAAAGACAGGAGATTTCCTTCCTTGGAAAACCCCATGTAAATCTTCCCCAACAAGCTCTTTGGGCTACTTATGAAATGGGTAAATTCTGCTAATGTAGATCCTTTAACGTTTGTTTCAAAAAATGATCTTTGTGGCAGATGTATTTCCCCCTCTCCCTTTCTCCAGAAAACAGATGGGAAGTTCCCACAGGTGACTATTGTATAATATGGCACAAATTTCATAGTCTGGAGCCAGATTTCAGCTCAGTAGAGTGTTTATGAAATGCACCAATCCGGTTTGTGTGGTCATGACTCCCTCTAGTGATGTCTGCACAGTCTACTATATTCTGATACAAAATGGAATCTTGAAGTGCCCCATGCTTTTTTGTGCTCATTGAACTCCATAACGACTGTTAAGCCATGCTTTATTCACATATAGGTTTTAGCATCAGAGACCCCTTAATTCATAGTGGGGCAGATCTCATGGCATTGACACATGATAGAATATTTGAAAATAAACTGTGGAAAAAATGATCCAGAAAGAAGGAAATAATATCAACATTCCAGTAAATTGTAGTGCTTTTAACGTACAAATAAGTTGCAAATAATTCTTATGGTAGAAGTAGAATTAAAATGACAGAATATATAGCATATAAATTAGAGATCTCAGTTTAATTGAGCTCTAATGTTAGGCAACGTTCAATCACTGAAAAGTTCTGTAAATCCTTGTTCTGATCATAAATGTCCTGCACTTTTTATGGATGGGTCTTTTTCTGTGAATCTGATTTTCTGCGAATCTGATTTTCTGCTGCCTAGTGGAGTGCAGCTATAGCTGCTTTGTTTATTGTCAGCACTCTGAGGTGTTCCAATGAATAGTAACCTGCAAGCCAATTTGTAGCCCCAGGGAAGGAAAAATAAGAAATTAATTCCTTTATCCCTGACTCCTCATACCAGATGTGTGACCCTTAATTGCATTCACAGGATCTTATTCAGAATGAATAGATAAACCCTAAACCACAGATGTGCCAATGGAATAATACAACATTGCAAGAGTTTTGTTGTTGAAATGAAATACAGTTGCATTTATCTTTTCATCAAAACACTGTGTATCAGAATAAGGTCACTTTGTCAGTTTAACTTCATTTTCAGACTTGTATGAAAACAATAACAATGCTTTCTATAATATTAGTTGTAAGAATGTAATTTTTATTAATCAGTACCAAATTAAAGTAGGAGTCTGGAGCAACCAAATACTCTCCAGTGAATTACAATACAACACCCTTGAGTGATAGTTCAGGACAAAAGAATGCGTCCACTGAGAGAAATGTTATAAAAACAGCCAGTAGATAAGTGATTAAGATTAGAATATTAAGTAGCCTTATTGTTCCTGCACTGCATTTCTCCTTATCTCCACCTCGAGGATGGTATTACACGCACTGAATTTGCTTACTGGATGATCTTTCAGCTCTAAACCAGAATGAGTCACGAGGACCTTTTTCAGGTGAGGGGCATTGCATATTCTTTAGAGGCCAAGCTTGTGAAATGAGAACACAGAATGAGAAATAAAGTATTCAGCACCCAAAAATAGTGCAAAATGCCTTAGAGAACTAAATCTTTAAGTCCCCATACAATAGGGAAACACCGACTTTAGAAAATGATTTGCAGCTTGTTTTGGAAAGGTGTAAGCATACCTTAAAAAACAGAACTTGGTAAGTTAAAGTTCATCTGAGGCAACTTATTTTGTATGCTAAACCTGAATCTGCAGTTCACAAATTGATCCACATACATAGTAGTGAAACTGCAATAGATGTGTAGAATTTTATCTTGTTACAGAAAATATTGAGTGCTTTATCATCTACGTATCAGTGTTTCTTTCTTCCTTCAGTTTACACAAAGTAGGAAAGGATCCTAGCCATTTTGTTTGGTTCCCTTGTTATACTTTAAAATAAAAGGGTTTTTTTTTCTTTATAATTAGAGTTTTACAACCCCCTGAAACTGAATGAAAAGCAGACACAATCCTCTCTATTGTATTTGTGACCACCACTAAATCTCTCTGCTGTTTTCAGATAATGTATACATATGTGAGTTCTAAAGCATTCTGTAATCTTCATCATGTTTGGGAAGAGACTGAATAAAATTCCCAAGCTACCTGACCTCCTCACAAAACAGTCTTCCAGGAGTTCTCTTTTGTTTCAGTAGCAAAACATTAGTTTGGTATTATTGCTTTAATGACACTTCCTTTTTACTTTATTCAGAGATTTTTACATCCTTACAGTCCTGGAGGTTATTGGTGTGGTGGGTTGACCCTGGCTGGATGCCAAGCGCCCACCACAGCCACTCTATCACTCCTCTTCTCAACTGGACAGGGGAGAGAAAATATAACCAAAAAGCTCATGGGTCAAGATAAGGACAGGGTGATCACAAGTCCTGCCAGCAAACCTGCTCCAGCGTGGGCTCCTCTCTCCACGGGGCCACAGCTCCTGCCAGGAGCCTGCTCCAGCGTGGGCTTCCCTCGTGGTCACAGACTCCTTTGGGCTCATCCCAGCTGTTCTGGCGTGGGGTCCTCCACGGGCTGCATGTGGATATCTGCTCCACTGTTAACCTCCATGGGCTGCAGAGGGACAGTCTGTGTCACCATGGTCTTCACCATGGGCTGCAGGGGAATTCCTGCTCCGGTGCCTGGAGCACCTCCTCCCCCTCCTTCACTGACCTTGGTGTCTGCAGAGTCATTCTTCTCACACATTCTCACTCCTCGCTCCACCTGCAGCTTGTGTCCCTGGTTGGGTTTTTTTTCCCTTCTTAAATATGTTACCACAGAGGTGCTACCACTGTTGCTGATTGGCTCAGCCTTGGCCAGCAACAGGCCCTTCTTGGAGCTGTCTGGCATTGTCTCTGTCTGACATGGGGGAAACTTCTAGCAGCTTCTCACAGAAGCCACCACTGTAGCCCTCCTGCTACCAAAACCTTGCCATGCAAACCCAATACAATCAGAAGAGCTGCAATTTTTTACATCACAAGAGAAATAAAGCAGCCTTTGACTGGGGCATATCTGTAAATTTATTGTAGGATCAAGAGAGATTTTAGGAAGTTTTCAACACATGACAGTGAGGGTGAATGGGAAGAGAGACAAGTACTGTGATGTAGGTAAGGACAGAGCTGCAAACTTGCAACGTTCTCGTTGATCTGAATAGAGGGATAGAGAATTCAAAAGTATTCAAGCATTTGGAAAGTCTTGCATCTTTCAAGCCAAAAATCTTGTCTTTATGAACGAGTGCCATGAGATGTAACTTAAGAAATGAAGACAGAACAGGGTAAGTATGTTTGCAATTTATTCTGGTTTTGATTTCTCACTTCTTACTATTGCTTTTTATTTAAACTGTTGGGATAAAATGGATAAAGTTCAAGCAGGTGGTAGGTTCAATGTAAATGGTGAGGCTTTTAATTCTTCAGCCATACTGCTTCATAAATGAGCAAGTGAAGCCACTTTAGAATTTAAATATGTAAATTCATCCTGTAAAGATGAGAAGAATCCTTTGTACTATAGCTTTGTCTGAGAGAGGGTAATACACAGGTTACTGAACTACAGAGCTCTGCATATACCCAACAAAAGACTCCAAAAGGATGAATAAAAGGCTGAAGACATTGGAAACCTGTGCTGCATCTTAACCCTGTCACATTTCTAGTATGTTACATTTTTCTGGTCAGATTCGAGTTCTTCATTACCAGAATAAATCTGGATTAATGGGAGGACAACTAAGAACAGCACAATAATACTGTTACTATTTATCATTCAGTCAAAGTTTTAAAATAAACACAAGTTCTCCTCCCGTCTTCTTTTCATTAAAATCATACCCTAAATTCCCCCTGTCCATCATAAATTTTTAATTTTTAATTCAGAAGTTGGTCTAAAGTAAAGAAGATGATAATGTTGTTGTTGTTATTTGCTTTATATTTATTTGCGCCTATTTTTTAGATTAGCTATGACATGTTGGATAGTAGAATTGCCTGTGACATTAGCATAAGTCAACTAATCAGGTCACTTTTTAAAAACAACAGAAATTTTGCATACATAAAATAATTCTTCCATGGAAAGAGTTAATACAGAAAAAGTTTCTATGGGGCACAAGGAAGCCTTATCTTTCTCTTACTCAGTTGTTGCAAGGAATCATGCAACCATTAGTCTAGTGGACCAATGTAACTTTTCTATTGAAGAATATATGAGAGGGGAAAAAAAATCTGATCCTAGTATTACTGTCAAGATCAATGTCATATCTTCCAAAGTGCGTCATATACTTCCTGCTGTGTTCTTTTATCCAATGTATACTTTGTATATATGACACAGGACTCTATAGCCATGCTGTTCCTATTTTCTAGCAATGGAAATAAGAGAGAAAGAGTTTAACTTCTGCATTGGTCTCAGAGCTAGTGATAGGGAAAGACACCAATAAAATTCAAGTGCCCTGACTTTAATCTTTGTTTTGTGCATGAGATTATTTGGCAAAGGTGAGAAATTATTATGACAAGAGCTGAAAATGAGACCTCATATGATGAGATTCCCACCATCTTCCCCCC
Source organism: Pelecanus crispus (assembly GCF_030463565.1). Classification (NCBI taxonomy): domain Eukaryota; kingdom Metazoa; phylum Chordata; class Aves; order Pelecaniformes; family Pelecanidae; genus Pelecanus; species Pelecanus crispus. Next base: position 41,097,697 of record NC_134648.1, on the reverse strand, counting down.
AAAATTAATTAGTCCAGTGAAAGGTAATATGTGCTTTCTAAAAATAAGGGAGTGGAAGTGACTGGGCAGATACATTAAGAAACGTGATTCAGTGGAAAGAAAAGCTACTTATTTCACATGAAATGTAATCAATGTTTAAATAAAATTAAGGAATAAAACTATATAAAGCCCTGCTCAGATACACAGAGATTTTTCAGAACTTGAAGTGTCTCCCCTGTGGATGTACTAAATACAGTGGCAAAGGAGTTCATGCATCTTCCAATGGTGCTAAAGTCATAAAGTTAAGCCATTCTCGGGAATTATGTCAATGTTAGTTGACCCAGATCTGAATAGGTAACTAAATGTTTTTTTAATGGAGAATACAAAACAGCCAGGCAAGGCAGTATTCTTTGTGAGCAGCTGGCTAAAGAAACAGTGTCCAATAGAAAAAGTACATTTGTTATATGTTTTGATATTTGTCATGTGTATACAGAGATATGGGAGAAAAGGACCATAGTGTACACATAAATGCACAGAAGTGACCTAAAAATGTTTTAATTTCAATAAGAAATGAAGTACCTTTACTTGCTAGATGTGGAAGATTTGTTCGTAAACCTTGAACGCAAACAATATTATTCCTTATCACCCTAATTGTTCTGTCCTTTGCATGACATCAAAATATATGAATATCAGAAGAGGTGCATTTTATTACTATTTCTCATATACTTCCATTACCAGCATAATATTTTCTGAAAGTGAGTTAATGTTATAGGCTGCTTTATAGTTCTAATTAGATCATTGGCATCATCTTTCTTTTGCATTAGTAAATCATACTACTACGTTCCACAGTTCTCCAGGTTGTCCTAAATCTATCCTTGGAACAGTCCATTTCCACATACGTTGTGTCCTGTCATTTTTTATTGACAGATAGTTAAACACTTCTGTTGTCATTATAATCCCATGACTACACAAAGTTTTCAGCAATATCAGAATACTCATTCCCTCATATCATTACCTAAGCAACAAGTTTAACATTTTCAATTGTATGGTTGATGTTTTCTAAATGACTGCATTGTAACAAGAAAGATTTTTTTTCATTGTTTCAGTCGGCCAAGTCTGTCAGGTGTCCATAAAACAGCATCTCATATCTTTAGTCTGGCATGTGCATTCAGCCTTAGCACTGACGGCCTTCCTGATGCCTTGTAAGATTGTTCCTAAAAGAACATACTGATTTTTCCCATTACTTGGTCTAGGGCATCCAGTAATGCAGTGGTAAATTTCATTCAATACAGTGTGCAGCTTCTCTGCATATACTATTCCTTCCCAAACAAGCATAATGATGCCAAAAACCAGCAGGAAATGAGTGTTTTGAAATGCTGTTTCAAACGCCCCAGTTTGGAATCAATGGCATTCTGCAGGACAATGTACTGCAATGTACGTTGTTCTGAGCACTAACTTTATACTTTGTCTTTACAATAATTTCTTTAAAGGAAGCTATCTGAAGCATTATTAAACTAAATTTTGGAAGAAGGGTTTACTGTGTTGAGAGTTTCTAAGTTGTTCTGTGAAGCTTACTGGCCTCATTATTTTTTGGTGAAAGAAATACCAAGTACTCTCCTACATTAGTGGTACTGAAGAGAAACACTTTTGTTTAAATTATATACATCTCAGAGCACAGTGGCAGTCTATTTCACTGTCTTTGTGATCAGTTTGGATTCTTGTACAGTTCATTGAAAAATTACTGATTTTTCTCACAGAGACTGTGTCAGTCTTGCTTCGGAGTGGTGTTTCATCTTCCTATGCGTTATGGCTAGCAGCCACTAGTGCTTTATGATGTCAAATGCTGATGAGGTTTGTAATCGTGATATCCTTTCCACCATCAAGAAGCATCAGACCGATACGCAGCTTTTCTATCTGAACTCAGCTTGTTTTGCAATAGGGTGTTTTATAGTAAATGGTGATAGGTGGTTTAAATTGTCATTAAAATTTATATGTAAGACAGAGTAAAAAAATGAGGCTGATTGTTTCTTCCATGGGAAAAGGGTATTATACATCTGATCACATTTCATATACTGATCTGCAGTTAGGTAGTAGGGTAAAAATGACCTTGCAGTTTTTGATGCACGGCTTCTGAGGACATGGGTAACTAATTTTTCCCTTGCAAACTTGCAGATGTCAGTGAAAGATAGTTGTACAGGTTAAAGAAAATCTTCCTAATACAGTTCCTGAAGAACAAGAAGCAAGACAAGATACAGTGTTTAAAGCAAGGGTTACTTAATCAAAACCAGATACAAGACAGTGGACAATCAGTTCATGAGTCTTTTAGCTGAGCAACACCTCTATATTTCTGCCTTGATACCAGAAAAAAATCAAATCCGTATTTTTTTTTTTAATGGATTTTATAGAGGGCATGTCGAGCAGCTGACTGACATCTGCAAACAGCTGAGGTCAGGGAAGAGGGGGATGGTTTGTGTGAAGGCAGTTGAACAGTATTCAACTCTCTCACTAATGTACAGATTTCATAGTACTCCAATAAACATATTTCATTTTTACTGTTTTTCTTTAGAATTTCTATTACTATGGGCTTCTGTGGCCATTTTTATGATCTCAGTGCCCTGGTCAGTTACATACTATGTATGCTTTAAATACATAATTTTTGCCATATCTGTAACTTCAGCTCATTCATTCATTTCTTGTAATTCCACTGATCCTATCAGGATAATTCTGTTCACTGATCAAGTGATTTATTTCCATTCTCCTTCATTTCATCTTAAAATATTAATTTGAGGATCATTTTTTCTGCTGTACTTGATCACTACAAGTGCACACTCTTTTTCATTCTGTTTTGTTACCACACCACAAAATTATTGATTTCCTTCTGTATTTCCTGTCATGCATTTCCTGCTAACTTACTGAATTACAAACACAGGATATTTTTTTAACAGATCTTGTGTGTTTGCATGAATGGTTATTGTCAACCAGCTGATTTCTTATGTAGCTTGCTAAATGTTTATTAATTACTGATCAAAGAAAGTTGTGAGTTGTACAAACCCCATATCTACACAGGAATGTGGGAATTGCAACTCTGATTTTTGTATTGAGCTGGGTCACCCCCTTATTCACACAAGATTTCCTTTGACTGTCCAAGCTTCTCATACTGTTATAAATGACCTCTTTTCACCACTGTAGAGGTGCAAAACTGTTAGGACATAAGAGCACTCAGGCTACATAACTTCCTCCCCAAGTTTTTGTCCTAGAATACAACCATAACAACTAAAGCAGATCAAATACATTTGAACTCCTGAAACCTGATGCTGAGAAATTCTCCTAAGAACTGCTTATATACCAAAGGTACGTTATTACAAGTCACTCTTTGTTCACAGAGATACAAACTGAGAGATGAAAACTAATGTTAAACTCTCAGTGTCACATGATTTTCCTAAAATTCATTGAATTATGATAACATAATTACTTACATTTACATCTCTTAAATCCTTATCTTCTCATCTTAAAACCTTATCATCTTATCTTATGGCAGAATAGTATACACAGAGTTGATGGAAATGATCAGAGACTTCTGGAAAATGTCCTTTTTCACAACAATCCATTGAGCTGTACATAAGAACTGTAAAACTCTGTATGCTTGTGTGGTATTTTCACAGCTTTCTTTTCACTGTGGAGACTGTCTAAAAGATGAAATCAGCTCAGTAATCTGGAAAATGAGGCTCTAGGAGAAAGAACACAGAAAGGGAACTTCATAGTCATTTGAAGTTTTCCATGATGTATCAAGCATAAGATTGCTAGGGAACAAGTCAGGTAACACAAGGCTCTAATACCATTTTAGATGACCTAATGTCTGTTATTCAGCTGACTTTCCAGAAGGGTGCATGACTGATTTGTGTCCTGTGCTGTATCTACACAATCCAATGTGATTGAATACATTAAGGCTTCTGAAATAGCACTAGATGCCTACTTTTAGGCACTAAATAGCTCTACAGGGACCATGATCAGTTCTGCCCTTTTGAAGAAGAAATATTACTTCATTCCTTTGCCAACCTCTTTTCATAAAAAGAAGTAGAGTTGCTTTACACACCATGTTGAAAATACAAAATATAAATATAAACACATACACACACTTAGTGATACTTTGAAAATGTTTAACCCTTTTTTGTACTTCACTTCCATTCAGGACTGTGCAAAGAATATTGCTGGGAAGATTTTATTTTACTTGAGATTTTTGACTTAACAAAAACAGGGCAGCCAAGACAAAGAATAAAAGGAATTCCATTCTTACTGTATCTGAAACCTGGTTGCTCAGCTGAGGACATCTATTGGAATTTGAACAAGCCCAGACATTTTTCAGTGTTACTCTTAATGAATTGCTGACAAGCTTCTAGATTTTTTCCTTATGGTAACTGTGATGCTTTCTTTTAAAGATCTCTTTTGAATCTGTTGTCTTTTTTACTACACACACAAAAAGATAGAAAAAAATAAGTAGAAAGGAAAAAAACAAAACCTGACAGACTTTAACATTTGGATCAAAATGTCTATTAACATGTGCTGATAATCACCTTTTCAGGTGAGAAAGATATATTGTACTACACAAGCTGAAATTTTAGTTCCAGCAAAATGGAATAAGGAATGTGTGCCACATTCTTATATGCTTCCCACATACTACTCTCTCTCTTGTCTCTGTCATACAGAAGAAAAGAACATGACAGTTTTCACCACTTTTTTAAGTATAGTTACTGGGAATGGGGAACATATTTATACTTCATCTCCCCTTAAAAGGTAGGTCCTATCTTTCTTTCTCTACAGGATGACTCGAATATACACACTGTTTATTAGTGTGGTGTATCAATAATGGATATAAGATATTCAAGTAGTAACAGAACTTTGGTTATTTTTGAATGCAGTTCATAAACCAACATATTCTGCTCTGAGATGACTGTATTAAAATGCATCCCTCCAGAGCAATATACTGTGCTGGCACAGCTGGATATTTGGTAACCCAGGGAGCTGAAAGATGATGTTTGTTTGAAATTAATGTTTCTCTGGTTTTATAGCATGACTTCATAAAATGTATAATTCAGCATACAGAGTTTTAGAGGCAGCATGTATGGTTGCATTAAAAAATGAACAAACATTTTCAGAACTAAGTTCTGTCTTAGGGACACATTTTACTTCTGTTTTTTACTTCTTTGTTCTTTCTTCCACTCAACAGAAGTAAAAGTGATCTTAGTTCTTCCAAAATACATCTGGGGCATTGCAGAAAAAATAAACAAACCAAAATTCTCACACAACCTGTCATACTTCCCTGAAACAGAGAAAAAAGAGAAAGTTGCTCACTTTAAAAAATGTTGACGTTCTCTGATCCTGGTGTTAAAGGATGCTGAAATCTACAGTACACATAACCACACAATATAGTCTAAGCATACATTAAATGGAGGATAATTCTGTGCTGCTACTTCCCTCTTCTCAGTTCATGAGCCTATCAACTAAAATATCCAGAAACAGTTTTTTGAGATCATACTCATTTTGATGTGCAGTGATGAATCAAAAGCTGGTCCTTTCAAGGTACAGAAGGGTTTACTTGTGTAAGTGACACTACCAGCATTGAAGAGCCAAGTTATATGAGGGAATTTTTTAAGTGTTGAACTCAAGGAAAACGCTCTTCTTCTGCGCATCTTGTTCTTCCAGAAGCTATGTGTGTCTGAGGAATTCTAAATAGCTTTAAAATTCTGCAGCAGTTCCTGAGAAGAGTTGGTACTTATTTCCCCCCTCTCAGTTCTGTGACCCTCTACATAAGCATAATTGAATTAGTCTACATCAAGTGGATATCAATGGTAAAAACAATACATTAAAAAAAATCACCTAAAAATAATGTTTTTCAACCAGCTGTTAAATCAAGTAATTTATTTGTTTTATTGCACATTTGCATAATAGGGCAAACTAGAAACTCTCTGTAACAGATGTGCTGGTGGCAGGGAGATTTGATTACTGGCTTCTATTATTAATCACTGCACAAATCTTAAATGATTTGTTTCTACAGTTTGATCAATTTACATCAGAGTGCTTGCATTTATGCACAAAATGTGGAGATAAAACATCTGTTCACACCTTTACTAGCAGCACTGATTTTTTAATAGGGTTGAAGGTTTGTGTTGAGCAAGACACAAGAGACTGACAACTTTTAAAAAGAAGATTTCACTGTTTCTAATGAGAATAATTCATAGCTGAAAGGCATTTCAAGCTGGCAATAATATCTATACTGTGCTTATTTTGACTTGAAAAAATAGGAAAAAAAATTTCCGGAGTATCAGAACTGTCTCAAAATTTTAGCCAATTAAATTAGAGACACTTTTTGATGTTTTGGGGTTTGGTTTTTGTTTGTTGCATTTTATCTGAGCAGTTTTTGAGACTGTTTGGGAAATGATAATGCATATTTTCATCATTAAAGTTCTTGAATTTTGTACTGAGTTTCTTCTAAGTGTCCTGGTTTTGGCTGGGCCAAAAGGACTGCTGTGGTTTAACCTGGCAGACAGCTAAACACCACACAGCCATTTGCTTACTCCCTCCACTCCCCAGTGGGATGGGGGAGAAGATCAGGAAAAAAATGAAAAAAAACAGTAAAATTCGTGGGTTGAGATGAACACAGTTTAATAGGATAGAAAATGGAGAGAAAATACTACTACTAACAATAATAACAATAATAATAAAATAATATACAAAATAAGTGATGCACAATGCAATTGCTCACCACCCGCCGACCGATACCGAGACAGTTCCTGAGCAGCGGTATCACCCCCAGCCAACTACCCTGAGTTTATATACTGAGCATGATGTCACATGGTATGGAATAGCCCTTTAGTCACTTTGGGTCAGCTGTCCTGGCTGTGTCCTGTTCCAGCTTCTTGCTTGCAGGGCCTGAGAGGCTGAAAAGTCCTTGACTAGCATAAGCAGTACTTAGCAACATCTAAAACATCAGTGTGTTATCAACATTATTCTCATACTAAATCCAAAACATAGCACTATGCCAGATACGAGGAAGAAAATTAACTCTATCCCAGCCAAAACCAGAATACTAACTTAGAAATGTACATGTAAATTCCTAGGTATAATTTATATCACTATTTAATTTGATTATACACGCTTTAAATGTCATGCCAAAATTAAAAAAGAAAAAAATACACAAAATGCATATTTTTCAGTCATTCCCAATTAAATATGACAAATGAGTGTTTCTACAAGTTAGAAGAACAAACACTGTATTTTAGGAAGGCTTTAAAACCTCCTAAGGAGGCAAAAGGATGCTCATGCAGCACAACGGAAGCACAGCCTACAAACTGTAGTATCTGTGTACTTCAATACATTTCAGACAAGACGTGTAATCTTTCTTTCTGTCTAAAGGTCAGAACTTTAAACTGTTTATAGTTTCCTCATTCATGCATCTGAATTACTGGCTTGACTCGCATTGCTAGCTACTTTCTTGGTGAAGGTGAAATCGTAGCTGACATAAAAGCCACATTATCAGTTGTATACTCTATCCTTTCTGCCATCACAGAATAGAGTTGTCGTGTTCATGTTCAGAAAGGAACATGGTTGAAGCACACTGCTGTCATATAATTTCTAGAAGATAGAATCAGGAGGTAGCTAGATTTCTAACTTCATAGTGCTTCTAGGATCAACAGAAAGACATACAACTATCTCCTCATGGTCTTGTGTCCCGGAGGAAGTCTTAGGTATCACACTGTATCTGTTGCTATCTGACTGTGTAGGTGCTATGATGCACCTGTTTCCACAGAGTTCAGGCGGTTTCTGAAGGTCAGTTACCTCATAACCAGCACAGAAGATGGTACTGTTTTCTAAGGGTTAAATTAATTTGTACCAGCTGACTACATTTGAAACATATGTTGTACATCAGCAGGGAAAAGTTAAAATGCTTAGGACCTAGTGACTGCAAATATGAAAATAGTAGTCTTTATGCCATATTGATGATTCTCATACACTGAGGAGATCTGCCCAAGGGACTTACCATTCTTCTCCAGGAAATAAATGCATCCAGTCAGCATTTCTGGGTTTTATACAGCACACAGGCCAGCCAGGTGCAGTGAAAGATAGAAGGGTTAAAAAGTGATTTTATTTCAGCATACAGGATTTCAGATATCTTCTAACATTGACATTTTAATAGATCACACAAATTTTATAATATGCCTCAAAAAAGTGAAAAAAAGCATATTTTTCATTCATTCGCTATTAAATTGGAAAATATTTTGAGCTGATAATATTAATGAATGTTTCAGCTGAAAGTCAGAAAGTCTGCTACGCTTGCCCTTATGCTTTCATACATACTCACCTGTTACGAAATATTAAAATAATTTTTTCTTCCTTTTTAACTTTTATTATTAGAATTGTTGCTTTTTACAATGAAGTTTGAGGTGTAGTTCTCAATTCTAAGTGTAAGTGTTCAGTAGGGGTACATTTTCTTTATAGTGTCTTTTCTTAAGAAGTACTAAGTGTTGTCTAAAATCTTCAGTTTTATCAAGCGTTAAAAATACACTTCCAGTTGACAAAACCTTCCTTTTGAAGTTTTTGCAAAGTATGCTCACAGCTTCCTGGGGGAAAAAACTGAACAACAACAACAAAACCAACATACAGTAGCAGATGGAAATACAAGAAAAGGCTTATAAGTCAGGGTTATGAGTGGTTCAGTGATTCCAATGTGAGCTAAAGGACAAAATGGAGAAAATGTCTAAGAGAGTAAGAGGGTAATACAATCCAGACAACAAACTTAACTCTATTACAGATACACAGCCATCTCCAAAGTCATTAACACAGTTGCCTGAGGTGTCTGCCAAGGAGCCAGATGTCACTCCTCTATAACTTAGCATCTTATGATTGTCATTTAATCTGAAGGAGAAGGAAACATTGCGTTTAGACACAACAAATATAAAGCCTAGCTTCAAAAGCATTTTCAGTTTGATTTATAAAATCATAAAATACGAATTTCCAAGGCCACCTTTAATGCTCAGGGCATCTAGTTGCATTCTATCCAACAGACAATATTATTTCTTGGACATTTGAATGTTTTGCAACCATTCAGAGATTTTGAGCTCAGAAAAGATGGGCATGATCATCTCATTTGATCACCCACATAACATAGACCACAGAATGTCAATGATTAATTCCTTCACTGAAGGGGAGGGTTACTACTAGATACATCAACTGAGAAGAACAAAACTGTTATTTGAAAAAAAAAAAAATTCCATGTAAGCATAAGAATATTTGTGCAGTATGATACACTCAGATGAACAGAATGAAAAAAAAAAAAAAACCTGCTTGTAAAGGTACCAAGAAAAAAAAAAAAGAAAACACAAAAAAATTATTGTGATATAATTTCTCAGGAGAATTGATTTGTAGGAAAACCGTTAAATGTCTTTAAAAAAAAATTACATTTTCCAAGCATATACCTAGAATTTCATAGGAGGTGTTAACTAATACTACTTCAGTCCTACAATGGAGAAAAGATCTGTATGAGTGAAGTGGGATTGCTTAGGAAATATCAGAAAGATCTCACAGACATGAAAAAAGAAGCAGTAGCTGACTCTTCACTGCCAAAAAAAACCCCAAAACAAACCATAACCTCCCAGTCTATCCTTGGGTCCTGATCCCTTGATATTACATACAGCATTTTAGACATTTTATTTTCAAGTTCTGTTCTGGAGCAAGTAAACTTATTTTCTCTGACACAAAATACAAGCGTGATGCTAGGGCTTTGCACTAGGTATTGCTCCCTTTAGGATGTTGGAGAAACTTTACACCAGTTTTGGTTCTCTTGGATCTATAGACTTGTATCCATAGAAACTCCTTTATGCTTTCATACTACATCCCAAAAGCATGTAACCTATACTCTTGGGGTCATGCTATAACACCACCGAAATGACAGGGTGTGACAAAGCCTTCATATTATTCATTTAGTAAGAAACAACTTAGATCATTGATATCTTAAGTCACTAGACCTCTTTATAACTGTGCAGGTCTTGGGGACACTGAATGAACATAAGGATCTTGATGCTTTAGGTTCTAAAACTGAAAGCTAACCTCCAAATAAACCATAACATTAATCCAATAGGGGGAACCAAACATAATTTAAAAAAAAAAAAAAAAAAAAAAGGCTGCATTGTCACCAGGTTTTTTTCAGCACTGCAGGCTCTGCAACATTCAGCAATGAGCTAGTCTTACAACATTTTCCATTTCAAAAGATATTTTCTGTTTGGCCTAACTTTGAGGGCATGGCAGTATCCAGAATAAACTGGTAAACTGGTCTTTTGAATCTCTGGATTCCCAAGCTGTCGCAAATATGATTTTTTACACAGCTTTGGTTTAGCAGAAGTTTAGTATTTATTAATATTTTTGAGATTGATCACAAAATTAGGTTATAAAATTCTTAACAGCACTTAAGCGTCAGCCAATTTAACAGAGCGATTCAATGGAATTTGTTACAATCAAAATAGTGACTTAGTTAAAGAATTGAGAATGGCAAGGGTCACCCGAAACTTACAGCAGGGTTTCACACACAGGTGGGGTTTAAATCAAATCGCACACAGACAGACTGACAAACAGCTCTAAATCAAATTGCACAGACAGACACACAGAGGTTAACCTGTGATTAAAATTTCCCTTTTTGTTAGTTTCATGAATTACTCACTTTTATGTGCCAGCATTCATCAACAGTGAGTGAACCTTGTGAAATCAGGCCTTTGAGTCTTCGCGAAATCATCGACATATGATCCTTCAAACCTTGTGAAACCTACCCTGAGAAGCGTCCTAGGTCAGGGGAAGATACTGGGTCACACAGCCCACTGCAGTCCCAGAGAGCTCGAAAGGTCTCCCTTTTGGGTCGCTGTTTATAGGATCTCGAGATGATTGGCTTGGTCAGTATTTTACATTCTGGCCGCAATTCCTGCTGAGTCACTCTGGTACACAATCCCTGGCCCAGGTGTGGCCAGGGAGTGTCTGCCACCCAAGTCTGCACTTATGACCGAGATAACAGCACAGTAGGGCTTATCGGGAGATCTCAGAGTGGCCTGGGGGGCTGCACCATCACACAAGCCATAACTGTAACACCAAACCTAATCCTAACACAGAGATAAAGTTAAAAGCCCCATCTACACAAAATAAATGACAAAAGATATTGGCTTGTATCAGAAAGGAGGCTGTTGTCAGCTGAAGCCAAGGATTTATATTCTCTACTCGTCTACTGATGAGTTTTCTAACTATAAAATAAGGTTAGGGTTTGGGATTAGTGTTTGGGACTTATACCTATCTGCCTAGTTTATTGCTGGATGCTATACAGCCCCCAATAAAGGGAGATACCAGGTATTGATTGGCACCAAGAACTTCTGTTACTCTTCTTAATGGTGATATATATCTTCTAGTTATAGTTAAGACAAGGGCGAGCAGGCAAGAAGAGGGTGCATGCTGCTTAGAGCCAAGGACGACTTTTCTTCTTTCAATCGGTCTTCTGGGTATAGTTCAAGCTGGGGAAAATATGAAGTCTCAGGAACACAAATTTTTAAAATCCAAATTTTTCTGGATGTTTGAGGACTCATAAAATAAGAAGGAGAATTAGAGGGACTGTTGTTGGGGTCTTTTTTATAACACTTGATGTACAAATCTGGGTATAAACATTTTGTTTTATTTAATTATGTTATGAACTTTTAGTAGTAAATGGTTTTTATCATAGAATCATAGAATGGTTTGGGTTGGAAGGGATGTTAAAGATCATCTAGTTCTAACCCTGCTGCCATGGGCAGGGATACCTTCCTCTAGATCACGTTGCTCAGAGCCCTGTCCAGCCTGGCCTTGAACACTTTCAGGGAGGGGGCATCCACAATTTCTCTGGGCAACCTGTTCCAGTGTCTCACCACCCTTGCAGTAAAGAATTTCTCCCTAATATCTAATCTAAATCTACTCTCTTTCAGTTTAAAACCATTACCCCTCATTCTATCATTACACTCCCTGATAAAGGGTCCCTCCTCATCTTTTCTGCATGCCCCCTTTAAGTACTGGAAGGTCACTATAAGGTGTCCCTGGAGCCTTCTCTTCTCTAGGCTAAACAACACTAGCTCTCTCAGCCTGTCCTCGTAGGGGAGGTGCTCTAGCACCCTGATCATCTTCATGGGCCTCCTCTGGACCCACTTGAGCAGGTTGATGTCTTTCTTACAGTGGGGACCCCAAAGTACACAGTACTCCAGGTGGGGTCTCATGAGAGTGGAGTAGAGGTGGAGAATCACCTCCCTTGACCAGCGCTGGTCATGGTTTTTTTGATTCAGCCCCGTATACGTTTGGCTTTCTGGGCTGCTAGTGCACATTGCCGGCTCATATTAAGTTTTTCATCCACCAATACCCCCAAGTCCTTCTCGGCAGGGCTACTCTCAATCCACTCATCACCCAGCCTGTATCAATGTTTGGGATTGCCCCAACCCAAGTGCAGGACCTTGCACTTTGCCTTGTTGAACTTCATGATGCGAACGGGCCCACTGATCTAACCTGTCAAGGTCCCTCTGGATGGCATTCCTTCCCTCTAGAGTGTCAACCACACCACTCAGCTTCATGTCATCTGCAAACTTGCTGAGGGTGCACTTAGTCCCACTGTCCATGTCTGCAACAAAAATGTTAAATAATACTGCTCCCAATGCGGACCCCTGAGGGACACCACTTGTCACTGGTCTCCACCCAGACATCAAGCTGTTGACCGCAACTCTTTGAGTTCAATCATCCAATCAGTTCCTTATCCACCAAGTCGTCCACCCATCAAATCCATGTCTCTCCATTTTAGAGACAAGGATGTTGTGCAGGACAGTATCAAACGCTTTGCACAAGTCTAGGTAAGTGATGTCAGTTGCTCTTCCCTTATCCATTGATTCTATGCCATTGTTCAGGTATAAAAAGTGTATACTTTCCTAATCACGCATTCTGATTTGTAATTATTCTTAGGCATCATGATACAGATTTAAAACAGACATGGCATCCAGTTTTAAAATGGCCTCTATTTGCTTGGCATTTTAATTTACATTCCTTTAACTCAAATGCAGTTAGTCAGGTTTCATTCATGGAAAGGAAGGAAATGCCTCAGTTCTACTGACTTACAATGATTTTTGGAAATGGTGAAAACATTTGATGCCTTTTAAAATCCCACCCTATATCATAATTATAGAATAACTATGTTCTTTTTCCCTTTTTGCATATCTGAAGCTATTTAACCAAAATATGCCAATAGATTTGCCTTTTTCTTCCTCTGCAAATTGATGAATAATTTATTTGCACTATTCAATTAGCTTTGTTCATTTTTTTCTGAAGCAGTTATTTCTCAGGCTGAAAGCTTCCATTCTTGGTAATTGCACAGAAGTAATTGTTTTGTTTTGGGAAACTGAAATATGCGGTTAGCTGTTATGGAATATAATTTGGTGGGAATAGAGAAGGAGAGGAAGAAGGAGAAGGAGAGGGAGATGACTCATTTCCCGTTTCCCATTTTAAAATAAGAAATGTGCCACTTTTTTTGTAAATAGCCCTATGTTTAAAGGAATGGATTTGTTATTTGAATAGTATAGGTTCATGGTCTGTGTAAGGACTGATATCCTTTGCAATTGTTAAGTACATTTCAGTGTATTCTTCTTGTCTCTGCACTTACATACAGTAAAATGTAGAGAGATTCTTTGTGTATATGGTAAGCCTCTTTCTGACCTAAAAGAGATACTCCTAGCTGAGGAAAGTGCTATCGTGCTTGTTGAGTTTAGCTCCTACTACAGTTCTTGGGTTTTTGGTTTTCACTAATCGGACCTTGAGACAGGCACCGAGAATGCTACTAGCCCATGAATACTGAACTATGAGGAATCAGGGGCTGTGTAGGCCAGTGGCTCCCTGCGGGCTGGGTGCCACGAGCCACGTGGGCTTCCCATGGGTGCCTGGCAGCCAGGGCCTGTCCAGTTGCCCCAGCTGGGAGCAGGGCATTCTGGGGGGCATTTTTGGACTGACAGATTATCAAGAAAAATCCATAGTGATGTGATCTGTCTGAGGACAAGCTGGGAAATTAAGTCAGTGGGTCCAGGTTAGAACCAGTCCTGGAGACCATAACCAGGTCTGATGGCTGGGCAAGTCTACAGGCAGGTCCAAGCTCAAGCTGGGGAGTTCATTATCTGGGTCAAGTTCAGGGTCCAGATCACAGCTGAGACTGTAGTTCAGGCAAGTTACAGAGGGAGACCCCAGGTCTTCCCCAGGGTCCCCAGGGAGCTGTCCTGTAACTGAACTGGTCCCCAGCTGGGGCAGACAAACCCCAGGAGGGAAGAGCATGTACGTAGTGCTCTGGCACTAAGAAAGATACCTTCATTTTGCCATCTAATGCAAGAGGAGAATTTGAGAGTCTTCTAATTCAAGTTAGTCTACAGTTTGATAGTCAGGGGACTCTCTCAGCCAGAGATTTAAAGTGGCAGTGATACAGGAATAAAAAGAACTCAGGTCTCCATCTTGATTTAGATGTCGTCTTCATCTTGAGCTAGTTTGCAAACCTATATTAGATAAAACTGATATGGAATCACTGTTACTAGTCTTCCTTTCTTTAGCCTCCTGTCAAGAAGACAACATGTACCTTGAAATACAACGTTTGCAAGAGAGTGTCCTTTGTCTGTATTAAGCATATGAGATGTAGAGACGTGTAATATTTAAAACATCCATCTTCAATGTTCATGTAGTACCAAGGTTAGGCAACCCTTTACTCAAAATACTGTTTGCAGTGATGAACCTCTGGCTTGTCCTCATCTATAATGTGGACTGTGTCAGAATAAAAGGACTGTAAATTCCACTGTACAAAGGAAGTTATCTATGGTAATTTTTGGTGCAATGGATCTGATATGACTCTTCTTTGGTATTCTCATTTTGCCATAAAAAAAGGCAACTCTTGTAGTTTTAAGAATCCACAGTAATTACAAATAGACTGTAGCTCTTGTTAAAAATGTCATAGGGTGAAAATGGCAATTTGACATGTTTTTAATGTTTTGTTTGTTACTCCATCACACCTTGTGATTCTGTTTCATATATTTTCCTTGAAAATACTGAAAGTCAAACGTTTGAAGAAGGAGGTGCAGGTTCTGGGAAAGTGAGAGATGCTACTGAAAAAGGAGATTGAGTAGTATGGAATGCTCTGAAGCTTGGGGTTTGTTGAAGCTGTCTTTCTTAGCAGGCCAGTAATTATTGGTATGATACAGCTACCTTCTGCAAAAGGACCATGAACCTATATTCTATTCTAAATGAACACAGCAGGGTTTAAACATGCACACAAATCATAATGACTAAATATCAGTGACTAAACTGTGCCTGTGAAATATATGCACATATGTAAAAAGGCAATTGTGCTGAAGCCATGCATATGCATGAACAAGATGAATTGTATGTGCGGGCTACCGCCAGTGCATGAAATTACCTGGTTTGCAAGTGTAAATTAGTGTTTTGCATGCCCATTTACCTGTTTGTTGTCCTTATATTTGGTGTGTTCAAGTTAGCTGACTGTCTGATAATTTGGGGTCTTAGGATACAAACAAAAGAATGAAAGGAGAAAACAAATATTACTCTTGATAAGAAATAAAAATTAAAATCTTAGTCATTCTTATGCTAGAGATGTAATATTTATGTCACTGAATATTTACAATACCTATTCAGATCATATAGAACTAATGTGCTATCCTCCATATTAGCCAATGCTACAGGACGTATACATGCAGATTGATGCACAGCTACATGCACAGTTCAACTAACTAAAAATTGCAATAAGAACAGGACTGTAATTTTTAATAGTAAATTTTTAAAATGGATTTAATTTAGAATAAATTGAACTCAAAATAACTAATTTGCACTAAGATGCTCAAGGTAAAAAGACTCCATGAAAACTGAAAGAGAAAGCCAGATATAGAACACACTTGTCTTCAAAATGCTGTGCAATTGCAACATATTTTATAATCCCTAAATCTGCTTTGTATTGACCCCATGATTTACCTATGACATGTAAGGCACTGATAGCACTCATGCAGTTAAATTCCATTCTCCACAGCATTATAGGAATTGGCACTTCCAGAGCAGAACAAAATGCTAATTTCTAGTTTCATCCACTTTTCTTGGCCACTTATTAATGCATTAATACTACCACCTGATCTTCATTACTCTTCCCAGAATCACAACACTACCATTTCCAGTTCTCTTAGTACTCTTTGAAACTATTACAAACTGTGTAACTAATTTTCTTTAGATGTAACTGTTAGAGTACTCCTCAGAAGACAGTGCAAATTAAAACAAGCTACAAATTTAAACAATAAGCTGCAATTTAATAGTACTCACCTCATGCTCTTCATGTTGAAGTACATGGCAGTATTCTTCCCTGCAAATCCTTGTTCGATACATTCAGAACAATGACTTCATTGAAGTTGAGACAGTCTCTCATTTATTTCTCTTACAGTCTCTTGAACTATTACTTGCTGAAAATATCAACAAAGACTTATGTCAAGGATCTTTGATATCCTTTCTAAAGATTCAGCCACCCTATATTTGCCATAACACTTCACCCTCCCCACAAAACTGGATTATGTTGCGTCATGAGCGTGCTTAGTTACCAGGCAATAAAAGGAACTTCTCAATTTGTTCAAACTTGTACATGGACAGACCCTTGAGCAAAATGTTATGGACCTGTCTTCTAAAGAAGATAATCCACTGGAAAAAAGCATCCTAAATTTTCCCTGTGTCTAACAGACTAGTCAATGCTTCCCAATTCTGCCCAACTGTTATTTTCAGCACTTCTGTACTTTTCCTGAACCTATGTAGAAGTCAGTTTTGGATACAGTTTAGCAGAGGCCATCTATGAGAATATCAGTGCTGAATACAATCAACCAGTACCTTGGGGATGCCCTAAACCTTTTGCATGCAACTTATTCCAGGTAGAAGCATTCAGCCTCCAAATTTTTTGCAGGCCAAGGGTTTCTCATTCCCCATATGTTTGAAAAGCCCAAATCAGTGAGGAGGATGAATTTGAGGTGGATGAGAGGAAGGAATTTCTCTCTCTAGTTTAGTTTGGATTCCGAAATGATTTTGCGTCTGGCAGGAGGTGGAGTTCGTGAGAGGAAGTCATTAGTCCTAGGAGGCAGATTGCTCCTAGAAACACTTCAAGGAGAGGAAAGGGAGCAGTGTGCAGAGAAAAAGAGAAGCTGGAGCCAGGATAACTGTCTACAAATCTAATAGCAGTGTCTAAAATTCTGGTAGTGGTTTGTAAACAGTTGTCTTTGTTCGTAGCTTCTCCAGTAGTTAAGTGTCTATCTAACATATAAATGTGAGAGTGCCAAAGATGAACCAAGATCTGGCTAACTACATGAAAAGCTCTGTGGATGGCATGTTCATAATGTTTTTTCTCATTGAGATGACCCTTTTACCTAGCCGTGGCACTGATTGAACCATCCAGGTATGTTTCCTGAAATAATTCAAGTATTTCTGCTTGCTTCCTAAGGTCAGGAGTGGTTCTTACAAGACCACTTAAAACACCCACTTCGTAAGATTAGAGAAATACACTGCAGAAGACATTTTCCTTTATAAACCTTAGCTATGTATTGCCAAGCTGTCCCTGGGAAATCTAGGCCACCAATGGTCCATCTGGCGCAACCCAGACATGCAGTGCTGATATGGAAAACAAGTATTGCCATCTGAGATCACTAATAAGCCTGTACCTTCCCTCTCCTTCCTCCATATTGCCAGTTGCTAATTCTCTGGACCCACAGACTACTCTGTTAAATCTACTTGTTGCTTTACTGTCTGTTTAATAACAAAGTAGAATTGACCATAGTGAAGCTATAAAATAAAATTAAAAATACAGCAAATTTATACTTGAATAGTGTGACATTAAAGAATTAATTTGTTTATGGTGTATTTTTAACATGCTTTTGATTTTTTGGCTTATAAAATAATTAATTGACAACAGTACCCTGTTTACTGAAAAGTATAGAATAAAGAAGCCCACACAAATAAGGATAGCCTCTTATCACCATTCTATTTATTTTAATGAAAAGGCCAGCATCAAAGGTGTCTAACCCTAGAGGATTTTCCAAAGTAGGATTTATGTTTTCCTACTTTAGTCTCCTTTTTTCCCTGAAGCAGAAGACGTTTTGAATGCTTTGGGCTCTGCTGTTGTTTCACTTGTATAATGTGTATTATACCTTTGAATGACCTCAGTGTTGTCAAGGTTTCACAAATCTTGATTTGAGCTAACTCAGCCACAAATGTATCTGAAACAATAAGTTTTTTAGGTTGTAACAAACATTACATTTAATGAGTACAGTGCGCATGTAATGATACACTGAATCTGTATGAAGCCTCAAATAATGATTTCTGTTGGCACTATAAAAGGAATGTAATTTTTCTTGTGGAAATACCATTTTTCAGTTACTGCATGACTGATGTGGTAATTATCCCCTACACCTGGGATTTAAATCCAATCCTACAAGCCCATTTTCTGTTTGCAAGCTGTCAGACTGATGCATAGGCTTTGTTCTTATCTGGCAGTAGACGAGGAATCGGTAATTCAGAAACAACAAAGCCACTGATGGGTCATCATGTAATCTGCACTGAAAATTGCAATCTGTAATGAGATTGGAAACACAGATGAGGAGACTAAAATTGATTACCTACCATATCTAAAATTTTCAATTTTATTGCACAAGTATGATCAAACTAGCTTATAAATTTGGGGATTAGTTGAGAAAGAATAAAGATTACTTTTAAATTAGGTGAAAAGGAGATAAGTTATTTAAATGTAAATTATTTGTTTTACAGCAATATGATTCATCTCCAAGGTGATTCACATGTTCACATTATTTTATTTTCCATTTCAGAATATGGTATATCTTGTTGCTTAGTCAGGACTGGTGTAAGATAGTTCATTCCCTTAAAAAAAAAAAAAATCAATAATGAAGAAAAATACTGAAGTCAGTCAAATCTTATATTGTAGAACGTGGTAATGGGCTGGGAAGGCATGAGCTGCTTCTCAGCAAAGTAACCAAAAATAAACTCCACCTATGTTGAAAATATAACTTATTAATGCTCCTGGCTGCTTTAGCTCCCTGACAGCAACTTACAGGCAAGTGTCAAACTGTTGTTCTCAATACCATAAATCTCCCTTTTCTGCACTGATGAGATTATGACTAGTATGATAAACAGAAATAAATGATCATAGATATTTCCAATAGGGTTCTGATCAAGCACTCTGCTGAAAAAAAGAAGAAATGCCCAACTTTTGCAGTTATTCAGGACTTTGACTGAGTGTCCTGGTTTCGGCTGGGATAGAGTTAATTTTCTTCCTAGTAGCAGGCATAGTGCTGTGGTTTGGATTTAGGAGGAGAAGAATGTTGATAACACACTGATGTTTTAGTTGTTGCTAAGTACTGCTTATGCTAGTCAAGGACTTTGCAGCTTCCCATGCTCTGCCAGGTGCACCAGAAAGTGGGAGGGGGCACAGCCAGAATAGTTGATCCAAAGTGACCAAAGGGCTATTCCATACCATATGACGTCATGCTCAGTATAGAAACTGGGGGGGTTGGCCGGGGAGCAGGGATCGCTGGTCGGGAACTGTCTGGGTATCGGTCGGCGGGTGGTGAGCAATTGCATTGCGCATCACTTGCTTTGGATATTATTATTATTATTATTATTATTATTATTATTATTATTATTATTATTATCATCATCATTATTAATTTGTTACTATTATCATTACTATTTTACTTTATTTCAATTAAACTGTTCTTATCTCAACCCAGGAGTGTTTCTTACTCTTACTCCTCCGATTCTCTCCCCCATCCCACCAGGGCAGGGGGAGTGAGCGAGTGGCTGCATGGTGCTTAGTTGCTGGCTGGGGCTAAACCACAACACTGAGTCATTCTTTTGTCCATTCTTTTGTAAGGAAATTTGTTCCTTTTCTACTGTAAGTATATTTTTTGTTTTTCTAAACGTAATCTTTGGCTCCAGAAGATACTCTAAGTTCTTCACTAGTGTTCACATATCAACATGCACAAGTCCATTCAATTTAGAAAAGATAGATCTTCCCAAGGAAAGAGAAACCAATCAATTCTTTTGTGACATAACTGGATAATCAGTCCAGAAAAGAATTTAGAGAAACAAGAGTCATTCAGAATACATATTTACTACAGTATGTGGCATTCATAGGTCCATACCAACTGTTTAATTTACCTTGTTTATGTAGCCATCTTCAATCATGGTCTGCAACAAATTCCAGTTTTAGTTTATTTCATTACTTTGAGTCATTATTACCTCTTGTTTTTCTTGCATTGAGTTTATAGTCAGCAATTGCCACCAGTCAGTGTTCTCTAATGGAGGTCTGCCATATCTTTGCATGAAAATGGTTGTGGATGCTGTTCTGCTCCTTGCCCATAATAATGTGCTCCAAACACATCTAGAGGTAAAAGTCCTTAAAGGGTTTAGGTACAAAGATATTTAGTTCTGTAACTTGGGTGGGAAGATGCCAAGATGACCAGTTCAGCTGTGGTGGCCATATATTCTAGAAGGGGAGACCATAGATCAGGTTTCAATTTTCTTCAGGTTTTCTTTCTAGTGAGCCCTTGGCCTTCCTGTCTTCTCCAGCTGTAAAATGAGGTAACAGTCCAAGGTGATATGGTATATAGAAATACATAGGTGAGGTAATGAATTAGTATAATAAATCATTGAGCTCTTGGAAAAATCCATCCAGAATATTTATTTGCTCATATGCTTATTGCCAAACAGGACCCTTTGGAGTAATTTACTTTTGCCTGCTCTTTATGTCAAGGACTAAAAAGGTATGCTGTCCTAATTCATTCCAGTTTTTCAAATTAATCCAGAAACTCTTACTGTAATAGAAAATTTGATAGCAAGCTCTAGGTCCAAATGTTATGATAAATAGCTATATTTTCACCTTTAAAACTGCACACCTGATATTCACTGATGGAAGATACATTAGAGTGGTCATTCTTGAAGTGCAGAATTACTAAGCTTTAACTGTGAAGTCATTAGTCCTATAATCTCCATCTGATCCAGAGGCTGAATTGAGGGGTGTAGCACTTGGCTGACGGGTGTATAGTGGTCCCAGTAACAAGTTTACACAAATATTCCAATTGCCAAGGCATACAAAAAGTAATGATGTAATAAATGTAATTAATCTGAATAGGTATTGTGTATATGATAGATTACAGAGTTGAGTAAGCTTTCAGACAGTTTCTGTGCTGAGATATACTGACCTTATGTTAACACATACAAAATGCCAAAGGGGCAGGCAAAGATTTGAATATATTCTACAGATATTCCACTTTGAGGCTGCTGAAGTACCCATTAGACAGAACTTTTGTAATTCCAAAATATCTCTAATAATTTAGATTTTATTTACAAACTAAATCAATCTATCAAATAAAAGAGCCATAGAAAACACAAACATGGTTAAAAAAATGTGCAATTCATGCATGTAAAATGAAGAATTGAATTCCATTAACATATCAACTGTCATGTTATTCCAGAATTTTAATGTTTGTAATTAATTCATTACTATTCATGCTGAAAGAATGATAAAAGGATCATCTAAATGACTGTGTCCTAATTAACTTTTGTTTATCCTTATGTTACAGTACTGCATATTAAGAATTATTCTTTTCAGTAACCATAGGTATTTTTAGATGAAAAGTGCAGAAATAAAGGCAAAAGTTCGATGTCAAAAAGAATGAAAAATGATGGGACAAACCAATATTGATCTAACAAATTAAACAGTTGCTAAGTAAAGACAAAACATTTTATAGATACTGCGTATCAACTGAGAGCATGATGAAAAATCAGTGGCAGGAAAAAGGAATAAAATGTACTAAATGAGGAATATTTCTATCTACTAAATGCTGTAAACGTATAGATGAAATATAGAAATGAATACAGCAGTAACCTATACATTCTTGACTATTTCAGAAAATCAAGGTGATTTGATTTTGTGTCCATCATATATAACACAGAGACACTCATTTTCTTTCAAAGATGGTTTCTGATCTTGGGCAATCAAGCTTTGAGACTGATTTTTTTCACTTACAGCTCCAGTAGACTTCCATTATGTGTTGATGTGCACCATTATGTATCAACAATTAAGTGAGACACAATATATGTCTATCATTTTCTATTTAGGTATTAGTGGTGGACTTGGAAGTGTTAGATTTACAGTTGGATTTGAGGATCTTAAGGGTCTTTTCCGACCTAAATTGTTCTATGATTCTGTGATAAATTTTACACTCACTTGCCTTTGTGTCTGGAAATTCCATCCACAATGTCCCAAAATATTAACTTAATTTTATGCAATTACACACAGTACTGCTTTTTTCTTCTTCTTCTTTACCCCAGAAACACATACAGCTCAGTAGGCTGTTTTATCTCACAGTATTTTGTTTCATTTGTTCCATGTCTGGTGTTTTCATTACCCATTGAAAAATTCCATATGCTTGCCAAAATTCTCAGCACATCGCTGGTATGGCAAAACAATTCAAACCTTCTATCCATCTGCTGTTTGTAGATCTTATAACTGCCACCTAATCCTAAAGGCCAAATACAGTCAGTATGCAATCAGATTCCAATGCACTGATTAAGAAAGTAACTCCACATTGCAATAAGAACTTACATTCTGGAAGGAAATAAGCAATATATGTGCCTTTTCTGCATAGTAAAGTCAAAGGACTTCTATAACTCATACCAATTATTAGTCATTATTATTTCATGATGCTTAAGATTGTCTGTAACTAATGTAAAGAATGCAGAATTAAAGGCACAACAAATACAAAGGGGAAGTTGTGCTTAGCTGCACGTATGATTCAGAAAGATAAGAAATGAGATTAAATGCAAATTTTTCCATCCAAAGGAAATGAATTGTAAATCAAGATATTAAAAATATGTGAATTTTAACTAATGGAGAAATTTTAGGTGATATTGTCAAGAACGGAGAGGACGATCTTAAGTTCATATGCATTTTCAGACATTAATTTAATTTTGACAGTGAAATTTTAGTCATCCATACATAATTTCATATTCAATCAGATTGTGTAGATAGTTCAAGATTTATCCATAATATTTCAAATCCACCACATACCAGAATTAATCTCTTTGCTTTGAAAGAGGATGTCTTGCAATTTTTCAGGTGTCATGGACAACCCGCCATTAATGTCTATTGTTGATTTTCTCTTAAAGAAATGTGAATAATCCCAATCAAAGTTTTACATAAAACATAGGGTCTTACTGCAAAAAAAAAAACAAACAGTGGTCTGGATACTGTCCTTGCCATTAAGACTGTGTAAGAATTTCTTTATTCAGAATATCTGCTACTATAAACGTGGCCTAGATAAAAATGTCAAACATATTTTTGTCTTTTCTAGAATATTTGACACATCTTTGTGTAAGTTTATGATTTCTCAAATAGTCTTGTTACAAAAGCAGTAAGTCTTAATTCTTAAGTGGCAGTTCTATTTTGCAAGGTGTTTGGATAATTCATCAGCGAATGACTGTGGCTTGAAGGATAGGAGACAGAATCTTGTCAATATGGTGTTGTGAAACATTAGAGAGGAAGGGAAAATCAGAGTTCAGAAAGTACCTTTTAGTTATTTGTTTTACAGACATAAACCAGCTTTTTGCAATCCAAAACCACATTATAGAAATAGGGGAGTTGATTCTTTTGTCTCTCGGTAATGTCACGGTATAATTTGATCTTTCATTATTACAACAGAAAGCCATGTTTTTGGAGTTCATTAGTGGTTAATCTAGCCCTTCATTTTACAGAAAAAAAGATTTGGGTACATAAGAAAAGAGCTGAGAACAAACTAGTAGTTTCCTTATACTGACGATACCTTTAAAAAACTTATTGGGGATTTTATTAAAAAATGCATACTTCTTGCAATTTGTCACAGACGTGATACCTGTGATGACACAAGACATACCTCTCTCCTCAGCAAGCTTCAATTCACTATGAAGGAATAACAATGCCTGCAAGGTATGAACAGAACATTCCTTCCATTTTTCAACTCTGTCACACTCTTTTATGTTTTGTTCATAATGGCAACTGTCTTGCTTGATGTATTGTACTGATGTTCTCACCTGCTTGTTGTCATTCAGGTGCTAAATGAGAAGAATGAATATGTATAATTCTTTCAAAAGTGCATTATAATGACACACTCTGGCATATTTTATTATACATCCCACCAGACCCTGATTATTTTGTGCAGTTGGCATTCAAGTTACACTACTTGGTTTTTGATAGCTCTTGCCAACTTCCTCAATGCAAATGATTAACAATGATAGTAATGGGGAAATTTTCTAAGTATAGACTTGATAGAGGGGTAAAGAATGGTAACATTTCATTCTTCATCACTCATTAAGACACAGTATTAGTTTGCTTTACCATACAAGGGTTTTTCTAAACTTTTTTTTAGTGCCTGAGTAAATGACAAAATTTGTCTTACATATGTGGGAAATCAAACATTTCAGCTTTTATTTCTTTATGGGGATTTCTTCTGTTTTGCAGTAATTAATTGTCTACTTTGATGCCATGAAAATGCATTGTATTAGCAACTCTGGTTTGTGATGTTTAGTTGTTTATTGTTCCCTGCTGAAGCCATTATCTTTTTCATTCGCTTTTTTTTAGCTCCAGTTTTAGTCATTATAACAGGAGGGGTGGAGTACTTCCTGAGAAGTTTAGAGCAGCAATTCAAAAGCAACTCCTGTGAAAAACAATCATTAGGGGCAATAATAGTAGCTGCTTTGATTTTGGCTTTTTTGTTTATTTTACTTTTTTAAAATCCTACAAATGTTCTCAAAATGTTAACTTAAGGTACTAGTTTTGGCTGGGATACAGTTCACTTTCTTCATAGTAGCTGGTATGGTACTGTGGTTTGGATATCTGATGAAAACAGTGTTGATAATACACCAACTGCTGAACATACGCACAATTTCAAGGCCTTTTCTGCTTCTCACACTGCTTGGTTTTGAGTTTGTTTTTTTGTTTGTTTGTTTGTTTTTTTTAAACTGTTACAAAGAGCAAAGACAGGACTAAGTGACTATAGTGGGATACCTCTATCCTATACCTAATAAAGCTGAAAACTCTCTGCTGGCTACGAGTGGAGTGTAAGCTCAGGGCTAAGATCAGTCCAGTGACCTGCCTGAGCTCATTTCAGCACACAGGAACCAAACTGTCCATTAATACTAACATGATATATGAGGAATGGGACTGCAGGGTGAGAAAAGGCATTTCCCTATTCAGCATGTCTAGTAAGTTTTCAAAAATAAGAGAAGATAATTAAAAATTTCCATCTTGTTTAGTCTATGAAAAAAAAAGCCTGAGACAAAATATAATTTATATTCATAAATATATTAGAAGATGAACACTGAAAGGGAAAAGGGGTATTTAAGCTAATGGACAGCACTTGCATAACTGTATGTTCATAAACACAACATGAAGTAATTTAGGCTCTGATTTGGAAGAAAGTTTCTGTTTAGCTAAAGAATAAGAATTATGAAATAGCCTTCCAGAAGTAGTGGCAGAGAGAGAACTGTTTTATTTTGATATATTTCTAAGAAAGAAAAACTGCTATTGGATCCACAAAAATGACGACCAGCCTATATGACTGAAAGGACCCCTTTCAGTGCTGTGGCCTTCTCTTCCTAACAATCATTCATTAAGCACTTGCTCTTATCTTAAGCTGAGTCAATGTCCTTTATTTCCCTGGTAAACTACTTTGGTTTTAATTACAATCTCATTGCTCTTCTGTAAGAACATCTGGCAAAACCATTCCATGATTCCAGACTTTAAGGACAGGGGAGTAGGTAAAGAGGTTTGCTGGCTTTATAGGGGAGCTGAATCTGACCTGCACTATTGGGAGAACACCTAGCAGAAAACACATAATAGTGTAAATCCACTGAGGCTAACATAAATCTATTAAGGCATAAGCAATGCTGGGGTTGTATATTGTAGATACAGTGCCACTAAACAGAAGAATTATTATACAGTGTAGAGACTCTGCAGTGATTTGGTTGGATAAATAGCTATGTTTTAAAAATGTGACATCACTGTCGTGGTTTAGCCCCAGCCAGCAACTAAGCACCACACAGCCGCTCACTCACTCCCCCTACCCCAATGGGATGGGGGAGAGAATCGGAGGAGTAAGAGTAAGAAACACTCCTGGGCTGAGATAAGAACAGTTTAATAATTGAAATAAAGTAAAATAGTAATGATAGTAGTAACAATAAAATAATAACAATAATAATATCCAAAGCAAGTGATGCACAATGCAATTGCTCACCACCCGACGACCGATACCCAGACAGTTCCCGAGCAGTGATCACTCCTCCCCGGCCAAACCCCCCCATACTGAGCATGACGTCATATGGTATGGAATAGCCCTTTGGTCAGTTTGGATCAACTATTCTGGCTGTGCCCCCTCCCAGTTTCTTGTGCCCCTGGCAGAGCATGGGAAGCTGCAAAGTCCTTGACTAGCATAAGCAGTACTTAGCAACAACTAAAACATCAGTGTGTTATCAGCATTCTTCTCCTCCTAAATCCAAAACACAGCACTCTGCTTGCTACTAGGAAGCAAATTAACTCTATCCCAGCTGAAACCAGGACAATCATAAAAAGAATTTTAAAAATATGCAGGGTTCTGGGTGGGGGGGGTTTGTTGGGTTGTGCGGGGTTTTTTTAGTTTTTTGGAGTCTTGTAGTGGTATGTGTGTGACAGGAAATCTTACATATAATAGCTATTCAGAACTGTCAGCGCTCTTCAGTTCATTTCAGGAGTCTGTACATTATCAGTGAATCAACACATCTAAGAAAGAGATATAATGTGTTCCTGGATTCAAATCAAATATAAAAGGTCTCTCAGATTTCTAGTGTACATGGGAATAATTAAATGGGAAGTGAAGAACTTAAGGTGCATTGGCATTTAGGAATCACCTCACTTCTTCTGCCAAGATTTATGCATTCCAAAATTCACTTTTAATCTTCATAGTAGTAACCATCATATTATTTTGTCCTTTGTCTGATTTTATAAGTGAATCACTTAAAATCTAATTTGGTACAAAATTTCTCATCAACGGCCTCTTATTCTTTCAAGAATAATGACAACATTCGCCATCTGCTAGAATAATATTGAGCAAAGTCAATCACACCAAAGACAATTCTAAAACTTTTTCAGAAGTTAAAACCTTTCAGAAAATATGTCTTGTGATTTCAAAGCAATGACTTTATGATCTGATAGTTTTCCATAATGTCCTTCCAATTGTCCATCCATTTCCCTTACACTCTCCCTTTTCTATATAGTTTACAAAAAAATAAGAATTGTTGATGTTACACAATAAAGAACTCTTCACTTTTACCACAGTCAGAAACAGGATATGTTGTAAAAATTAATTAAAATCTCCACACCAGCACTTTGAAATTAGTATGACCTTTATTTTACACAGAAGTCAATTAGAACAACAGAGGGGTAAGGATCTGTTTCAACCCACTCAGGTCAAAAGTGGACCTTGATAAAGATCACAGTAAGAATCACTGACAGTGATGGGGAAAACACTGTTTCATAAACATACTACTACAAACTAAACCAAGCAATCTTTGGTTTATAGAGTTTTGTGGAATGTACTTGACTCTTACTTTGTGAAAGTATTAAGAGTGTCAGAAAATCTAATTCCTTAACCTTTGGTCTAAAGAAAAACACTGCAACTGTAAAAATGAGTTCAGACGGGTAATTCTCATGCCAATAATAGCTAAATGTACAGCTAAGGGACAATCCCCCAGCATCTAGAAGTACTTTTTGAAAACTATGACTCAAAATCAGATTCTTCTGTTGCCATATTAACATGGGAGAAGGCTAAGAGAATAATTTATTTGCTAGTTTTCTTTTCCTAAGTATAAACATTATTTCTACAAGTGTATACACCCAGATTAAGGTGTAAAGAAAACCAACTATATTCCATTCTTTTTATACCACAGCACCTCCTATCCAAGTCAAAAATATACATTTCTTACAAACATTGCTTTATGTGACTCATCTTTCACCACTGAAGTCAAGAGGGCTTAACATCACTGATTTTTATGGGACAGAATCTGATCCAAGGATCTGACCTTACTAATCACCTGTCCTATGACTGAATATGGGGTTTTTTGTGTGCTTTTACTATGAACTTCTTTGTGTTACATTGCCCTCTACTCTTGTAAATTTTCAGCTTTGTTTTCTCAGTCCTTCATACTGAGTATGCATATTTACTTTGTACTAACCATTTGGATTTCTCTAAAATGGCCTCTGAGTCTCATTTTGCTATTCTTTCTCTATCCTCAATTTATCATCAAGTTATGATATAATTAGTTCATGTATTTCCTCTTCCACCTCATTACTCCATTAAAGAATGGTCTAATTTAGCTATCTGCTGTATCCCAATAAATATCTCCTTGCAATTTAATACTGTGGTCTCTTCTTCATCTTCACCTTTTAGCCATTATAATGTTCTCTATAACATTTCACATAAAAATTTCAGAGAAAATAGGTACCTGAAATCCAAATGAATGTCTAGATCTTCACTTAACTCTCTGGAACTGGTTTCTTTCACTTAATTATCTGGAACTACTTTCTTTCATGTCCTAGTTCTTTTATTCAATTTACAATGCTGAGTGACTGACAAGATCTTTCCATGAGACCATTTTACTTACTTTTTTCTGCTTCTCCTTTCCAGTAGATGTACTAATATTGACAGGCTACCTGTAAGCTAAATAAAAATGAATGAAAAAATTTCCACAGTTTTTGGATCAGCTATTCATAGTTTAGTATTTTAGTAGTGAAAGAAAGGTATACTAAAAAGACCATCGTGCAATATATCTTGTGAAAATAGTGGAGTGTATCCTTTTTTCTCCCACTCTTAATAGCTTCTCAGTAGTTCTGAAGTCTTCAGTAATAAATATCTGTGATATAGTTCAGAAAATTCATTAACTAATACTTGCAATTCTTTGAAACATGTCATGCTGAATGGCTGATCTCATGCTTAAATAGAAATTTTCTGATGGAAAATGAATTAAACTCTGCTAGTTAAGAAAATATTGAGAAAAGGGCTTAAATTTTAAACCTAAGAGAGCAGCTTAGAGAATACTGAAATATCATGCGATAAAACAAATTCAAGCAGTTTGTTAGTCTTGTGTGAAAAATGAAAAAAGATAAAAGCATGTTAAAGTTTGAATGTAAAATATTAATGTGCTTAACATATATAAAACTTAGCTTGTGCCCTTAAGTGGTATCATTCATTGTTAAGGGTGATAAAAAACTTACTTGTAAGTGACTATTTTATGAAGGCTGAAAAATATAATCCCTCACCCCACAAAGAAGACCAAGTAAACCTGTTCCATTGGTACTTTGTTTAAATTCAAGATCTAATGAAAATGCAAGATACATTTTTTTTTATTTATAAAGTGTATACATGCCAAAAAACTGTTTCATTTCATCCCCACCCTTTTTTAAACCTTGTTGACATAATCACCTGCAAATACAAATATAGCTGCTCTTTTTCAGTCTGTTGCCAAATCAGCAGTTTGTGTGACACCCTGAAGTGCCGCAGGAATGCTCAGACTTGGTCCTTGCCTCCATAGGCTATTCCCCTCCTTTCTCCATGCCAGCTTCAGTTCCATTGCATCACAGCCCTGTGTCATCCCTTCTCTGATAAGAAGACTACTTATTAGCTGACCTACTACTGATCAACAAATTAATGTTTAAAATATTAAACATGAAGGGAGCAATGCATCAGATATGTCTATCAGTTAAAATCAGGTAGGTATAACCATGTAAGCCTATCTTACCAAAGAATGTTTTACCAGTACTGTTTCATTGATTTTTTTTTTCCCCCAAACATGAACCCTACTCAAGATTTGCAGCTCAAGCAAGGAATCGTGCTGATGACAACTTAGGTAAGTCTGGAATTCAGAATCTAACACTAAAGAAACTCTTGTTTCTTTCTTCATCTATCTGTGAAAGATTCCTGATGCTATTAGCTGCCTCTGAAGGGTATTTGTGAAGCAGGCTGGGTGTCATAGCCTTACTTTCTGGAGCACCAGGAAGTGTATGATCCCTGTGGGCGCAAATGTTGCCAAATGCTTTTGGTCTCTAAGGAAAAATAGGTAATCTTCCCCTATCCATGAGAAGGAAATTGTCATTAGCCCTGCTCAGGGAAGGATGTAAGAAGGACTTGCCTTTTAGTGACCTGATCTCAGGGATTTAGACAAGTAGTCACAGCAATTCCCAGGGTCGGAAAATGTAGTTAAGTTGGTTACTGCATAAATGCGCAAGGCTTCTTGTTTTGTATCCATGTATAACAGCATCTGTCAAACCAACCCTTACTATTTAAAAAGTTTTGAGATTTACAATTTGAACTTACTAAATTGGTCTAATATGATTTATACAATTTTATAAAAATGCTTTTGTTTTCCTTTAGTGTCAGATTGGTTCTGGCAAATTCTGTTTCAGACCACATCCTTGCCTAAAATTTAACAGCTCAAAATGACCCACAGAAATGCATCTCTTCCAAGTGCCCCATTATTAAATGTACACATGACATTATATATCCCTCCTCTCTAAAAATATACATTGTTTCTAACAAGCAGTAAATTGTTCTGTTATTGAAATGGCATAATTTTTTCCCAACCTTATGACTATCTGCAAGATTACAGTGACATAATCATAGTATGTTGATATTTTCGGAACTCCATTTCCATCAGAAATCCTGTCAAACAAGGAGCAATTCGAAGCAAATGTTACAATACTGTTGAGTTTTCCAGGACTGAACATATTTC
Source organism: Pelecanus crispus (assembly GCF_030463565.1). Taxonomy (NCBI): domain Eukaryota; kingdom Metazoa; phylum Chordata; class Aves; order Pelecaniformes; family Pelecanidae; genus Pelecanus; species Pelecanus crispus. The sequence continues at coordinate 41,066,809 of NC_134648.1, read as the reverse complement.
AATTTCTTTCATACCCAGAAGAGGCCATTGGCTCACCCATAATTGAAATACTGGTGATCCTTATCTGTTTGCCAGTCTGCAAACTAAACAGAAGCTTAACCTATTTGCTGTTATGCCAGCCTGTTGACGTTTTTGCAGCAATGCAAATCATGATGCAAACTGGCCACCATTCACCCACTGGAAAGAAGCTGACCCTAATGTCACTTTCTGCTTCTGGCAGCAAAGCAGATTTTTAATATGTTTAGCTTCAAGACAGACAAGAAAAAACACAAAAAGGGAAACTCTCAGCTCCCAGCAGCATGTTAACAAAATAAAGGGTATGTATAATAAAAATAAAAATCAGTTTGGCTGTCAATGCACATGACTCAGCACATTCCTCTCCCAGGTGCTCGTGGATTCAACATCCTAAGACTTTGGGACACATATCTGCATTCTGTTCTCCCTCCAGGATGTATTATCACCCTTTAAAGGGAACAGTTTTCACTCCTAATGATGCCAGACCATTATCATTTTCAGAAAACAAAATAAAAGAATTCCTCAGACAGTGGTTCTGGAGATAGTTTTCCAGTGCTGAAGGAAAATGCAGTTGTTTTGAAAGCTGATGGCATGGAAATGTTGCCTATTCCTGCTTCTGAATAACCACTGTTTCTGAATGCGGCTTTTCACTCAAGCAAGTTGTCCTGGTTTTGGCAGGGATAGAGTTAATTTTCTTCCCAGGAGCCGGCATAGTGCTGTGTTTTGGATTTAGGAGGAGAAGAATGTTGATAACACGCTGATGTTTTAGTTGTTGCTGAGTACTGCTTATGCTAGTCAAGGACTTTGCAGCTTCCCATGCTCTGCCAGGGGCACAAGAAACTGGGAGGGGGCACAGCCAGAATAGTTGATCCAAACTGCCCAAAGGGCTATTCCATGCCATATGACGTCATGCTCAGTGTAGAAACTGGGGGGTTGGCCGGGGAGGAGTGATCACTGCTCGGGAACTGTCTGGGTATCGGTCGTCGGGTGGTGAGCAATTGCATTGTGCATCACTTGCTTTGTATATTATTTTTATTATTATTTTTATTATATTATTATTATTATCATTACCATTTTACTTTATTTCAATGATTAAACTGTTCTTATCTGAACCCAGGAGTGTTTCTCACTCTTACTCCTCTGATTCTCTCCCCCATCCCACTGGGGCAGGGGGAGTGAGCGAGTGGCTGCGTGGTGCTTAGTTGCTGGCTGGGACTAAACCACTACACAAGTTCAACTATTTTACACAGGCGATAATATAGTTTTGTCATCTCTGTGATCCTGACATCAATATGTGTCGCACACATTCTGAACATCCCAACATATTTGTTCAGTTACTTTTATCTGTACTTATGACCAGCCTGCTTATCTTTTTAAGCTGTAAAGAATAAAGCTGTAAAGATTGTTTGCTCTCATTATCTCTTATGTACTTAAAAAAAAAAAAAGAAAAGGGTAAGTCCAATTCTGAGTATGCTTACAAGTGTTACACTGAGTGCAAAACCTTGTTCTCCTACAGGCTTCCTCTGTGTGATTTCAGGCAAAGCAGTGATTACTTCTGTGCTTCAGATGTCTATCTATCTGTAAATTGGCAATTACATTACATTTCAGCTGTCTCAGATGATCTGCTTTACAAGATTTAGGGAAGTCTCTGTAGAAAAAATACAGTTTACAAACATAAATTATAAAAGCAGGGACAAAATACATCTGAAGGAAGGCCTTACTTTTAGATACAGGTAAGTTTTAATGCTGATTGGCAGTACTATGAAACAATGGTCTACTCACAAACTGCACTGAGACAGAAAAGTAAGCTTCTCTACTCACTGACCACCATTCTGTGATCCTTTTTGAGGATCATCTCTCCACAGCTCAAACCTTGCTAAATCAGTCCTGCCACAACAAAATTCATCTCAGTTATATAATTAGATTTCATGTGTTATAACATTATTAATTACATTTTAAGCTCTAGTGTAGACAGCTCCCTAGAACAAGTAGCTGATCATGCTGATCAGATGTTGAGTGAAACAGCTCAGAGCAGACTGAATCAGCACAGTGCTGAAAGAGAATGTTGAAACTGGAAATCTGACTGTAGTTTGGTATACACCTATGCTAAAATTGGTGGTTAAGCTGGTCTTAATGGCAAAGGAATATTTACTTGCATAGCCAACAGCTAAAAAGGGAATTTTCCAAACCAATTCAGTCACTGCCCTTTCTAAAAATGATTTCAATGGGTATATAGATTGAGTTGGTCTTTCTTGAATATAGGCATCCTGTTTATATAGAAGTGGCATGAGGTGTTTTAATAAATATACAGCAATAGAGGCATAGAATCATAAAATCATAGAACCATAGAATGCTTTGGGTTGGAAGGGACCTTTAGAGATCATCTAGCCCAACCCCACTGCAGTAAGCAGCGACAGCTTTAACTAGATCAGGTTGCTCAGAGCCCCATCCAACCTGACCTTGAATGTTGCCAGGAATGGGGCCTCCACTACCTCTCTGGGCAACCTGTTCCAGTGCTTGACCACCCTCATTGTAAAAAATTTCTTCCTTATATCTAGTCTAAATCTATTCTTCTTTAGATTAAATGTATTATTCCTTGTCCTGTCACAACAGGCCTTGATAAAAAGATTCTCCCCACCTTTCAAATATAGGCCCCCTTTAAGTACTGAAAGGCCACAATAAGGTCTCCTCGCAGCCTTCTCTTCTCCAGGCTGAACAACCCCAACTCTCTCAGCCTGGCCTCATAGGAGAGGTGTTCCAGCCCTCGGATCATTTTGGTGGCCCTCCTCTGGACCCGCTCCAACAGGTCCATGTCCTTCTTGTGCTGAGGGCCCCAGAGCTGGACGCAGTGCTCCAGGTGAGGTCTCACCAGAGCAGAGCAGAGGGGCAGAATCACCTCCTTCGACCTGCTGGCCACGCTTCTTTGGATGCAGCCCAGGATATGGTTGGCTTTCTGGGCTGCAAGTGCACATTGTTGTCTCATGTCCAGCTTTTCATCCACCAGTACCCCCAAGTCCTTCTCCGCAGGGCTGCTCTCAATCCCTTCATCCCCCAGCCTGTATTGGTATTGGTGGTTGCCCCGTCCCAGGTGCAGGACCTTGCACTTGGCCTTGTTGAACCTCATGAGGTTCACATGGTCCCACTTCTCAAGCTTGTCCAACTCCCTTTGGATGACATCTCATCCTTCTGGCATGTCAACCACACCATGTTGCTTTTGAAGAAAATAACAGATATATTTCAAGAATCTAGTCCTGAGATCAAATCTGCCATTTTTACATTTGTACATTGTACATTTACAAGTACTGCAGCAGGACAAACCCCTTTCCATGAAAAACAGAGTCAAATAAAAATATCCTGCAGACTGCTAGACAGTTAGCCAACTCTTCTAACACTCTGAAGCATAAAGATGGCACATTTCAAATTAGTTTTCAATGTGTCCAAATGTATGCTGTATCCAAATATTCAATCCTTTCACAAAGCAGGAGGTATTATTATTAATTTAATTTTTCATAATTATAATATACATGATGAACATTTATAATTAATGAACATTGTAGCCTATATAATATATGTAAATTTTATTATTGTCTTATTCAAAGTCATAATGTATATTGGAAAATATTTATAAATAGGTAGTGGATTCAGATTTACTTCTTATCTGGTTTTGATACCTAAATTTTTCCAAAATAACTTAAGTTTCCTAGGAGCTCAACTCACTCCTGAAATATATTAAATGTCATTTTTTATCCATTACTGAAAAAAAATGAATAAAGAAAACATTCAAAATTATGTTGCCTGTCTCAAGTCAAAGCCTTAGAAATCACACTTGGTAAGTCAAAAGTCCAATACTGTTAGCACAATTTGGCATTTCTGTTGTTTTAAACAGAAAGAAATTAATTTTTATTTACTGTCTATAAATATTATGCAAACCAGAATTAAACTTTCTGAGCTATGCCTTTACTAGTATAAACTACATTTTCAAATAGACCTAGTCAAAATTTCTTTTACAGGGAAGCAAATTAGACAGGTACAGCACACCAAATGAGCTGAACTTTGTCCTCAAAGAAAATTGGTTTTTCCTTTTCAATTTCATTTCAAAGAGATCTGACAACTGTCGCTTTGAACAAACTTTAACAGCACAATATCCTTTGTGCAAGTTTCCCCCTGTCAGCTTTTCCATTGCAGCAGGAACTTAGAACAAAGTGTATGCTGCCCTTTGAGTTGAGAACTTCATCAGTTGAATGAACACTGGAATAGTGCAGTGAAATTGAGGGCATACTCTCTCTGTGAATCTGAACAGTGCACTCCGTCAACAAATACAACTTCTCTGTCTTTTACAAGGATAAACTACCTATCCATCCCTCCTCACATTTTCCCTGTTCTTCTGTGTTTACTGAAAATGAAAAGCCATTTGAAAGTCCACCTGTTCAAATCAAGACAGGGTAGCAAACAGTCTTGGTGGCAAACACATCTTTCTTTTTCAGTTTTCATATATAGAATGCATGGAATAAATCTGCATTTATGCATTGTCAACCTTTCTGAAATCTGCCCAAAAAGTTCATTTGCTTTTAATTATCTTCTTAAGAAAGTCCTTAAGGTCACTTAAAAATAAAAAGGAAAAAAAAAAAATATGAAAAAAATTTAGAAAATGTAGAAATCTCTTAGAAGTTATTAAAAATATTCTAGAGATTAATCACATTCATATAGTGAAATTGTGTCATTTGTACCCAACTAAGACCAACACTGTTGCATATTCTTGGACAGCAGCACTCCCTTTCTCAGGAATGCTTATTTATGACCATGTTTGCAAATGCTGTGTTTTAGTATTCATGCACAGTCAACACATGGTGATCTCTTTAAGTGAAACATGGGAAGCAGTTCTACAATATCTTTTCTGGCTGTCTTTCTATACACTAATTTCACATAACAGGAGCAGGACATTGTTTGAAAAGCTTCGTTAGTAAAAAGGAAGCACACAGAGAAACACTGTTTATGTGACCCAGTCTTGAGTAGATCTGCGTTCATGAGAGCTTGGCAAACAAATAAAATACGATAGGACATTACAGTAAAGTTACATACAGGTGACTTTTTTGATAAAGGCTTGGTCCCTTGCTGCATCCAGCACTGTCTTTCAATCACAACGTACAAGGCTCATTGGCTCAATAATTTTAATCACTGGGGCACGTTGCCAAGAGTGGGTGTGGAATCTCCATCCTTGGAGATTTCAAAAGGCATCTGGACATGGTCTTGGGAATCTTGCTCTAGGTGACCCTTCTTGAGCAGGGAAGTCAGACCAGATGACCTCCAGTGGTTCCTTCGAACCTCATGCATTCTGTGATTCTGTGAAAAAAAAAAAAAAAATTTAATCTGTTTTCCTTTGTGCCATTTCCTGTACAAATCTAAACCCTTGACATTTGTTATTTTTTGCCTTCTATTGCTAGGTGATTTTTTTTTACTTTTTTTTTCTTCTCTATTAATATTTAATTATTAGTGTCAAACATGCACATAGAGAAAACCTGAGTGCAGAGTGGGTAAGGCAAAGAAATCTATGCCTAATTTAATTACAGACTTTTGATTATCATGTATGCTAAATAGTTGAGAAATCATCTCAAATATTGCATGAGCTAACCAGGACATGGAATTTTTTTTTTTTTTTTAAGTTCTAAGAGCTCTGATTAACCCATTCAGACTGTGTGCCTGATTAAGAATCTAAATACCTTAGGATCATGGAATTTCATGTTTATTGATAAGATAAAATATTTTTCACACAGAAAGCTGAATTAGCAAAAAAGAAGAGTCTAGCCAGACTCTAATTAGAACATAAAATAATAATGGTGGAAACTCTGAAGATCTGGCTACTGTAACTGAATGTGTTTCTGACATTGCAGAGTGTATGCCCAGGTGTTCTTAGTCTTGTCATAACTGTCAAACTGAAACATGGAATTTGGTGCACTGTAATGACACATTCCTGAAACCTGTGTGTGTTATCTATATGTATACCTATAGCTAAATATGCGTGTTTTTATGAAAATACAGGGGGTTTGTGGCTGTGGCTGTCTTTGGGAAGAAAGTATACCTCAAAATCTACATTTTGAATTTTTACCTGGAGCTGTTCCATCTCGAATTCTGGTTGGGAAGAAGTGAACAATGGTCTTTTCTGTGAGGATCCAATTTCAGGTTCAATTTCCCCTCTAAATATTGGGTGACATTTAGCTTTGGAATTTTATGCTTTGGTTTACACTACTATTAAACTACCATTCCTGGTAGTTTTGTTTACATTAAATGATATATCTTTGCATTCTAGCAGAAATTTTTGTGAGAGGTAATTAAGTATGCTTGTTATGCAATACTGTCAATCTCAAGGATTTCAACGGTATAAGTGAAACTTCCTGAATCATAGCACTTGAAATAACACCACCATTCTCTATATTCTAATGAGTGATCATTTCAGATCCCTAATCTGTATTTGCATTCAGAGGAATGCATTTGCATATTTCAGAATGAACATCAAAACAGAAACAAGAGTATAAACACAGACAAATGTGAATTTGCCTACATATTCCTTCTGATTTGGAGATTCACTTAGCCATGGTGGCATGTATAATTTGTATAATTTTATGTTACATATAGTGTAATTTTTATATTATATTTACTCTTCAGTGGTCCTCCATTTCCTTGCACCTTCAGTTCTGTCACCTGTTTCACACTTTTTGTCTTAAACTCTAAAAGGATGTTCTATTGTCCCTAAGACTAACAATGAAAATCCACCCTGCAGCTGTTCCTTCACTTTCTGATGCCACCTCATTACTTTTTTTATTCTCTTCTGTGGGGTCAGAGGTCCCATGCTCCACAGGAATGTAAAAATGATGATGCTATACATAGACATCTAGTCTATGCTAAAGAAATGGACCACCATGAACATTTTTGAATCTTAAGCTTCTTACATGCATACAGATCCTTAAAAAATGTCCCAATACATTATAACTGTGTGAATATAGACATGTTTGTGCCCTGTAATCTCTGACTGCTTTAAATTCCAAACATCTAATGAAGACTGCAGAACAGCTACTGGAGATTTGAGAAATTACATTGGGAAAAGGTCACAGAAATGACTAAAAAAGAGAGGAAAATAAGAGTGCAGTACCATTTCAAGCTGGTATAAAAGGCTAAAAATTGTTTCTGTCCTTTGTGTGTGCTTTATAGATATGTTCTATGGAGAAAGAAATGTTGTATTGAGAAAAGGATATGGGGGGATGGGTCTAGTTTCCTTATTTTTGTTCATGTCTATGTTCCATTTCTGTACTACATTCATGCAGTGGTCATTTATTAGCATTTATATAGCTTGCTGTTTCAAGACATCTTGCGGTCAGCCATTGGATTTAACAAGAGCAGAGTTATTTCATGCATTGAATTCTTCCATTAAGTAAACCTAGAGTTTTGTTTGAAACATGAAACAAAGTAGAAAATGCAGTCTGAAATGCCATCTAAAGTTAACAAAAGTATTTGCTTTATGTTTGTGATGTGCTTAAAGAATGCATTAGATGACAATAAGGAAAGAGAAATAACTGAGATACTTCCCTGAAATTGTGCCACTAGCAAAATACTAAAAAAGTGATATGATTTAAAATAATAAAAAAACACACAGTGTATTCAAATTCATTCTTAGCTATAATTTAATAATAGGTTTGAGTAAGAGACAGGCAATAATAAAGATTCAGAGTTATTTACTTGTCACAATCACAGTAAAAGAGTTTATTGATAGTATAGACAAATCAGGAAATAATGATTCTTGTGGCAAAAGAAAACTCATGATTAAGATGACCAGCTTCTTTTTATGACAGATCTTCTACTCCAGTTTGTACAAGACTGAATGATCTGGACCTTCCTTGCTGGATTATATTATTGATGCTAATACAATTATATTTCAATTTAGATGGTTTGTGTATTTTACCTATATTTACACTCCCTCATAGTTTGATCTTGTACAACACTAATTGTATTATGGTCAAAGATGCTCTATTTCTCCTCCATTGCACATCATAACTTTCTCCATAGGTTTTGAAAAGAAGTGCTAACATCTTAAAGAAAATGGACAGGAGATTTATTTCAATGGGACATATCTTTTTAAATTATTAATGTTGTGGAGTACTGAGATAATCACTAAGGTCCTAAATGGCCACAGATTTCTAGCATTTGCTTAGCAATCACACTTCAATGCATAACACAGACTTACTAAATAACAAAACAGAAGTTACTATGAAAGTACAGTAGAGAAAGATTTGAAAAGACTGCAGTCATCTAAAATCTATTCATTACTTACCAAGGTCAGAACTGCATCCACAGAATCCCAGAGCCATGTATCTGAGCAGGATAAAAAGTCAACATCAATGCTAACTTCCCAAAGTGTTTCTTTTTTTTTTCTAAACAGTCACTTACAACAATGTATGGGGTTTGCGTGGCAAGGTTTTGGTAGCTGGGGGGCTACCGTGGTGGCTTCTGTGAGAAGCTGCTAGAAGCTTTCCCTATGTCTGATAGAGCCAATGCCAGCCAGCTCCAAGATGGACCCACTGCTGGCCAAGGCTGAGCCACTCAACAACAGTGGTAGCACCTCTGGGATAACATATTTAAGAAGGGGAAAACCCCAAACGAACACAAAACTGCAGGTGGAGTGAGGAGTGAGAATGTGTGAGAGGAACAACTCTGCAGACACCAAGGTCAGTGAAGAAGGAGGGGGAGGAGGTGCTCCAGGCACCAGTGCAGAGATTCCCTGCAGCCCATGGTGAAGCCCGTGGTGAGGCAGGCTGTGCCCCTGCACCCATGGAGGTCCACGGTGGAGCAGATATCCACCTGCAGCCTGTGGAGGACCCCACGCCGGAGCAGGTGGATGTGCCCAAAGGAGGCTGTGACCCTGTGGGAAGCCATGCTGGAGTAGGCTGCTGGCAGGACCTGTGGACACGTGGAGAGAGAGGAGCCCACGCTGGGGCAGGTTTGCTGGCAGGGCTTGTGACCCTGCAGGGGACCCATGCTGAAGCAGTCTGCTCCTGAAGGACTGCACCCCATGGAAGGGACCCACGCTGGAGCAGTTTCTGAAGAACTGTAGCCTGTGAGAAGGACTCACTTTGAAGAAGTTTGTGGAGGACTGTCTCCTGTGAGTGGGACCCACCGCTGGAGCCGGGGAATGGTGTGAGGAGTCCTCCCCTTGAGGAGGAAGGAGCGGCAGAGACGACGTGTGATGAACTGACCACAACCCCCATTCCCCGTTCCCCTCTGCTGTGTGGGGGGAAGAAGTAGAGAAAATTGGGAGTGAGGTTGAGCCCGGGAACAAAGGAGGGGTGGGCGGAAGGTGTTTTACGATTTAGTTCTTATTTCTCATTGTCCTACTCTGATTTGACTGGTAATAAATTAAACTTATTTTCCCCAAGTGGAGTCTGTTTTGCCCGTGACAGTAATTGCTGAGTGATCTCCCTGTCCTTATCTCAACCCACGAGCTTTTCATTACATTTTCTCTCCCCTGTCCAGTTGAGAAGGGGAGTGATAGAGCGGCTTTGGTGGGCATTTGGAATCCAGCCAGGGTTAACCCACCACAAACAATATATAAGATAGAAAGAATGTAAGAATTTTAAACCTTAATCAGTCACTACATACTGTTGTCTTTTCTCACTACATCTGCTTATTAGTTAATTTAAAACTCACTGTACAATACTGACATGGAATGATATGGTTTGCATGTGCCACTTAAGAGAAAGTTTGGATGTAGACACTATTTTATGTTTATGGTCAGATCTTTCCAAAATGCTGAAAGGTCATATCTTTTAAGGGATTTAATCTCTAATTAAATAATTTTTCAGTTGGAGTTCTGTGCAGAAATATTTTGGATGATCTGGGGATCAGTCTTGTTAAGAGTAATGGATATCTTTTTAGTACCCATAAATCTAAAGCCAGATTTTATAATTATTAGGCAACTAGTTATACTGATCAGCTGCCACAAAGATTTTCAGAACATGACTATCTTGTTTAGGGACTTCTGAAAATCAAGTTTTGGTACCTAAATTACTTCAGAAGCTGCTTTTGTAATTTATAACTTAAGATTCTGAAAATTTCATCTTAAATATGCCACATGCTGTGTACTTGAAACACTGGCCTGTAAAGCAGTAGACAATTTATCTGTGAAATTTTGACAGTATTATGGAGAAGGTATAGCACCCAATAACATTGCCAAATAACAGTTTTATTTTTCAAATATATAGTAAGCATGGATTTTCCAGGAGCTTTTACTGTGTGGACTGCTGTAAACAAGAAGTTTAGAAAGCTCCCCAAATGTTAAACTTCTCCTGAATTTCAAGACAAGGCAGTTTTTTAATGATATATTAACCAGCTTAACTGTATTTTTTTTTCAAAATTTTCATATCATGTATGAAATTCTCATTTTCTTTCTTATCAAATCTGGCAACTTTTGATTCATGTCATTTCTTTCTCAGCTGCAAGTGTAGAGCTGCTAAAAATAAGACTTATAATGGAAGTAGTCACAGCTTTCATAAGGAGCTAAACCAAAGCTAAGGTTCACTGATCATAACACTAGAATAAATTGCATTGAAGGATGAAATTTATCACAAAGACATATCTATAAATGGCTACTATGTACGTCAAAAGCGTGAGTGGTTCATTCAAAAAACAGAGCAGTGAGTACTTCAGCAGGCTTTCACTCCTTTAAGAACAGATATTATGTACCTATAGGATGTATTCATGGTCTGCTGGGCCAGTATATACTTCAGCTATTAAAAGAAATATTTCATGTATTTATTTACCAAAGCAAAACAGACACCAAGAAGCCATGCCAGGCTGTGTTCATTCATGTACTGTTTTTTATGGCCTATTATTTATCCAGTAGACTAGAATGGCTCCTTAGAAGCTGTTTTGGTTAATCAGGTCATTATGCATTAAAGACACAACCCCTCCTTGATAAAACTGTGTTAAAATTCTAAGGGGAATTTACTGCAACTATAGCCTATTTTAAATTGCTTTTTATGTATAAATACTATATGCAATGAGGTGTGCAGCTAGTTCAAATTTCATTCTTGTTCTAGAGGCTATGTTTTGACAAGTGAAGCTTTTGGAACTAGAAGTCACATGTTGTACATATCATTAATGCCTTCGTTTTGCTTAATATAAACAAGAACAGTTCAGTTGGAAATAAGTATGACATCTGTTGACAATGGATCTATTCCAGTTGCCCCTCTTGTCACAGATGAGAGAAGGATTATTATATGCAGGTTAATTTTATAATAGAAATAGTACAGAATAGTGTGCTCAAACTAGTCCTGCTCTGCACTTAAAATCTGTTTGTGCATTTTACGTAGCAGTAGTATCTTCTCTTGCATATTATATCCACTTGACAAATTAGCAGGTAAGACTAAGATTAAATCTGCATATTTGCATAGGTGGAAAATGTTAAATGCATTCCCCTGGATAATCCATTCCCCTGAATACTTGAAAGCAATCAAGTCTCTGTATTTGTTGAATGTGCATTGCTCTTTCTGCTTGTTTGGGATGAATTGTCCAGGGATGTTCTCTTATCTTTACTTTTCTTTTTTTTAGGAAATAAATAGCAAAACTGAGTGCAATTGGAAACCATAGTCCTCTTTTAAACTGAAGCATCTTCCTACTCCAATATATGTTAGCCGTGGGATGCCTTCTGTAACTCCCAGTACATCATTGTTTCTCTTCAAATTTTGTTCCCACTGAATGTTTTGCAACTTAAATAAATACACTTCTACATATGCATGAATATCCCATTTAATTTGGTAAAATATTCTCCCTCATGTGGCAAATCTTACCAAAATATTTTGAAACAAACAGCATTCCTCTTTAAAACAGGTTTTTAAGCAAAACAAAGCAAAACTAGAAACAGCGACACTCTTAATGATACACTCATGAATAGCAGTATTCTGTAATGCAAGAAGAAAAAGGGTATCTAATAAGCTTGTGTTTATAATGAAATGCCATTTCAAGGTGAACAGAGTGATCATCTAAATAAATGTCACTGTGAGGTTTTTACTCTCCTAAAGCACTGCACAATGAAAGGGTCTAGCCTTTGATTGCATAAATGTTCAAGGCAGAACACCCACCAACTCAAAAAAACAATCTATAAGATCAAAGCGAGGGAGAAACACTTTGTGCTAGGCTTGTTTGGGGTGGGTTTTTTCTGAGGGGGGGTGGTGATGTCAGTGTAGTTGCTTAATTTTCCATTCCCCACATTCTTCTTTTGTTCCAGACAATTCCAGATCCTACTCTGAGAGGGTGGTTTTTTTCTTCCTCGTGTGCAAAACTAAAGCTTTGAGCACTCAGTTGCTATGGAAACAAAAAGGACAGAAACAGTTTATGTATTTCAAAAGCTGTCAGCCTGTATGCTGTGGATTTTGATAACTAAACCTAAACATGAACCATCCTTTTTTAAAACCGTTGTGACATTTATTACTGTGCATGGCTGTTGCTAGGGAAAATAAGACTCCTATTTTGTTTAGCTTATTCCCCATCAGTTTTAGAAATAGTTGGGATTTCAGACCTAATTTTTGTTCTTAATCAGTGTTTAGCAAACCAGAATGGAAATAAACATATAGTGAGCTGGCAAACATTGCAGCTTTCTCTGTGGTTAAAATAAAACTAATTGCAGCACAGCCATTCAAAGACAGGCACATTGATGAAAGATACCTTTTACATATTATATTTAATACCTACAAATATGTGCTCAGACACCTAAGGAAATTATATGAAGAAAGAAAAAAAGCTGTCTTTTATGCAAAATACACTAACAAAATAATTTCCATGTGCTTGTCTAAGCCTTAAAAGGTGGAGTTGCTGCTACACAAGATCTGGATATTTTCTGAACTGAAACACCCTTCTTTGAATAATCAGTTTTAGTAGACACTAACAGTGTCCATTCTACCGTTGTTCCTCAGGACATTCTGATGGTCCCAAAATTAAGGTTCCTATAACAAAGAATTTTTATCAGAATTTAATGATATTGTTAAATGAACCAAGAAAGTTACACAAGGATACCGACTTTCTGTCTTAGTAGTGCACCATGATGAAGGCCTATAACCAGTATAAAACCTGTCTTCCCAAAATGTATTGCAGATCAGCTCAGTTTGGAATACAACATAAAAGAACATCACTCAAAAAGGGTTTTTTTTGCATGGGGAGGGGAGGAGAATAAAATTGTGTCAGAATATTTTTTGAGTGCTTTTGCACATACCTTTAGCTTTCTCTTTTCCGCCCACCGTTTCTGATATCACAAACAAACCTGTGATTTGAAAGATAATAGTTGAAGCTATTTAATAATGATAGCTGTTCCTCAAAATCAAATCTTCTGGACCCATTGCTGACATGCTCCCTTGCATTGCATCAAAACTACATGAAAAGAAATATCTTACTATACAAGCAGAGATGTCAGAATTGCTTATAATACAATTTCATCTGCCTTGCCTTTTAGAAGGAAAACAGAGCTATAGAGGTGATTAAAACAGAACAATTTTTACTTTTTTAATTTTCCCAATAGTAAGATTTACATAATATCTATTTATATAACCAGGTAAGTGATTTCTCAAATTCAAGTCTGTTCAGGCCTGGAAACTTGTTCTGAACATAAATAAAAATGTTTATCATGAACCATACAGTATTTTCATTTTTGTGTTACTGTAATGCAAAAAGGCAGTATTCTCTGATAGTCTACATTATTTGATAGTCTGAATCATCTAGACATCATTGACAGACTAAATCATTTTTGAAGATAGTTCATTTTGCATTGAATGGGCACAAATTTCAGACAAAACTCAGTGCTTGTAAAAACCTCATCCTGGATGTCTTGTTTGTGCAGATGGTAGAACACCAGCCTAGCAATCTGGTTTATTATAATGAGCATCGTGGGAGTTGCTGTATCTTTTTTTCAAATGGTATTAGCACATGATAGAGAAATTTTCTGATTGGGGAAAGTTATTGGAACACCATCACACACTAGTTCACTGGGTTGCTTTATAATTCATTCCACAGTCCCATCAGTCAGGAGACTTGGGCTGAAGTCCTGGTTGTATCAAAGTAAATTAAGTGAATTGAATTTTGATCAACTTAGATGAGACCAAAATTGTATCCACAAGCTCAGCCATTGGCTCTCACTTATTTTCTGCGTAATCTTCGGCAAATAAAAATCACTATCCGTTAAACAGGAAAAATAATTACTCATCCCCACTCCCCCACCCCTTTTCCCAGAGTCAAAGGGACATCTTCAAGGTCATATTTGTTAATGGCTTTTTAACTATTGGGCATTTTTATATAATCACAAATAGAGACTACAGAGGGTTTAAGGTCTCGGAGGGTCTCAGAGGAAAGTGGTTTGTGTACATGCAATAGATCCTTATTCAAAATATTCTACAGGCTTCAGTAGAAATAGGACACAGACTGCAGTATACTTTAAAATATGTGTCACAAAAAAGACAATTCAACCAAATGGTGTTGAGATTTTGGATTCCCAATTAAAAAGTGAAGAAAAAATCCTCAGAACATTGCCCATACTCAAAGAAAAGAGAGTACCCAAGGTGTACAGAAAGGGAAGCAAAATCTAATTATACCTATTAATTGCTCCCTCAGTAACCCTGAGTGTGTCTCATGTATTTCAGGCCTTGGTCAAGACAGTGTTACGAAAGCTCTGTGAGAAATAGAATATCCTGAAGAGAACAAGGGGTGAGGCAGCTGAGTTCTTAAATTATTTTTAAGGACTGATAGAGCTAGTAGCCAGATTAATTTAGCAAAACCAAGTGAACAAAGAAATAGAAAGTGAGCTGTCTCTCAAAATCAGATTTATCAGGAAGAATATCCTTATCATTCTGTTCCAGTCCTACCAATAATCAGGAGGGAGTGAAAACAAAAACTAATCAGGGCACTGTGGTGTGTTACTCACAAGCTCATAACTGGCAGTAAAATTGAAAGGACTATGTCTGCTGTGGTGAATAATTTCTATAGTGAGGCCCAGAACAGACAAGTCTCATCATTTGTAACATCTGCCTCAAAAAACCTGAGCCAAAATAAGCTAGTTAGAAAGTTAACATGTCTTCCTTTTATTCCAAGAAACTTAAAAAAGCCTATAGGGGATTCTATATTTTGTGAGATTTTTCTAAAACATATAAAATGTATGAACTAGACCATAAAATTACATTTGTGCATCTGTTCTTATTTTAGAAAAATGTAAGCATGAGGTATTACAGAATGTCACATGTATGTGCATGCATACATATGTACATATACACATATAAGTGCTTCCTGGAAAATATTCCCTTGACTTAATAGTAATTAATTACTTTTACTAAACACTCTAGAAATGCCATGCAGAAATCTATAAAATTTTAAAAAATAAATGATAATTCAGTGTAGCCTAATGAAAAAGCCTCAGGTATGCTCGAAATTTGAATTATCAGATAAGATATATAGCAGGACATCCTTCCTCACCTCTCTCTTTTCAAAACTGACCAAATTATTTCCTTCCATCCCTCCCTCTCTCCTTCAGTCCTTTGTTCATTTGTTCATTCCTTCTTTCCTTCCTGCTTCCCTCCTTCCTTCCTGATGGGTGTCTCTGATATGTGTGCACTAAACTCTCCGAAAGCTTTGCTGTCTCCTCACACAACCCTTTTCCATTCTTACAGGTGAGTTTCTGGAAGGAAGAAGTGGTGAGCCATAATTTCCGCCTATGCAAACAATGTTGTCACACTCAGATCTGTTGTTTGATTCAAGCTTTAAGAAAAAGGCAAATTGCTAACCTGCCCTTAAGAAGTATGCTACTTTAAGCATATGGTACCAATTATGTGTCTTCAGCAGCAGTGATTGCTGCAGCTTATTGTCACCTGGTAGATTTTGCTTGGTGCACTGTAAGTTACACTGTATAAATTTGTTGCTGAGTCAGTCCTATCGTAATTTGACATGTTCCTTGTATAACTAAAACTGACATTGAAAACATGGTTTTGAATCCTCAGTCCTAAGGAACTGTGTTTTAATTTAGTAAGATGTAATTTTTTTCAAAAGCCATATATAGTTATATATCTGTGAAGAATTTTAAAAAAAAAAAAAGTCTCTAAAATAGTAAGAGACAGTCACCTGGGCTGCAAGGTGAAGTTATTTTACAAATCTTTCCCTCTTACTCTGCTACACACTTGCAAAGGGGTCAAGCATATTACTAACACCTGCACATAGCAATGATAACTTTAATGATGTTTATGTTGCAGGGGTGATTAGACCTTTTGGCTGAAATTTGCAATCCAAAGAGGCAAATCATCTGGCTCACCCTATTCTACAGTGGTGTCTCAGGAACTGTTTACAGGGTAGAACTGCTGCAGTAGCAGCAGCCACTGCTTGGTCCCCATTGTGGTCACCATACAGATGGCAGTAGAGGGAACAACTGTGTAAGGTGTGATCAGGTAGACTATCTACTCGGCCTGGTGGGTAAACAGGCTATGGAGCATCAGGGAGTCTGAGCAAGAGATAGACTGGTGGAACCATGCTGTGACCTCCCAGAAACCTGAACAGTGACAGCCACCAGAAAAAGCCCATGATCAAAGGGTTCCAGTATCCTCACCCCACCAGGATGTAGGCAGGGTCTTAAAGGGAAGCAGTGAGTGGAAACAAGTCCACAATCGGGGCAGCAAGTGAACACTTTCCTTGCCCACCATGACTCCCCAGGTGCTTCTGCACAATAGGTATGAGGCTCTAGATGTGGAGGACCAATCAGTGGATGATGTCGGTGCCAATCCATCTACACCAGAGGAGTTGCCAAGACCAGAAAGACCTACGCCCCATATTTCTACCACCTCCACAAGGAAGAAGACAGGTCATAGTTGTAGGAGACTGCCTTCTGAGGGGAACAGAGGGTCCAGTATGCCAGGCTGACCCTCCTCACAGGGAAGTCTGCTGCCTTCCTGCGGCCTGGGTCAGAGATATCACTATGAGACTTCCCAGCCTGGTACAGCCCTCGGACTACTACCCATCACTGCTCTTCCACATGGGTGGTGATGAAGTTGCAGTATGTAGCCCAAGGGTGATTAAAAGAGACTTCAGGGCCTTGGGATGGTTAGTGAGGGAGTCTGGGGCACAGGTTATTTTTTCCTCCCTCCTTCCAGTTGTGGGCGATGACATTGGAAGGAACAGAAGGATCCGATCTCTTAATACATGGCTCTGTGGCTGGTGCCACAGTCACAGCTTTGGGTTTTTTGACAATGGGACGGCCTACAGGGCACCAGGCTTGCTGGTGACAAATGGGAGCCACCTTTCTCAAAGGGGAAAGAGAGTCTTTGCTCAGGAGCTTGCGGGGCTCATTGACAGGGCTTTAAACTAGATGTGAAAGGGGAGGGGGAACATATCAGACTTGCCTGTGACAAGCTGTGAGATGGTACACAATGGTTAGAGGTACGAGGTGCTACTATGAGCCCTCAACCTGTTGCCCAGAGGCATGCTGGGGACACTGCAGCACAGTCGAAGTCTTATGGACATGAGCCGGGGGTTCCTGAGGTAGTAGGTGCCGACAGGGAAAACTCCATCAAATACCTCAAGGGAAACAAGGGGTATTCTACTAAGGTGACACAGCCAGCAGCCCAGATGAAATGCCTCTACACGAACACACACAGCATGGGGAACAAACAGAGGGAGCTGGAAGCTACTGTGCTGCTAGAAAGCTATGACCTGATTGCCATAACTGAAACTTGGTGGGATGAATCCCATGACTGGAATGTGGCTATCGATGGCTACAGGCTATTCAGAAGGGACAGGCGAGGGAGAAAGGGGTGGAGGCATTGCCCTCTACATAAATAAATCGATGCAGTATGAAGAGCTGTCCCTGAAGAATAGCCACGAGCAGGTCGAAAGCTTATGGGTAAGAATCAGAGACACAGGCAACAAAGGGAACCTTGTGGTTGGTGTCTACTAAAGGCCACCTGATGAAGGGGAACCTACTGATGAAGCCTTCTTCCTCCAGCTCCAGGAGGCTTTGCGCTTGCAGACTCTCGTCCTACTGAGGGACTTCAACCACCCCGACATTTTCTGGAAAAGCAACACGGTGAGCTGTAGGCAATCCAGGAGGTTCCTAGAATGCATTGAAGATAACTTCCTAAGCCAGGTAGTAGACACCCCTACCTGAGGGGTTGCACTACTGGACCTGATTGTCACCAGTGCAAGTGAGCTCATCAGTGACGTCAAGACTGGAGGCAGCCTGGGCTGCAGTGATCATGCATTGGTGGAGTTCACACTCCCGAGGGATATGGGAAAAGCAAGGAACAGAGTCAGAACTCTAAATTTTAGGAAAGCAAACTTCCAGCTCTTCAAGGAGTTAGTCAGAAAGACCCCTGGGAAATGGTCCTCAGGGACAGGGGAACGGAAAAGAGCTGGCAGATCTTTAAGGACACCTTCCATAGAGTGCAACACCTCTCAGTCCCCAGGTGTAAGAAATCAGGCAAGGAAGGGAAAAGACCAGCATGGCTGAGTCGAGACCTGCTGGTCAAACTAAAGAGCAAGAGGGAATTGCACAGGCAGTGGAAGCAGGGACAGGTATCCTGGGAAGAGTACAGGGAAGCTGCCTCATTGTGTAGGGATGGGGTCAGGAAGGCCAAGGCATGGCTGGAGCTGAATTTGGCAAGGGATGCAAGGAATAACAAGAAGGGCTTCTACAGGTATGTCAACCAGAAAAGGAAGGTTAAAGAAAGCATACCCCCCTGATGAACAAGAATGGCAACCTAGTATCAACAGATGAGGAGAAGGCTGAGGTACTCAGCTACTTCTTTGCCTCAGTCTTCACCAGCAACCTCTCTCCTCACCCCTCCCTAGTCAATGGACTGCAAGATGGGGATCAGAGGGGTAAAGCCCCTCCCACTGTAAGGGAAGATCAAGTTCAAGACCACCTGAGGAACCTGAATATACATAAGTCTATGGGACCTGATGAGATGCATCCCAGAGTCCTGAGGGAATTGGCTGACATAGTTGCCAAACCACTCTCCATAATATTTGAAAAGTCATGGCAGTCAGGTGAAGTCCCTGCTGACTGAAAGAAGGGAAACGTGCCCATTTTTAAAAAGGGAAGAAAGGAGGATCCTGGACACTACCAACCTGCCAGCCTCACCTCTGTGCCTGGGAAGATCATGAAATAGATTCTCCTAGAAGCTATGCTCAAGCACATGGAAGACAGGGAAGTGATTTGAGACAGCCAGCACAGCTTCACCAAGGGCAAGTCCTGCCTGACCAAACTAGTGGCCTTCTATGAAGGAGTAACTGCATCAGTGGACAAGGGAAAAACAACAGATGTCATCTATTTGGACTTCTGTAAAGCCTTTGACACAGTCCCCCACAACATCCTTCTCTAAATTGGAGAGATATGGATTTGATGGGTGGACTGCTTGGTGGATAAAGAATTGGTTGGATGGTTGCATCCAGAAGGTAGTGGTCAACAGCTCAATGTCCAAATGGAGATCGGTGACAAGTGGTGTCCCTCAGGGGTCTGTGCTGGGACCAGTGCTGTTCAATATCTTCATCAATGACATAGTGGGATTGAGTGCACGCTCAGCAAGTTTGCAGATGACACCAAGCTGAGTGGTGCAGTTGACATGCCAGAAGGACGAGATGTCATCCAAAGAGAGCCGGACAAGCTGGAGAGGTGGGCCTGTGTGAACCTCATGAGGTTCAACAAGGCCAAGTGCAAGGTCCTGCACCTGGCACAGGGCAACCCTGATATCAATACAGGCTGGGGGATAAAGGGATTGAAAGCAGCCCTGTGGAGAAGGACTTGGGGGTACTGGTGGATGAAAAGCTGGACATGAGCCGGCAATGTGTGCTCGCAGCTCAGAAGGCCAACCGAATCCTGGGCTGCATCCAAAGAAGCGTGGCCAGCAGGTCGAGGGAGGTGATTCTGCCCCTCTACTCTTCTCTGGTGAGACCTCACCTGGAGTACTGTGTCCAGCTCTGGGGCCCTCAGCACAAGAAGGACATGGACCTGTTGGAGCGGGTCCAGGGAAGGTCTACAAAAATGATCCGAGGACTGGAGCACGTCTCCTATGAGGCCAGGCTGAGAGTTGGGGTTGTTCAGCCTGGAGGAGAGAAGGCTGCGAGGAGACCTTATTGCGACCTTCCAGTACTTAAAGGGGGCCTATAGGAAGGATGGTGGCAATCTTTTTATCAAGGCCTGTTGTGACAGGACAAGGAATAATGCATTTAAACTAAAGGAGGGTAGATTTAGGCTGGATATAAGGAAGAAATGTTTTACAATGAGGGTGGTGAAGCACTGGAACAGGTTGCCCAGAGAGGTAGTGGAGGCCCCATCCCTGGCAACATTCAAGGTCAGGTTGGATGGGGCTCTGAGCAACCTGATCTGGTTAAAGCTGTCCCTGCTCACTGCAGTGGGGTTGGGCTAGATGACCTCTAAAGGTCCCTTCCAACCCAAAGCATTCTATGGTTCGATGAGTCTATGATTCTAAGAATAGTGAGAGGTCACTGTCTGAAACAAAATACAGGAGTGATATGACCCTTGGGCTAAACCTCTTCTACCTTTCTTTCATCTTACATAGTGTAATTCACTAAACGATTTAAATTCAGAGCAAAGCAATAAACAAACTTCCACAGAGCTTCAACTCTAGGCTTCATCTACCGTGTTTACTAAAACTCACCACCACCACCTGGTGTTTCATACAGCTGTGCCATGCAGCCGCTGAAAAGTCTTCTGCAGGTAAATGTATCTTTACATTGTAAAAGGCCAACAAATCCAGCTGATGGAAGAGCAGTGAGCCTAGGCTGACAACCACACCTATATGAGATATCAAAAGATACAAAAATTAATGCACAAGGCTTTTCCCTCTTATGTATGTCAATTTAGAGGCTTTGTGTGATATTAAATGATATAGAGCCCTTCTCTTATCCACCCCCAACATACAAGACACTTGCTATCTGAGGTATTCGGTTCTTATCTGACAGAACAATGTAGACTTACATATTAAGAACTATATAAGTAACAAATAATAATATGGAGAAGTATAAAGGAATTTGCTGATGTCAGTAACACTTCTGAGATTCCACTGTCTGTAATACCACTGTGGGATCAAGTAATGTCTGATACTGAAGTGGTGCATATGTGACTAACTTATATTTGTATTTCTGGAAAAAGACTCATTGATTTGGTACTCTTTGACAGCAGTACATTATGTACCTTCCTTGTAAGTTAGTGCTTCTGCATCTTCCTCTGGGGATCTAAATGTTGTCATTCCCGGGCTCATATCTACCATAATATCATTTATTCACAGAAGTGGTTACTCTCATAAGCACCAGAGAATACTCAAAGGAGAAAGCCCAGGCATGTATCTACATTTTCTGAAATGGGATACATAAAAATTGAGCATACGAAGAGCTTAGTTTAGCACAAGATATCGTGAGCTGAGTTCTACTCTGTCAAGCCAACAAACAATAATGTAGGGGGGAAATATATGGAAGTCACAGGAATCAGTGAACTTAAATCCCACTCTGCAGGGAGCATAAGACATCTTGCACAAGTGTAGATCAAGACAATACATTTTCTTCTTTAAATGTAATTTATACACATTTAGTTTTGTCCCTGCTTTTTCCTTTTACTTAAGTATTTCTTCTCGTTCCATGGTGATTACACAACCAACAGATTTGTAAAAAGCAGCCATAACTCCTATGGGGCAAACAAACCAAATTATTTTAGTCTCCTTTGGTTTTAAATGGCTGTAAAATACTTGCCTTGATCATTTTATTGACATTTTTTCTAAATTCCCTTCTTAAATACGAAGAACTATGTTTCTACATGACATTCCAGATGAAGTTTCACTACACTGATTATCCTAAACAACTTTCTGGAATGCTAGTAGCTAACAAATAAGCTCCACGTCATTCAAAAGTTAATTTTTCCTGTATTCACAATAAATCCATTTGAAAGTGCCCTACTGCCTCAAGGTCATGATTTATTAATGCTCTCCAAACAGGTATTTTTGGAGACAAATAAACATACATTTTTGGTGCAGATTTGCTTGAAGTTCATTAATTTACAAGAATAAGCATAATTACTTTTACTAATTAATTCCTGAAATTTAACTTGTTTGTCCTGAATATATCCTTTCCTTGGATGAGTAACTACACTAGCACTTTAATAAATGTAAATGAAGTGTGAACAAATGTTTTCCTTTTAATCATCTAGTTGCATGAAGGAATATGCAAATACTATGACTGCATTGTAAGTGTTTGGCAAAGTTATTGTTTAACAAATCTGTAATTCTTTTAGGCTGACTTGATTTCTACTGTTATTTCAAGCCAATAAGTTCTTGGCTAGAGCCAGCATCTTGTCAGGGTGATGATGTAAACCAAACCCAAGGATCCTGTATTGGATGGCCAGCTAGGCTGAAAAGGCTTCTCAAATAATTCCAAAGGGAGTTCTCAGTAAAAGAAAAACACATTTTGCATTATTTTTCTCCTATTGGCCTGCTGCTTACAGTATTTTAAATATAATCCTGGCTTGTTTTTTCTGTGCAGGCTATATGACAATTAAAAACAAATACTACAGCAGTAGTTCTCAGTTCACTGCATGAAAACTTAAATAATCATGTAGTGCCAATGACTTTACACAAGTCCAATCATCAGCCCTAGCTGTACTGCCTCCAGGTATAATTTCTGGTTTACTGGCACTCAGTGCAAGACATTTGACAAAATCAGTCTTTTAAGTGTATGTAATTTCTTGAGTTACTGAGGGCCAAGACAAAGGGGAACTTGCCTGAACTCAACCTTCTTGCACATATGCCTAAACTGTTGTCAAGAATAACCTTGTTTAGGATCTCCTTTAGTCCTGAGTAGCAGTAGGTACTTCCTGTTTAATCTGGAAATCTTCTCCATAAACCCAAAATTATCCCGGTCTGAGCAATGATGCATTATCAACTAGACTCAGAAAGGATGGTGCAGACTATGTGAAAGGCAATCCCGCTATTAGCAGTGTCTAACTACTTAAGAGAGAATGTAGTTTTGTACCTTTTGACCAGAAAATGAATTTATACAGTTAACTGGACCTATCAAAAAAACTTTGAGCGGAACTCTTCAGCAAATCTTTCATACCTAAATAGGCTTGAGCTTCACAAATTAATTCCTAGTGTGCACAGATCCTTTCAGATGCCTAGCACTCGTGGTGGTCTCAGACCTCGGGCAGCACTGAGTTCAGGAACTACAAAATCTGTGACCATTTTCTTTTCATTATGGTGACTTTGGTTCTAAATTCCTTTTACAGATTTTTATGAGCTGCTGCTTCTTCTCTTGGTCATTCTAAGCCTTTTTTACAAAATTTCTCTCTGGAGTGAGGGTATTCACTTACACTGCAATATAATTACTGTAAGAACTACATAAACAATTTCTATCACACCAGTTATTTCCACAAAACTTGCACACATTATTGCAATGTGGATAAAAGGACAGCATCTCATACAGGATTTGGATAAAAGGTTTTAAGCAAAAGAGGTTTTTTTCACATTTTTAGGAGCACTGTTTTACACTCTTCATGAAAAAACATTTTGGATTTCAAAAACCTGCTGGGAAGTGACAGGAATACTTTAAAACCAGTAAGATTTAATCTCATTAGCTCAAAACTCTGAAGATGTATGGAATCTGTTTTTAACATGTTAAAATGTGGTTCGACCACTATTTTTGCTGCAAACGCCTACACAGCTGCAGACTTCTGTGCCTCTGTTGGAATTAATGGGATTCTAATGCAACTAAACAGGATTAGAGGAGAATTTCTGAGAGAAAAAAATAGTCTCATATTCATGATTTTTTTTTCTTTTTCGTTCCAAGCAAAATGAGGATTGCGGATATTCACTAAATTAATTCTCTTTATATTAGGGTTTAATTAATCCAGAATGACAGTTGAGTCCGCTTTCCTAATGTTCCATTGTAAATCATCTGCAAAGCTTCAGTTAACTTGAATTTAGACGCATTTATGCACTGCAAAAATGAAAACATTAATCCAGAATTATCACTATGGAATAAATGTAATTCCATTACATTTCATGCCAAAAGCCTCTATGTGCAAGCCTTTAAAAATTGAAGACTAATTTTTAAATCAATCCTTCTAAGTGTGAAATAATGCCATATTTTACCTTCACAGAAAAAAGATACTATAAATTATGTAGAATTTTATTAATGATTAATATCCTGATTTTGGTTACTTCTGATGTATTAAGAGGTATATTCATCTTGTACGCTCTGTCCACTTTTTACATGCTTAATTATGCAAAAGAACAATAATAATTGCAATCACGGTTGTGGTTTTGATCAGCCAATGAGCCGCAACTGATCCTGATTTCCTTCGAATTTCTTTGGAATTCAACAGCTGAATTGTTTAGAAGAAAAGTTTTCTGAATGTGGATTATTTACAAATTGCTCAGAATGTATTATTCATGTTGTTTAGTTCACAAACTGAATTATATCATATTGTTTGTATACCTTGAGCATATGAACCATTTCAGAGTGCAGAAAAATGAACAGTAAAAGGGGATGGTTTTTGTCAGGAAATATTCAAACAAATATTTATACTATTTTTTACGAAGTTTGTGGAGTTCTGACCCTCTGCACAAATTCTTCATAGCATCAGTGTTCTCTCAAACAACAAACACTGTGGTTCAAGATTACAGTCAAATCGAATTCTCCTTTATGTAAGAATTAATTCTATTTTTTACTGAGCTCTGCTGTCCAGTAATAAAGGCCTGACATTTTAAACACTCCCTACCAACCCTGAGCATTTCTGCTTCTCTTTGTACTTTAACAGGAGACCTTGCATTGTGCTATTTTGCTTTTGTTTTTCTTTAAATATTATATACTTCTAGCACAAGACCATCCAAAACAGGAAACAAGCTGCAGTTTTCACCTCTCTGTTCCACCCTTTGCCTCAGAAACTCTTCTTCCAATATGTGAGTGATTACTCTCTTCAAGGTCAGCTCCTTACAGAACAACAACAGCTCCTTGAGCAGTTATTATACACTAATTATTATACAATTATTAAACATTAATAAGCACTATACATGGCATAAAGTTTTTGTAAAGGTCTGGTTGGTAAAGGCCTATACACAGTCTTTGTGGGTTCCATGGCAAAAGGCAAATAAATGTTTAGAAATAGGTGCTGAGCCTTGGCCTGGTGGAGCTGGACTTAAAGAAGTAATTCCATCTTCCACTACAAAAATTTTCTGCAGGCAATGGGTTCCCAGCAAGAGATGTGAAGTAATGAATTAATGAATTAAGGGGAATTTTCTTTATGTAAAAGTAACTGCAGACCTGACTGGGCAACACATTGAATTCAGACGAGCAATTCAGGTTTTAACTGAAGATTTTTATTTAACCATTGTCCAAGGTAATAAGACATGATATTTATTTATTTGTAGACAAAGGAAAAGATCACTTCATAGACCCAGAGTAAGCACAGCATTTTCCTGTCTAAATGCTGAAAATCAAAGCAGATCCATAATTCCAATTATTATTGTTACTGGGGACCAGCCTTATCAATCAGTAATATTACTGTGGTTGGAAAGAATAAAAAGCAATCCAGAATAACAGTCTTAGGGTATTCTGTCTCTATCAGTGTGAATATGGAACAGGGTTAATAATAAACCAAAGGGTTTCATGCATAAGCTGCATAAATAAATTTTCTGTCCTTTACTGATCAAGATAAATACAGAAAAAGTAGCCAACAAAGAATGAAGTGTCAAGTATAAACTTAGAGGAGACTGTTTCCTTCTTGAGTACTTTTCTGCAGGAAAAGTATTTCAGGGTTGTGTTTGTGTGCAGAATGCATGACCTGCAGAGAGTGAAAGGGCAATTTTCGATCAAAGATCGCTTCTATCGAACCTAAAAAGTAATAGGAAACAGGAAACAGTTTGTATTAGAAAGACAGAACAAAATTTCATTACAAAACAAACCGCTGCAGTTGCTGTAGATTAATGGGGTGCTTTTCCCCTGGCTTGCTGTGTCTTGTAGAATATATATCTCTGCATGCTTATTAAGGAGGGATGAAGGACTACATGCACGCAGAGAGTGCATTGCACTGCTTGAACTTGCTCATCACTGCCTTGCTGAACAGAGTTATGACATTATGTTATGTTAGGAGCAAAGCTTAAATCCGTGGTCATTTAAGTCACTGTCAAGGTTTTAAAATGTGATTCAGCAAAAGCAGTTAAACAACTTGCCAAAAATGTAAGATAGAACATCCTGTACCATTTCTTTCCATGCTCAGGAGACTCCTGGAAAAAGAAGCTGCTTTCCATCATGAAGCATAAAAAAGACAACTTTAAGTGAGTAAAAAATAAGTAATTTTCAATATAATGTGCTTAAAATGATCCCCAGTGAGACAAGGTATTATTTATCCTAATGAGATTTTTAGAGATATGATATTTCTCTTTTAAAACTGTGTTAAGATATTCTTTATCACCTGCATTCTTCATTTACTACTTCTGCTGCCCCTATTTTTATCACTCTATTTTCTATAGATAGGAGGAATTAAGGCTATTTCCTTCTTATTAAACTTTCTCAATAAAGCTTATGCACAAGGTCAGATTCCAAGGTCAGATGCTCATTTCTCTCTGTTTTTTCCCTTTTCTTCAATGTAGCTCCATACAACAGAGATAAGAACACGTTGGTGAGAGGGCTTATGCTTCCCAGGTCCTGTGATCTGCTTTTTTCCAACCATACTGTTATCTAAATTGCAGAGATATGGATTTGATGGATGGACTGTTCAGTGGATAGGAATTGGTCAGGTGGTCACATCCAGAGGGTAGTGGTCAACGGCTCAATGTCCAAACAGAGACCGTTGACAAGTGGTGTCCCTCAGGGGACCAGTACAGTTTAATATATTCATCAGTGACACTGACAGTGGGATTGAGTGCACCCTCAGCAAGTTTGCAGATGACACCAAGCTGAGTGGTGCAGTTGACATGCCAGAAGGACGAGATGTCATCCAAAGGGAGTTGGACAAGCTTGAGAAGTGGGACCATGTGAACCTCATGAGGTTCAACAAGGCCAAGTGCAAGGTCCTGCACCTGGGACGGGGCAACCACCAATATCAATACAGGCTGGGGGATGAAGCGATTGAGAACAGCCCTGCAGAGAAGGACTTGGGGGTACTGGTGGATGAAAAGCTGGACATGAGCCGACAATGTGCGCTTGCAGCCCAGAAAGCCAACCGTATCCTGGGCTGCATCCAAAGCAGCATGGCCAGCAGGTCGAGGGAGGTGATTCTGCCTCTC
This sequence comes from Pelecanus crispus, assembly GCF_030463565.1. Classification (NCBI taxonomy): domain Eukaryota; kingdom Metazoa; phylum Chordata; class Aves; order Pelecaniformes; family Pelecanidae; genus Pelecanus; species Pelecanus crispus. The sequence goes on along the minus strand of NC_134648.1, from coordinate 41,039,498 downwards.
CTCTCTGCTCTGGTGAGACTCCACCAGATGCTGTACTGCATCCAGCTCTGGATCCCTCAGCACAGGAAAGATATGGACCTCTTGGAGGGCGTCCAGGGAAGGGCCACAAAAATGATCTGAGGACTGGAGCACCTCTCCTATGAGGAAAGGCTGAGGGAGTTGGGGTTGTTCAGCCTGGAGAAGAGAAGGCTCCAGGGAGACCTTATTGCAACCTTCCAGTACTTAAAGGGGGCCTATAGGAAGGATGGGGACATACTTTTTAGTAAGGCCTGTTGTGATAGGACAAGGGGTAATGTTTTTAAACTAAAAGAGAGTAGATTCTGACTAGATATAAGGAAGAAATCGTTTACGATAAGGGTGATGAAATACTGGAACAGGTTGCCCAGAGAGGTGGTAGATGCCCCATCCCTGGAAACATTAAAGGTCAGGTTGGACAGGGCTCTGAGCAACCTGATCTAGTTGAAGATGTCCCTGTTCATAGCAGGGGCAGGTTGGACTACATGACCTTTAAAGTTTCCTTCCAACCCAAACTATTCTATGATTCTATGATTCTAATAAAGAAGCCATATCTCAAGCTCAAAGCATTCATGGTGGATTTAGGAATAGCAGACTCAAGCTGGTAGCATGCAGCAGAGTAGCAAGCAGAGGAGCAGCAGAGCATAGTGGTTGTCTAGTTCGCTCGTTTTCAGTACTGTCTCCCTCCTATTTGTCTAGACTGTATGAAAGTAAATTTGGATGTGTTTAAGGATCCCAAATATACTAGAGCTCTCTCATACAGGTTGTTGTATAATCAGTTAAATCCTGTGGCTGACTGTATTTACAGGTGGCCACTGTGTAGTAAACACTGTGAATTATAAGGAAGTCACTGAGGAAAAACAAAGAAATAGCATTTTAATTTTTGTCTCTAATAACTTTGTTACTTTCGTCTACATCACAAGCAGAAACCTGACATTTCAGAAAAGATTTTAAAGGAAATTTAAAGCAATGTAAAAAGGTATTTGTAAAAGAATAATAGTTGTTAAGAATTAAAAATAAATAATAAAATATGCATTCAACATTAAAAATATATTTTCCAGGTTATCAAATGTTCTTAAATTTTCATTAAAATGTTCTATGTTGAAAGCTTAGTATCACTGAATCATGATTTAATTTTATTTTATTATCTTATAGATGGTGGCCTGTATATAGTTCTCACTAAGTGTACCTCATGGATAAAAACTGTTACGTCAAATATTCCATAAAATAGCAATCTTAGTTTACTCTTATTAAACATTGTACACTAATCTATTAACATTCTACAGGTAGAAACTCAAAGCATGTATAAATATCAGTTGATTCTCAAAAACTCCTTTAAATGGGAAACAAAAATTCCTGCAATATTTTGTAAGTGACTGTATCAGAGTAGAGGGAGGATAGGTGGCTATACCTGTGTTATACAAAGCACTGGGAGCAAGGACATGATGAGGGTATAGGGCACAAAACCCACAATATTCTCTTAGCACATGATTTTATTCCCTTCCATGGAGACTGTGTGCTGCTCTGAAATGCACAAGCATCCTCTACAGCTTCCAAAAATGCTTAGCAGCACTCTGATTACAATCAAAAGGTTTTCTTGTTAGCATTCCTTTTGGCAATATTCCCCAGAAACAGAATGTCACAGATCAAATATTTATCACAGATGTTTAAAGATAATACAAAACTCCTGCTCTTCTTGACAGAACCAATCAGGCTCAGTACGTGATCCTTTGACTCTAAAGACAAAAAAGATTTGGGAAGAATAACTGGATTTTCTGAAGAATCTTCAAGAAATTTGAAATAATCAGTTCATTTTGCCTGTCTTGACCCTGTCTGAATGTGACAGTTCAGAAGGGTTCATGTCCTCAGTGGACACTGAGATTTAAACTGCCTTTGTCTGCTGCATGAATACATCTATTTGTGGTGAAATGACACCATTCTACTTGGCTTGGTTTCCAAATGTGTCCCAGCAGCTTCAGCTTTCAGCTGTGTTTAGTAAGGGATATTTTCACAGGGGCAAAGAAGATAATGTCCAGGACACAGTGCTCAAAGACTCAAGTCTTATGTGTGTTTCCCTGTTGTAGTTCATATGTACCACAGAATTAAAATCCAAAATAAAATTTCTCCATGCATGGCTTGGAAGTTACCATTTTTTATAGAGGAAATATCTCAAAGCTGAATTAGTAGCGCTGTATCAGTTTAAACACAGGGTTATAGCTTTAGGATTGACAGCTGTTTGAAAATTCCTGTCTGAGAATCCTGTCATCAGCAAACACCCTAAATGGACATAGAGTACTGGCTTTTGGCTACTTACGCTTTTGTCCATCTGTTAAGTTCACACTGTGCCAAGTCATAAGCGAAGATGTCTCCCTCAGGCATAGGAGTTAGGCTGTGATTGGGATAGACAAGCAATAAACATAACACTGAAAATGGCATCTCTTTTAAAAGATTTTCCTTTGTGCCAGGGCTTAGTATACATGCATTTATTAAATTGATTATATAGTGATTGTACCATACTTATTGACAAATTGACACACACTTTTCCAGTGAAAATATTGGGCTTGTGTTACTAAGGGTCCAGCTAATCGTGAGAATTCAAACTACAGCTGGCTACTTATGAAACTTTTTATGAATCCAAATAAAAATCACAATCTAAGCATATGTTATTATTCATTCAAGAGTTTTTGTCTTTGTATATCTCCTGGCATTCCTTTTTCACAATAGATAGATGTCAAGCATTTACATCACCCTGTAAATGATCAGAAAAAATGTCACGCAACTTAAGCTCCTAACTAAACACCATGAACAGTGATGTGTTAAAAGGAGAAAACTGAACAGAACCATTGTTCTTTAATTGTTTTAAGCAAAAGCTTTTAGTAAATACTTGCAAATCATGAATGTGGCTAACACAAAATGGAAAAAATATATGGTAAACTTTATGGAAAATTCTGTAACCAAAGAAAAGGTAATAAATTTGGAAAAAATGCTGTCTATGTTGGACAGTGCTGAATGCATGAATAAAATAAGAATCTTTAAATATATAAAGTTGTATGTATGGAAAAACTTCTACAAAAATATGACAAATTTTGTCATGTTTAATGAAAGAACTTGTGAGTAGTGCCATGGTTTCTGATTGGCATATCATAATTGTTTGTGAAAGTCTAATCAATAAATATGTAATAAAAGGGGATACGACTCCCAATGACATGGAAAGTTAGAGCATAATTTCACAGGCAAAAAAGCACTGTCCTTAAACATGGAGTTGAAATTCCTAAAGACAACTTTAACTTAAATACTGCAGACAAATGACACAGAATAATCAGGAGTGACTTTACAAGGATTATTTTAGAATTACTAAATTGCTACTCTACACTTAATTGGTTTAGTGGTGGACTTGGTAGTGTTAGGTTAATGGTTGGACCAGGTGATCTTAAAGGTCTTTTCCAACCTAAATGATTCTATGATTTTTTGTAGAAAAGGTTTAAGGGGTCATCTTTTGTTTCAGTATCACTCCTGATCATGCAGAAGCTGCTAGTCTGCTCATCACCATCCTGGTTGTACATAGCCTCAGTAGTCCAATTCAATGTTTGCAGCTCCCTATTTTTCATCATATTTTTGTTTGGTTGCAAGGTTTTTGTACTGAGAAGTGAAGCATTTAAAACTGTTTAAGTCTTCATCCATATTTTGAATCAAACTAAACCCATATTTTAATGGAGCACCTTCTTCTCACAAATTTTCATTTTTCTGCCTGTTGGATTGCAGTATCTCTCAGAAACAACAAATGAATTGAGAACAACAAGATATGCTTTTATACCTCTTACCTGAAATAGTGAAGATAGACCAAAGCTGTGCTTATCCCAGGGATAAAGAGCCACCATTCTGGAGATGCTTTTAAGAGCATTGATTATCTCATTGTGTATCAGGCACTGTTAAATTTAAAACAGATCTATCAGTAATTCAGGAGAAATTTAAAAAATCTTTCCCTTCAAAAGTGGGTGACAGAGACTTTTTTTTTTTCCTGGGACCTAGAGGGGACTCTGCCAAACTATTGCAACAAAGTAAGTGATGGAAAGATTGCTGGAGTAGGGCCTAACCTGAAAAAAACCCTTTGTGCAAGGAAACAGCAGACAAACAAGAGATATTTGCAAAATGTCAAATTTTCTCTATTGTATAACATTTTTTTTTACTGTTTATTTTTCAGCAAAATTGAGCTCTACATTCAAAGCCCTTTGGGGGTTACTGGTTGCAGGTGGATCTACCTCAAGACTGGCTATCCTTCCCCTCCCCAGAAACAAAATCCAACTTACACAGTGCATTAATGTTTCCCAAAATCTTTTGCAGAAGGATGTATTTCAACTAGCTTTAGCCACCTAAAAAGTAGCTACCTATAGAAATTTTGTTTGCTCTCTTTGTGACCAGTTGCAAGAAATGAGAATCGATACAGGGCAATTCATCTGAAGATAAAAGAGGTGACAAAGCTTCTTTACTGGGGCTTATTTGTCTCACTTGACTGTGAAAGAGACTGAGAGGCCCTTTGTACGCTATGCACCTACATTTCAGGTGTATGAATTCAGGGAGATGAATTCTGCTGTAAGTCACTTGGGCAGTCAGTTTCCCCTGAAAGCCAGTGGAATATCAGTGTATAAGTCACCCAGAGCCTTTGAAAATTGTTCTCTTCACTGTTGAATCCTGATTATTGTCAGCTGCACTACTCTGTGTGTCTAAAAATACCCTTCTCCCCCACCAAGGTGTTTCAAACGCTTGCATAGCTTTTATAAAAAAAAAAAAAAAAAAAAAGATATCCAGTAATGCTCTTTAGATGATATCTTTACCCTTTCCTTTCCTAATCTTTCCTAATCATTCCTACACAGCCTGCTGTTCATACTTGTCTTATATAATGTTGATCGATGAACACCATATTTAGGAGTGGAAAAATAATTACACTTGTGTCCTGAATGCTGGTCCATACATGAGGAGGCATTTTTCTTTCTGCACTGGTCAAGTTTCGATTCCTTTCCAACTCTGTGACATTGCTTGTTCTTTTTTCTTTTTCTGCAATTTACTTTCCATTTTGCACCTCATGGGCACATTTAATTTGCAATGTAGAGTGAACACAAAGTTTTAACGGCAAATAAAACTTGGAGTCTTTCAGGGTCTTTTTACTTAATTCTCAGTCCTGGTGAAGTCTGACAGCTTTAATTTGAGTAAAATACTTTGTGTTATTAGGCTACCCATTGCACTAGGAATTTTGAGTGTAATTTCTGGTTGGATTTGTTGTCATTGTGTCAACGACAGAAACTTAATGCTGTAGTGATTACTACTTGTTTATAAGAGAAAGTCAAAGTTGCCTCAGACTCTATTCATAAACTGAAGTTTCATATGAGTGTTCTCATTCTCAAGAACTGACTTCTGCTTCATGTAAAGTTTCTGATGTGGAGTGAGCTGAAAGCAAGATCACCAGACCTGACATAACAACGTAAATGGACTTGGAACCTTTTACAACTATTGCTGATTTGTTTTTATCATTTTTGAGAAGGGATGCAATTGAACCATGCTAGAAAGAAGAAAAGGTCATTGACCAGCTTGGTGAATTACAGTACCTTGTCACCAGAGATTTTCTTTCCAGAATAATAAAATGAAAATAAAGCTAAGCTCAACTGCTTATCTATGGATATGATGTATGATTCAGATATCAGTCTATTCATAGCCTTTTACTGTTGTGGCTCTCCAAATCCTCAGATCAGCTGCTGAATGAGTGTATTTATCAACACATTCTCAATACTTTAACATGGTACAAAAGCTACTGCAGAGAGAACTTGAAAAAAAAGTTCACATGTTCTTAATTCCTGAAAAGAAATGCTACCTATCAACCCTTTCCAACTTGCTTGCAATCATAAACTTTAAAAAAGTATCTATCACAAATTTTAAAGAAGAAAAGAAAGGGAAATATCTCAAATGATACATAAAAAAATCAAGAAATAAACATGGGAGCCTTGTTTACCAAAGTGGATCGTACATTAAGTAGTATTACCGAGATATCCATAAAATATGCATGATGAAAAGAGTGAACATTTGATTACTGAAAGGAAAAGGTTTTGGACAAAGAAGAATGGGTGACTATAATAACTGATTATTTTAAGGAACTGAAATGTGAAACAAGTTCCATAAAATGCTGATCAGTACAGTGACTCTTTTGTAGTGGTTACTTTATCAACAGGATCGAGAGTCTGGGCAGATTTACACAAAGTAATTCATACAGAAAGACAGACAATATTGTCCAATAAGCAATAAAGTTAAACCCATGCAAAATGGACATACAGAAAAGAAAACAATAACAGATCAGTCAAAACAGATGTTTCCACAACCGCTTGGGCAGTTACACATTCACTCGCCTGCTTTAAGCTATAAAAAGACTGAAATAGAAACAAAATAGCAAAATAAAATAATAGCAATAAATTATTGCATGCAAATATCCTTTCTTCCTGTCATCTATACCTTTCCTCTCTCATTCTGAGGACCACTGGAAAGTACATGAGCAGTTCAGAGCCTTTTTTTTTTATTGTTACAAACTGGAAAAAGTCCAGTGCAAGGCAGCTTCACTAACTGCAGTGGAGTTTCAGCCATTTATGAGCAGATAATTTGCTCATTTACAAGAGAGTATTTGGCTTAGTGGCCTTAGCCCATGCCAACTTCCTACAGTCTTGTCGAAAAGAACCCATTTCTGCTAGCTTTTTCTGTGTTTGTGTGTGTTTGTTTTATTTTTTTTTTAATTTATTTCAATATACGAAACCTTCATTCAATTCCACAGAGTTTTTTCTATTTACTCCAGCAGAATATTTATCTACCAGCCTTTCCTTGTAGCTACTCTAGCCAGTGGTAGAATTAATAGGCAAGAGGACAAAAAGTAATTAATTCCATGCTTCAATCTGATGATGAATGAATTTAGAAGTAAGGCAGCAAATTATTTTTCTACAGTAAAATTCGCTACCACTAAGTAAACTTTTAGTAAAGATCAGAATATCTTTAAAAAAATCCCTTAATAGAATAATTAAGAAAATAAATAATGTTTAAGTAAATAATAATTAAATAAATAAGGAAATAAATAAGAAATAAGAAATTGAATAGAAAATTTATGAAATTGATGAACTTCTGAACCTGGAGTAAGCAGTTTATAAGTACCTAGAGAAAAAATTATTTAAGATTTTTTTTTTCTCTTCCTGTAGTACTACTTCATCATAATAAATAAATATTTCAAGGCCAATGAGAATGAAAAAGTCTAGATAGCTATTTGGGGGTCCACTGTAAAAACAATAATCTTAATGAATACATTTCTCAGTAAGGAGATTAAAGTACATTCTTTCACAGGAATTTCTTGTAATTTAAAATTAATTAATTAATCTCAGTTGTTATAAGCAGCCTCTAATAAATTAAAATGTGTGTGTCTTGCACTTCCTTTTTTAATATTTTTATAAAACAGAACATTAGATGTTTTTCATTTTAATCTTGTCAGTTCTAGTGAAATACCCCTGATAACACCCTGTTTTGCATTTCAAATACTATGTGCTCATTAAAATGCAAATCAAGGGTCCAATCAGAATATGACGGCAATCAAATTGCAATATTCAATGAAGAGGTTTCCAGGCTGACTTCATTAGTAAACATCATGAATTTCAGGTTCTTACCGGTCTTCTATGTTTGTACAACTGTAAAGGCTCAATTATGAAGCCTTGAGACAGTCTAAAAATAACATAAGACTAATTAAAAGTTTCAATTAGATTTGTGTAAGCTTTTTTTTGTTTTTTTAAAATCTTGCTTTTGTATTTAACTGTTACAAATAAGCTTTTGGAGAGAAGTTTAAAAAATGGGAAGTATGATGTTATATTTCTTATTATGCATGCAGCTAAAAAGTACATTCTAAAAGTTTCTACAGAATTTAAAAACATATTGTGGCTATAATGTGCACTGGTTTTTTGTTTTCAATATTTTGTATTCTCTTTTGTACTTTTACTCAGTTAATTTATATACTTTATCAGCTACAGCCTTCTGGTTTCATAAAAATTAAACTATCAAGTATTTTTTTTATTCTAAATCAAAGAATAAAAAACAATAAAATCCCAAAAATATGTATAAAAAAATGTGTTCAGATAATTAAAACTTTTTAGAAGAGATTATTCCTGCAAATTCAAGAAATTCCTTAAACTAACCTTCACCTGTTTTTTCGTTTTTTTTTTTTTATTTAAAGTCATCATTCTCTGACAAAAAAAACCCTATTAGTCAGAAATTTCTAACATCTGCTTAGCCTGGAAGTAGGCTAACAGTAAATAACAGAGTTGATGTCAAGCATGTTTCCAAAGATTCTGAAGATAGATATCTGACTTTATTGTAGCCTTATCCATCAGAGTTAGCAGCTACAACATGCTGGTGTCTTAAACAGAATCCAGATAAGGTGCCAGTTACTTGAAGAACACCTCCTTGTTGAAGGGAAATGTTGAGGTAACTTAGAAAGCAAATCTTTTATAATATTCTACAGAAGGGTGACTGAAACACAATATGGTGGGGACTATGTTTCTTTCTAGAAATTCATGGCTAGGTTGTGCCCCATTGTGGAATGAACAGCTTTGTGGAATGGAGCAGGATGAAGCAGTATCCTAAAAATCAATATTTTTCAGGTCAATTATTACATAGAGATTCCAGTATTGTGATTTTTGCTGGGAATTCCTTTTCTTAATCTGGAAGCATGAGAGAAAAGAAAACTAAAATTAAATTAAATAAAGCATTAAATTATCAAACGGTGGCAAGTAACAACCTTATACCAATTTTTGATTCTATTGGTTTGCACAACAGTAAAGGCTCAATTATGAAGCCTTGAGACAGTCAAAAAATAACATAAGATTAATTAAAAGTTTCAATATATTTGTGTAAGCTTTTTTTTTTCCCAGCAGAAGAAAATATCAAATTTGTGGTTTCGCTTGAACAGATCTTTCATATATTAATTTGAATATTTTTTTTGTTCTAATATACTTTGGGTTTGCATAGTAATGTGTAAAAAATTATATCAGGGTTTTTGTGTTTTCTAGGCCAAGAAAGAATGGAATTGAGCCTTCATACACAGGTCAGTAGTTCAGGTCTGGCCCAGTGTAAAAGTAACTGAGAATCATTATCTTACAGCTGTTCAGTGATGTCTGAAATTCATTTGGTGTATAAGCAGAAAAGGATAACTAAACTATCTTCAGTTTACTATGTGCAGAGAAGTGGTACAAAATAAATTAATCTCAGGCACAATATTTTTTTTTTTTTTTAAAAAAGAAATCACTTTGAGTGCAGCTATCCTAAAATATATCAATAATGACATTCTTAAGCATGTTATGGACAAGTACAGGAGTTTTCACAGTAGACCTTTAAAAGTGTACATCTTTTTATTATTGAAAAAAAAAAAAAAAGACTGTGACCAAAAAAAAAAAATCTTTTTATTTTACCTAATTAGAACTATTACACAAAAAAGTCTACCTAAGATTTTTCGAAAACATGTATTAGTGAATCAGGTGCCCAAAAAGAGCTTTTAAAACACAACAGGATCTTTTATATTGGTTATTATTATGTATCTGTATTCATCACATAATTGATTTTCCCTTTTTTTTTTTTTCAGAAATGAAAAGAAAAAAAAGCTCAGAGAACAGTCCATGAAAGACAGATGTTAATAACAGAGTAATATATGAAAAAGTCAAAGAAAATTTCAGTAGAAATTGACTTTGGAAAAAATATTATTAAAAGGTTATTGCACTAAAAGCACCTTAAAACAAACAAAAATCATAAAAAATAAAGGAAAAACTTGTACAAGGACAGTAGCAAAAATACATTTTCAATATCCTACTGACTGAAATGTTGATTACTCATCAAAACTCATTAAACACCTGTGACTTGAGGGTGAGTAATTAAAATCACTGGTCTTCAAAACCAGCCATTTTTGTTCAACGTAGAATAATGGTTATAGGCCAGGCAATATAGCTTCTCACGAAACTGTGCTTAGCAGTGGAATTCAAGAAAACAAAACTAAAATCAGGAGACAACTGAAAAATCAACTGAGGAAGAACATTTTCAAAACCCAGACATCATAGGACCTAGGAAAACTAAATCTGTAGTAAAAGACTAGGATGCCATCCTCACAATTATCCCCCTATCATCAGCATGTTATCACAGTTATCACCTTATCATTAGCATAAGCCAAGTCAGAGAAAAAGGGTACTCTGACGGTAATTCACCTATTGTGTCATCATTATCTATCAAAATGTCAATGGCCCAACATGAAAATACAGAGAGTTTGAAAGAAATGTTTATTATCTATATAACTATGAACTCCTTCCTGGTCAAGGAAGATAAAGCTAACATGTTTGTCACACATTTTTATTTACTGAAACTCTGAAACTGCAGCTTGAAACATATTCTACTGTTTGAGAATGTAGATGAATCAGTTGCAGGTTTCAATTTGTCTGAGATTTTGAGACATGTTTACAACATAAACAGAGACACAGGCATGCAAAACTGCATGTCTCCTAGGACTTCCTTCTTAGGTGATAGCATAAGATACAAGTGCAGAGAAAAAACGTGTCCTGGTGTACTGAAGAAGCTAGGCCTATTGGCATCCTAGAGCAACCTTGCAGACAAACCATAAATGCCAGACACCTGGCTGTTCAAAGCCACATAAAATATGAAATATTTCTAAGAGTCTGATCCAGGTCAACTCTATTCACTTTCAGTTCTGAAATCCTTCTCCAAGAAGACTGTGAGTCTCTAGCAGGTTTAACATCTGATCTGTGTCAGCCCAAACAATCTCTCTACCACTCTTTCCCCTTCTAACCAACAGCAAATTTTCTGAACTCTACAGGGTCCAAAAATAACATAGAGTACCGACATCATGATCTTCACAACATGTTTGCTTACCAGTGCTTTTGAAAAATGCTCTTGAGGCAACCTAGCCTCCTCGTAAGAAAGATAAAATAGTCTGGAACTGGATGTCTGAGAAATGTATATTTTAATTTTTTTATTTTTATTTACAAACAGCAGTTTGCAAGGAGGAAGCTATGGTTGGAAGTCCTGAAAGGCACAAAAGCACTAGAAAGAAAATGGCACCAGTGAGTAAGTAAAAGCCTCAAGTCAGATCATACACAAAGAGCTTGCAATAACATCTGACTCAGCTGGTCAAGTTCTATTATCAAATGTATAGAGTGCTTAAAACTGATTAAAAAGAATTTTCAAACATCAGTCATGCCACAGTCCATTAAAATAATACTATTCAAAAATCAGAAAGTATATGTAGTTCCAAGTGATTCTTATTTAATTTCTTACCAACAAAAATTATAGGCACCCTTAGAATAACATACATCAAAGCATGCTAAAATAGACTGAGATCTTCCTGCTTCTCCTTTTATGAGGAACGAAACCATTCTTTTTTTTTTAAAAAAAAAGGAGTGAGACATTGCTGTTAAAAAATTACTAGAGCTGTCAAAGAAGCTCTAATGTCTGACTTCATATCTGATTTTATCCCCCTCCCAAAAAAGATAGTAACATTTGTGTTTACAACAGAATTCTAACTAAAATCGCCACCCTTTGCCTCCCAGAAAGCTGATAGTTTTGTCTTTGCATATGAAGAAAACAAGCCTATTTATCTTATATAGAAGAGAAATATTCATTTTTTCCCTGGGCAGTTACTAAAAAATATTAACCCTTCACTCTTTCACATACCTATATACAAAGTTATTCAGGAGATGAGATGTTAACAAAATTTTACAAAATTACACATATAACCAGAAATTCTGGAAAAAAATGAAAGGAATATACACCAAAAATATTAAAAGAGAGAAATGATATCCCATATAACTGTCTGTATTATCACTGCCTGTATTATCACTTCCATGAAAACACAGACATTGAGGCTAGAAGGAACTTCACAAAGTTACCAATTGCTACTTCTCTCTTAAAGCTGTATCTAAATTATTCCCTAAAGGTTTTTGTCAAAACATTTCTTAAAAGCGTTCAGATAGAAATCTTCTGAACAGAGGTTTCAGAACCTCTCTATGAAATGTTTTCCAAAGCTTGACTTCAGTTATTTGCTTCATTAGTCTTTCTTGCTGCTTCTAAGCAAAAACTTAGAAGAGATACATCAGTTAGGTAGATGACAAAACGAGTAAAACTATCAACATTGTTCCAGACTCATGTATTACCTGAGATATATCTTCTTTCAGCAAAGCTGGGGGTACAAGCGATGTGTGAATTCAACCCATTGTCATCAAAGACTCATAGTAGTCCCTCAGGAGGCAGGACACCATAGAGAAAAGAAGTCTTTGGGCCTGAGAAGGCAATGGAAACACCTAAGTACTCCTTAACCTCCAACCAAGGGTTAATGCTACAAGTGTTTGGTGACTATGGTCTCCCTGAGTATTTACCAAATGCTTTTCAGAACTTCAAGACTTGCACCAGCTTCGGTGGCTGTTATTTATAAATGTGTATCTTGGAGCTTAGCTAGCACAGCAGAATCCATCTTCAGAGTTAAAAGATTGTAGAGAGGTAGCTGTTGTCCAGCTCATGGGACTAGAAGCCGCACAAACCTGTGACAGCAGCTTCCTCAAGTTATCAAAATAGAAAGATAACTCATTCCCTGCTTTACTTCTAGGAATTTCTACAATCCCAGTGCCAGAGTAATGTCTCCTTGGGATTATTTTGGCTTTTGCCAGGCAGTATGAATGAATAAAAAATTCTTTAGACAGAATATGTGTCGTGGTTTAGCCCCAGCCAGCAACTAAGCACCACATAGCCGCTGGCTCACTGCCCCTGCCCCGGTGGGATGGGGGAGAGAATCGGAGGAGTAAGAGTGAGAAACACTCCTGGGTTGAGATAAGAACAGTTTAATCATTGAAATAAAGTAAAATAGTAATGATAATAGTAACAATAAAATAATAATAACAATAATAATATCCAAAGCAAGTGATGCACAATGCAATTGCTCACCACCCACCAACCAATACCCAGACAGTTCCCGAGCAGCGATCGCTGCTCCCCGGCCAATCCCCCCCAGTTTATATGCTGAGCACGACGTCATATGGCATGGAATAGCCCTTTGGGCAGTTTGGGTCAGCTGGCCTGGCTGTGCCCCCTCCCAGTTTCTTGTGCACCTGGCAGAGCATGGGAAGCTGCAAAGTCCTTGACTAGCATAAGCAGTACTCAGCAACAACTAAAAACATCAGTGTGTTATCAACATTCTTCTCCTCCTAAATCCAAAACACAGCACTATGCCAGCTACTAGGAAGAAATTTAACTCTATCCCAGCTGAAACCAGGACAATATGTTTTAATGAAAATACATAATACACTAGCTCACTAATCTTAGACTTGAAATCTAAAAGCAGTAATCAAAAATAATCTAAAACTACCCTTCTAAGTAAAACTAGGACAATTCCCCGGGGATCTGCAAGTCATAGGAGCCTGTCTTACATGACACCATAACTTACACATCTGGAAAGCATATGATACATTTTCATTTTTCAATTTTTGATTTTTTTTATCAGAAGTGATTTTTTTTTCATACAGTAATATGATATTGTTATATAAATTCTATCTCACTGAAAATTCTGATTTCTTCCAGGCAAAGCAGGTATTTTGGATTAAACAGAAATTTTAATCTGTGTTACCTGTTACTGCAACAGGTTATGGTGTCTGGAGAGAAATAGCCAATTCAAAGTGAGAACAGCTACCCTTATTTCTCTCCTTTGACTGTAGACTGAGCCTGGGGTGACTAGCTTAGACTTAGACAGCAAATATTCAGGTATGTAGGTCTGTGCTGGTGAACACCATCTGTACTCTTCATAACTCTTCACTCTCTGCAGTTTTATAAAAGGGCAACAGTTCTACATTTGGTGTCATGTAAATTCAGCCATGTTTTCTGGCAGAATAAAACAATACACCATTTCACTCCTTTGCAGTTGGAAAAGGACGCCTAGTAACGTAACTAGTCCAATAATACTGCACTGAAAACTGTCAGGTCACGGAAAAGTCTCTCCGTTTTAGGAGTTCAGTCTGTTGAGGGAGTACAGGCAAGAATGTTGTAAGGCAAGGACAGACTGGAAGGGTGAGTCTGCAGAATCCACATGTATGTCACCCTCACTTTCTCATGGCAGCTTAAACAGACACTGTGTAAATTAGGTTATCATTTGTAAATTACAGTTATCATTCCTATTAATTTAGCATTATCCCTTATTGTGACTCTGTCATCTCTAGGTTAGGAACAGGATTCAACTTTACCTGTTTAGAGGATCCTTCTACATTTCTTTCTAACATACTGATGTTGAATACTTTGCCCTTTTGTGAGTCCCTCAGATGCAACACAGACTGCTCTTACAGTATACGCTGTCCCTTGTAAGCTGAATTTCATGTTGATATCTGATTCAGAGGAAAAATCTTATTGTGGAAAGAGACTTTTTTAGGAAATATAAAGCAGTTTTTTGATAGTTGCTCCTAATAGTTGTTTATGTCTGTTGAAATGAACACTGGGGCACAAAAATGTTGGAGGAATCCTGTCTTAGTTAACATATAATAAGAAAATATACTATGTATACGATGTGTAATACATGACACCATTCACTGAAATAATAATAAATTATTCATGAAGTGTCGATAAGTGCACTCTAAAATAAATTGATGTTGAATTCTTTTTCACTCTGATTTGTTTTAATTAAGCCTATAATCTACATGTTTCCCAGTTTTAAGTAGTTTCATTCTTTCATTTAAAAATTATTACAACAAGCTACTAAATTTTAATCACATGAAGGCTTCTCTTGTGGGATTTAAAATAAAATTCCTTGTCTTTTTAATTCTACATATTTCACGAAGCATGGGGATGCCTGTGTAATAGACTTATCAAAGTTGTCATTGTTCTTCATATTGAGATTTGGGTTTTGTGTTTCTGTTGCTCATCATTCATTAATGATACAAACAGACTTGTCTTTTGACTGTAGAATTCCCTTTTTATAGCTTATAATTTATGATGAACATGGCCTTGTGTGATAAAGACCCATCAAAGTCATAATTATTCTACATTTATCTTCATTGAACTGTTTCATCTGTTAAAATGTTTAAACTCTTTTTCTATCCATTTATAGTCTTATTATACATTATCTCCTCTCTTCTGGCAGACTTAATCTCTACCTTAGTCTTTTTGGAACCTCCCAAAAAAGAATAAAAACCAGCTGTTCAAATACTCTCAGAAGTTTTAAATCAAAAGTCATACTAGCTGTTCTTTCCTTTTGCAAGAGGGTTTAAATTAATGTTATTTAGCACATAATACATTTATCTTTAAACTCTGTGTTTCTTCTGCATTACTAACCTATGCCAGCTCTCTTGCCAACAGCTGGTGGTACTACCTCATCACATAGAATGTTCTGAAATAAACCACTGCGTCCTTCCTGTTATTTCTGCATTCGTCATCCATCATGCAATGTTCCACACACTTTTTCACTTTCTTTAACTCATCAGATTGAAAGATAAACAGTTACTTTTAGAAAGGCTCATTATCATTTATCTGCCTTGATTGAACTCTCATTCTAGTCTACTTATTATGGAGGGATGAGAGTATGTTCATTCAGGGAAAAAAAAAAGAAAAAGAAAAAAAAAAAAAAAAAAAGACCAGCCAAACTGAAAAACAGGCATAAATATCTCATTAGGTTCACAAAGGTCAAGGTAAGTAGTGTTTTCTCTTATCTGGTAAAATCTGCCACTATATAGAAATCACATGATTTTGGGGACTTCCTTAAATATAAAGCAAGGATTTTAAGTATTGAATCACTGTGATGTGCCAAAAGGAAAGTTAATGAAATTGACCTTATTTCTATTCCAAGTAATCTGACTTTAAAGAGAAGGTTGCCCTTTTCTTTTATGTAAATTGCCCAGAAGACTAATACTGCCTTTTTATTTCTCATATATTTATTTCCTAAAATAAATTGGGGGGGTGTTTAAGAAGAAAGTCAAGTTCAAAAAACAGAGAGAGAATTTTTTTTAGGAGTGGGGAGTTGACCCTGGCTGACAGTCAAACACCGACTGTCCCACTTGCCACTCCCCTCTCCTGTGAGGTGGGGAGAAAACAGGAGGAAAGTCAGAAAACTTGGGGATGGAGATAAGTGGTAGATGAAAGTCAATGCTTCTGAAAGAAAAGAGAATACAAACCAGAAAGAAAAACATGTTATCTACATTTCTTGTTCTAGAAATACAGAAGCAATTCAAACTCATTATCATGGCTAGTTCTGTGAAAGTATTTGTTCATCGTATTACAGCCATATTACAAAATATAGATGTATATATGTTTTTACAAATATATATCTTTGGATACCAACATGTCTTCAATGGGCAGGTTCATGCTCAGACATTGGTATGATGATGAATGTTCACTCTTAGTCTGCTGCATTCTGTTTTATAAAGTTTTACAGTGAAGTCATGACACTGAAATATTACAAACAATTTTATTTGTGCTCGCATCTAAAAATGCCTCATGTTCCATGTAGTGATTACCAGTTGGGTAGACAGGCAGCAAAATGTGGATTTTCAATACTCTGCTCGCTCAAGCCTCCCACAGCAGATCACTCTTCAACAAGTAGCGTACACACACTTTGGAAATTATACAGCTCTTGCAACCTGACATCAATGCAGGTAGCATTTCCCTTTTGCCTTTTTACAAAGTCTGTTGATGAACTTGATCAAATGTCAGGTATAAGTCAGCTTGGTCTGCAAGTTCTAACCAGTCCTGGAGTCCTGGATTATCTAGCAGATGTCCATGATGAACAATTTCTCTAATGAAATGTCACTTTGGGATTACTGGAAATACTTTCCTTAAAATGATGAGATTGAATTCTCAAAGATTTTTTATGGAGTTTCTGCCCCATTTCCTGCATACTACAATTTCTGAACCTAATGTTTGCTGAATCACCACAGAGCCTCTCCTAAATGATTTGTTACACAGTTATTGCCCTCAGCTAATCAAGTTTCTTTGCTAGTTACTTATCATTATTTAGTAAGGTTTTGCTATATTTTAATTTATAACATTAGCTCCTAGTTCTTATACCTTAAAAGAAACAGTAGTAGTTATATTCTGCATTTCTTTAAAAGGTTAGTTCCCTCTTGAGTGCCTGTAAAATATGAACTAGAATGCTAAGATGCTGTTGCTTGTCTATCTCAAATGTCCAACTTCAGTTTTCATTATCTGTGCTTCATATTCAAATTTCCATTTCCCATTTTCAAAGAGATATGAGAATGGTAATATTTTCACCTAACTTTTAAGTGCTAGAATGTTTTTAAAGTTTCGCTTTTAGGATATAAAGTGCCTCCTTTACATATTCCTCTTGGTACCTGGGAATAACGCTGAGAATACAAACCCCATCTCAATCACTTTGTTGCAATAATTTTGATAGTTTGCAAGAAACTACAACCTTGGTAGCTCCGCTTATTTTCCTTTAAAATTCTGAATGAGTAGGGACATGAATAGTTTTTTACAACTAAAGGTAATTTATGTTTTCACAGATTAGCAGATTATTCTAAAGATTACGTGAGATATTAATAATGGTTTATTAAGACATATTTTCCTGGTTGTCCTCCATAACAATATGGAGATACTGAAACCTGCCCTCTATTCCTGTCAATTGTTATCAAAAAATAGACATTAAATCATAAAAATGTTGATAAGATTTCATTTTCATTCATGTCTAGTTGGTTTGGACTCTCAGCTGGCATACTATTACTTACTGAAATGAGCCAGATCTTCAAGTGGTGCAACTATTAATGTCACCTGAGAATCTGGGCCATTGCTTTTGTTTTTCAGTAGAGCTGATTTATAGGTATATAATTATAGATTTAAAGAAAAAGTTCATAGGAAATCCAGATTCCCTAATACCTATGTCCAAATAGAGATGTTGAAATTTCACTGTTTGCTTAATAAAGAACAGTTCACTTAATAAGGCTCTCCACTCCTGGAGACCTATCTGTTGGCTAATTACTTATAAAATCCAGGCCGTTTTCAGTTAACAGAAGTGCCAAAAGAACAGATTATTGCTGCCAGGGCTGCCAGTGAGAGAAAACAATTTTAACCTTCGTTCAGGAATCAAATGCTTATTGATTAATGTTGAAGGTACTGTAACCTTGAAGACTGAATGAAGACATCTTGCTGAATACAACTGCAATTTTTCTGATGGAAAACCCATTTTCACAAGGTATTTTTGACAAAGTTTCATAATGCAAATTTTTTGTACTACCTAAATCCAGAAACTCAGGTTACTTGAATATCAAAAACTATAGACAAAGAGTAAGAAAATATAGTATGAGAATTTGAAATGGATGGAATGTAAGTGAACGTGAGTAGGAGAGACAAAGCACTGTGATGACAGCATATGCACTCAGTTTGGAAAGGCATTCATGTTAATATCATTATTGAGAAAGTAAAGGATATCCAACAAGTTGTTCAAACATTAGCAGATACTTCTCTTCACTGCCTCTGCTGCCCGCTACTGAAGCCCTCCTAAATAAAAGGAAATTTTGTGAAAGTATGAAAGACATTTTGTGGAAGCTGATATAAGACACTATTTTGTAAGCATTTCTCTCTTCTGTGGGTGGGCATAAAAGTACTTCCTGGTATTTTTAACTAAAACAATTCATCTTCCAATAGTTTCAATTCTGTACTTGGATGGAAGGTGTGGCCAGGTTTCATGATCCCCCAGAATGTGCGCCTAAGTCTTCCTATAGCTGAGCTCTAACAGAGCTGAGAGGAGAGGGAACCCTAAAAGTAGTTCATGAAAATCACACTGTGATCTTTCTTTTTTGTTAATTCAATTTAATTTGCATAGCTATGTGCCTAGGCATCTTGGGCCCTTGATCAATTAAGAGTTTGAAGTTTATCAGTAATTAATTCCTCTATGAAAGTAGGGAGAAGGAGTTAAATATTGCAGCTTTATTTAAAAAGGAACAAGATACTAGTTGGAAGAATCATATTCAAACAAGAGCTCATTTCCAGGAGCCTGAGTAATAAATTATAGCAATTATAAATTGCTAATTTATGAGTACACATTTCATCTATCCAGTATTGCTGAAATCTGATGAGGTGGTTTGGCTGATGTTCAAATCACTGATTATAACCTAGTTAGAAGAGATTTTGAGAGGGAAAGAGATGAGGTACACAGGGAAAGCCCCATAGTCCAAAAGTAAGTTTCTATGGCCAATAGGCCTAAAGAGATACACTGACTAATTCAAGTATTTCCCCTGGCTGTCTACATTAGGCAACCTTAATTACTCCTCTAAGTCACTGACTTCAAGTGTCTCTGGCGTCACATTCAAGAGAATCAAAGACCCTCAGTAGAATCAAGTATAAAATGAAGTATTATTGTCTTCTTATGACCGCATTGTACCGGAAGATAAGACATACTAGGCATTTCGAAGATTTTTAAAGGTCATGTCAGCTGGAAGAAAAAATTAAATATGAATGACAAGCAGTAACTTTTTACTGATGCATCCCAAAACCATGATATCATCCCACACACAAAGGGAAGACTGCATTTGTAAAGTATAGCTACTCAATGCCTGAGAAAGAGATTATCATGAAGAACAAAAATTTGACAATATTTAAAATCAATGTTGATCGCAAGGAAAAGGCTAGGTTATCACATACATGCCCTTATAATTATTACAAGCAACCCTGTTAACTCCCATAAATTTACCAAGTTGTCTCACAGAAGTAGTGGGACGTATTTCTGTATTTTGAGGCCATTGAAGAACCTCAGCTCTTGATGGCAAGAAAGATTCTTCTGTTTTTGAATCTATATACAATCATCACCTAGCCATTCTTCCTTTAATATCTTGTTAACTTCAATAGTTTTAACCCTGTTAGTTTCATCCATGTTTATAGACAAAATGCATTCTCTAGTTGGATTCATTTTGTCAAGATAAATAATTCAAGGTCATTTAGATATCTTATTTCACAGGCTCTTTAATTTGCATTTCATCCTACAGATTTTCTTTGAAACTTTTATCATTTCTGCCCATTTTTCTTGACCACTGAATTTTAAAATTCTAAGTTATATTCTTGATGAAGTCTTATAAGGTTTTGTACCTTGATTGTTAAATTTATTTGCTTTTTTTTCATGGCTACATTGCCATTAGTACAGAGAGAGATTCCACATGGGAATTTCACCCCTGTTATTTCAAATAATGAACTTCCACTTTCTAGAAGTAATCTTTATTAGTCTCTAACTGTCTGACTCCACACTTCATCCTATAAAGCTTCACTGTTTCTATATTTGTCATTATTTTCTCTTTCATGATACTTTGATTATCCTTTGCATATTACAATGATTCCCAGATTCCCAGTCATCAGAAAGTTTCATGACCACAGCACTACTTTTTCATGCCACTGTCATATTTTATAATATTAAATAAAAGCAAACTATAGACTTGAGATAGTCCACTTATAATTTTCCTCTAGCCTTTTACCTCATTTTCAGTACAACACTTGCCATTCCATAGTCATGTGGTTTAGAGACTTATTAAAAATAAGTATCATAAGATTTACAGTTCTATGAATTACTTTTTTTTTTTTTTTAAGTTTAGGTTTTTATGTTTAGCTTAGTTTAGTTTAGAAGACTAAACAACATCTACCTGATAATATAAGGCTCTTCAGGATGTCAAACAAATATATAAAAAAATGAAGAAACTGGAAGTTGAGACTAGACAAATTCAGATTAGAAATAAATAATGCAAGCTAAATAAAGCATTTGGACAATATAACAAGTCTGAGAAGGATAACAGTTTTTAGAAAAAAAAATACATTTTATATTTATGTTATGAGCATATATACCTCTGTGTGTGTATATATATATGCTTTCACTCAAATGTGAAGGGAAGGTCTGTCAGCAGGGTAGCATGTAAGATGGGATAAAATGATGAGGAATGTCCCATCAGACTTTATATCCTGGTTTCAGCTGGGATAGAGTTAATTTCCTTCCCAGTAGCAGGCATAGTGCTGTGTTTTGGATTTAGTATGAGAATAAAGTTGATAACATGCTGATGTTTTTAGTTGTTGCTAAGTACTGCTTATGCTAGTCAAGGACTTTGCAGCTTCCCATGGTCTGCCAGGTGCACCAGAAACTGGGAGGGGGCACAGCCAGAATAGTTGATCCAAACTGACCAAAGGGCTATTCCATACCATAAGACGTCATGCTCAGTATATAAACTGGGGGGGGTTGGCCGGGGACCAGCGATTGCTGCTTGGGAACTGTCTGGGTATTGGTTGGTGGGTGGTGAGCAATTGCATTGTGCATCACTTGCTTTGGATATTATTATTATTATTATCATTATTATATTGTTATTATTATCATTACCATTTTACTTTATTTCAATGATTAAACTGTTCTTATCTCAACCCAGGAGTGTTTCTCACTCTTACTCCTCTGATTCTCTCCCCCATCCCATCGGGGTAGGGGGAGTGAGCGAGCAGCTGCGTGGTGCTTAATTGCTGGCTGGGGCTAAACCATGACACTTTATAATCTATGAATCTATAAAAATTAAACTATTAAATGAGTTTATATTACTTATATGAAAAATAACTGTTATACTGGAAATAAGACTGACTGAATTAAATATGAATGACAAAGAATAAAAAGAGTAAAAGACTCAGAATACATTATTCAATAAAAAGAGGCTTTGGTTACTCTCACCAGCTAATTGATGCATAAGGGATTATGTAGCTCTGGAGATATCAAATCAAGAAACTCACAGGTTATTTTTCATCTGTCTTCTTTATACTTGTGCACTTTAGAAAAACAAAAATCATTAGAGATATAACACTTTGAGTTGGCACAGCTAGAGGATGCTAAACCATAAAAAGTGTTAGTAGAGATCATCTAATGATACACAGGAGTAGAAAGGAAAAACATTTGGAAAAAAAGTACCTTGTAAAATTATAAATTAAAATATTTACCAGAGAAAGGCAATTAATTTTTCCTTTCCTAACATATTTTTAAGGAGAAAGTTCTTTTCAAGAAATTTGCTAGAGAGATATAAATGATAAAGGAATTGGTTTAAATTTCGGTTGTACAACAAGAGTCAAGAAAGTAGAATGCATTTTTCTTTAACATGCTAGTATTTGTATGTATCATTTATTCTTGAGAAAGATAACAAAAAAAAAACCCACCACTTACAAAAGAATAGCAGTGCATTGGGAATCTAACTGCAAAATGAGAAAGCATGTGCATGGATGCAAGTGATTCACCATAGTAATGGACAGTTATTATACTGATTCTATTCTTTTAACATAACCTGGTGCTAAAATACAGCCATGCTTTTCAAAGTCTTTACATTTGCCATATTTACTTATTTGAAATCCAGCTAAGTTATTCTCAACCTAGATATGTAAGGTGAGATTAATTGGTTAGATTAAATTGAGGTATCTCTAGTATAGGCAGTCACACCAGAGCAAGTCAGCCAGACTCCCTTGATAGTTATTTGAGACCTAGTCAATATAGTCATTGGAGGTCATAGTATTATTCAGTCAATCTCAAAGAATGTATTTACATTTGATCAAATAGATTGCTTACTAAATTCCATTGACTATGTAGGCAGAGAGACAACAAAATAAACATATATAGATATGACCATCATACACACCTAAATTTAGATGATGATCCACTTTTACTGTCTGTTCTTAGTAAGAAGACACAAATATAGACCAATCACTGGAACAACTAAAGAAATCAGAATCACAGTCACAGCTTCCTCCCTAGTTTTCTCTTTTTCTGAAACAAAGGTGTACCTGTGTGTTGGCGCACGCCAAGAGCAGATGATTTCTCATCTGTATTGCCAGTGGCATGAGGGTAGCAGAATCAAGGTTATGCACAGTATCTCACTTCTGACAATCTACACCTTGGAATCACCTTTTCCCTTCTTTACATTTAATAGACATCAGTTTATGTGAGCTATGTAGAAGAGCTACTTAGCTCTTAAAGAACTGTTTAAATACATCCCATTGTGCCCTTAGAAAAAACCTATTGCCAATTCAGTACTGAAATGCAGTGAGTTTCTTGACAATTATGGAATGAATATTTGCACCCCTATCACAGACTTCTCTGGAAGATCTTCACTCTGCAGCGCATCCAGAAGTGCACAGATAAGAACAGACACTGTACTTAGAGTCTGGCAATTACAACAGAATCAGTTCAAATGTTAACCAATAATTAATTTGTCACAGCAATCTAAAGACTTCATGGGCTCAAGTACATGATGTTGAGTGCTCATAGTTCCTGTCTAGTACTTTGCACTAAAAAAGCCAGACCTTTTCGTGTGCAAGAGGAAACTGCAGCCCCATTGCAACAATTCCAACATGAAATCTACAAATGGAATAAACCTTAGAAGAGCAGTAATGACCTGAGCATACTTTATTGGTGAAATTCCTTACAATACTGTTGCTTATAATATTTCATCTCTAATTGGCAGTAGAATTGTATTTTACACAAAATGACTGTTATAGACGCTTTTCAAGTTAGGACAGTGCTGATGACAGAAGAATTCACAATGATGCAAAGAACTCTGTGCATGCTAAATTTATCTTATATCTCAAGCACAGGCAAATATGGTGAAGAAAATAATGGAAAGCATGACTGTATCAAGTATGATGCAAATATGTAATTATTCCCATTTGCTGAATAAACTAATTCTGACAGAAATTTCACAGCCACACAGAAATATACTGCTTAATCCCTTTGCTCTTAAAAATATAGAATTATAATCAGAAGAAGCTAGAAAAGATCTATGAATCTTAAAGTAAATGTGAAATCTTCTGTATACATTACACCACTATGGAATAAATATGAATATTGAAATAATCTAGTATTAACTGACTGGAAAACATGTATTTACTATTTACAATAGTAAATGAGACAAATTAAGAAAACTGAGGAAAACTTACAGTTTTTCAGTTTGCAATATATATATATAAATGGATAAAACATAAACAAATACAACAGCATTAAGGTAGTCTGCATCATTCCCAGAGCCAGAAGAGATACAGGAGAAAGAAATCAAAGCAGGGTATTTCTTCCTGTCCCTAACATTTCTACTGCAGGGGAAAAAAAAAATGTACCCAATAAGAATAACTTAATACACTGAAAACCATCTAAGAAAAATTGCAGAATTGAGATCCATTATTAATTAAAATGCTTTTGATTAGATGGAGAAGTCCCAGAGCAAAGAAAACCCCAATAGGCTTGGTACATCTTCACTTTTGCAGCAAGTGCATACTGGTCAAAGTGACTCTTCATCCCATTACTCTCAAAAGTGTTTTTAGAAGAAATGAGAGGTATTATACAGATGACAAGGGAAGACATTTTATATGCTAAAATTCACAGTGGGATTGATGTACAGCACTCAAGAAGTGAAGATTCTTTTGATACCTTTTCACTGGAGCTAGAGTAATAGCTTTCAAGATCTTGCCTAAATAAACAGTTTGTCAGGAGAGCAATTAGTTGAAGTAGAATAACCAACCTATTTTCACCTGATTCATTCCCAACACTTACTGCTTGTTATATTTAATGAGAATTCATTCACTGATTTATTCACTTAGCAAAAGTCCCTTAAGTATCAGGAGCAGTCAACAGAATATGTAGTCCTTCACTCATGGTTCTGCTTACAACCCCTAGCAGTCAGTTCAAAACCTCAACCTTGTATTTGCATCTTTAAATAAAATGATAAGTCTTCAAGCTCCGACTATTAATCATATCTGGAAACAGGACTCAGGCATCTAAGTCTCTGGGATGCCTGAATATGTACCATGACTGAGAAATATAACAATCTATTTTTTCAGAATCATCTGCGACATTTGAAAAATTCTATATTATAAACAAATATATGTAGTCTAGTTTTTATTCTGAGAGCCCCATAGAAAGTAGATTCCAGAATGTCAAATTCAAGAAAATCAGACTTTCTCCTTTCATTTTCCAAAATTAGAGTACATGTTATGAGAGAATCAGCACATCTCTCTTTACTGAAGAAAGTTTCTACTTCTGAACATGCAGTGAGGACATAGTTACATCAGGTCTCCATTCTTCTGGTTGTATGGACATGTTATTTATTGCAGGTGCATTCTATTCAATGAGAAGCCAGACTTTGAATTTGTCTTTCTAAACAGCTACGGGTAGGACAATAGAAATTGGGTGTTTGTTAAATATAATCATGAAATTATATGATTCAACAAGAATTATATAAAATCTGGACTTAAAACTTGTGAACTTCATTAGTTGTTTAAGTCAATCAGTGAAGAAAAGCAAAATCCCTGTAACTAGTAGATATACACATTCAGATATTTCCATTTGTATTTTACCTGCAAGAGCTGAAAAATTCATCAAAACAACATAAAAATAATTCTATATACTAAATAAGTTCAAACAATATGGAATCCATTTCATGACAATTTTCTTTCTGAAAAGTAACTGAGGAAAGATATATTGAATATTACTGTTATTCACTAAATTTTTTTGCCCAACTCTAACTGCTACACAAAGAACAGTGCTTCAAAGATTTCTCTGCTTTAAATACTGCATAATATACTCGCCTTTTCCTTTTACCCTTCACAAGGAGTCATAGGGAAAAAGATCTTCTGATTGTATCTAATTTTCCCTCAAATAACCTATGGAAGCCTAATACAGCACATATTTTACACTTCTTATTTGGGAAACTCAGAAATCACCAAGATTAATATATTTGAAAAATTTGCAATATCAAATCCTTTCTTAACAGAATTACTCTCAATGAAGAAATAGGCCACCACTTGCTGAAAAGGTCCTCTCCAGTATACCATCATTGCCCTTCCCATGAAATCTCTGAGCCCTCATCCTCAATCTCCTTGCTCTTCTTTTGGATCATCCCAATGTCTTGAAATGTTTAAAAGCTGATCGGAGAGAAATTTGACACAATGTGAATATCAGTGTGAATTTTAATGTCTCAAAGCCAGAAGAGCTGTGTCAGCTGGGTCATTGAGAGATACAAGCATTCAGAACTTGAATAAGACCAGGAGATCAAGACTTTTAGTGATTCTTGTAGAAAGCCTGACAGGTGTGGTTTTCCTCTTGCAAAGAAAAAATTAATTTCAGTTGAAACTTCATATCCCTGAGAGAACATTGAAAGTGACCTTTATTGGAAGAAAGGGAAATATAGGATGATCTGGACTGTTATAGTGAGGATTGACAAGTTTGTAAGGTGCACACTGTTAACATATTCGAATATAAAAATACTAAACCTCAGCCAAAACTTCGCTTCCCTTCATCTATGATACCAAATTGTTCTGCAACAGTCTTATTGTTAGCCTTGCTGCCACCAGTAATCATTAAATTTATCAGGTCTGCGTATTCATCCTTTAGAGTTTATTTTTGTACATACTCAAGTGCACCCAGATTTTAGGGAAAAAACACACAAGTTTTATTATAAGAAGACATTGCTACATAGATCCCCGTGATTATTTTGAAGAAATTGTTTCTTGTTTAGTCATTGGCTTATTTTTTGATTTACATAAATATTTTTGTTCATACTTGAAAAGCACTTTCTTGCTGCTCCACCTCCACATAGAAGAAAACTTGCAGAATGGTGACTTTTTCCATTCCTGCACCAACATTCATTGAAACAAACCTACCACCCTAGCACAGAAAACACAGTTTGTTTATTTGTGCATCTAAAAAAAGGAAAAGTTCACAAAGGCTTTAAAATTGGAGATATTACAAGACAGAGAAGTTTCGGATCCATTCAGTGATACTGAAATCACACAGGAGACTTCATGTAGCCCCTTTACTTCATTAATAAAGCTGAAAATTCCCAGCAGCAAATTTAGAATAATTATCTAGAATTGTCTTCTGCACATCCATACGTGTCTCTTTAACAAGAGCTATTCTACTTGACCTCTATCTTCCCAGAGATACACCATTATACACAGAGATATTTCTGGTTGGTACCGCTGTGTAATATCTGAAAAACTAGACCGAGGCAAATGAAGTCTGTGAGGGAGCTTGACAAAAATGTGATAAAAACAAACTTCAGGATTTTAAGCCCACTGGAATCCTGAAAAGTTAGAACACCATGAAATCTGGAAATGAATTAACAATAAAACATCCACAGCACTTCAGACAACCTGACTGTCACAGCCTGACATCATCTGTAAGCAGGAATCAGGACAGGCGGTCTAGGAGATTGGTACCTAGATTTATTTTGGACAGACATGATCATGGAAGATATTCATCACTATTTGGTTGTAACCATAGTGACTTGAGAGCATTTTACAGTGAATACTGGAAGTATGTGGATATGCTGATTTGAAAACAATGGGGACACTTCCTGCGTTCTGTTTATGTGTTTACTTACAGGAATGATTGGCAGGCTGCCTAACTGACCTGCTTTTTGACACAGTAGTAATTTAAGAAAAAAGTTTACTAATAGATGAAAAACAGAGAACACGCTCAAAGAATTCCATTAATCATTGTCCAGCATTTTGAGGTGAATGAGTCAAAAGGCCATAGTACCCACCCTTTCCTGATATAGTCCTTATTCAGTAATATGCAGCTAGAATTTAATGGGTTTGCAACATCCACCCAACTGTATATTTCTGACAGCTGGAAACAATAAATTTATGAAGGCTTTTATCTGGCACTGTTGTACCTACAATCCATGAATCTCTGCATTAGGTACTCTCACAAAAATTGGCACTGCTTAATTTTCTAAATAATGTAAGTTTGAGAGCTAAAAGCTAAAATTCTAGGGGCAGACTGGAACTCATTTTAACTGGCAAGAGGATAGCCTTTGCCATTGTCATGGTTTAACCCCAGTCGGCAACTAAGCACCACACAGCTGCTCTCTCACCCTCTCCGCACCTGGTGGGATTGGGGAGAGAGTTGGAAAAAAACTGAGTAAAACCTGTGGGTGGAGATAAAGGCAGCTTAATATGACAACAGAGGAAGAGAAAATAATAATAATCATCATCATCATCATAAAAGAATGTACAAAACAACTAATGCACAATGCAATTCCTCACTACCCAGTGACCGACACCCAGCCAGTCCCTGAGCAGCAATTGGTGGTCCCCAGCCAAGTCCTCCCAGTTTATATACTAAGCATGACATCATATGGTATGGAATAGCCCTTTGGTCAGTTTGGATCAACTATTCTGGCTGTGCCCCCTCCCAGTTTCTTGTGCACCTGGCAGAGCATGGGAAGCTGAAAAGTCCTTGACTAGTGTAAGCACTGCTCAGCAACAACTAAAACATCAGTGAGTTATCAACATTCTTCTCATTCTAAATCCAAAACACAGCACTATGCCTGCTACTAGGAAGAAAATTAACTCTATCCCAGCTGAAACCAGGACAGCCATGTATTCATTTGTTTATGTTTTCCAAATATACTATTCGATATATTAATGATTTCTGAGTATATATACAAAATAAATAGAATACTAATGAGTACAGGACAAACATTTATTTACTCAGTAACAAAACAGGATTTTCATAGTTATTAATTCCAAAATTGTTTATTCACCTTCACCAAGAAAAATAAAAAAAAAAGGAAAAGATGCCCAGCAGCTTATTGAGGAGATCATGTTTTGGATGTTACCATAAAAAAAAAAAAGAGGAGTGCTGTAGAATTAACTGCATAATGATGTCCACTTCTTTAGGCCCCCCAAGAGTAATCATTTGAACAACTTAGCTGCAATGTAATTTTGTCCAGTGCATTGGCTTTCCAGGGATCAGGCTGGGACAAAAGTGTCATCTGAAATAATACAGGAAATTAATATTTTTTATAACAAAGAAGCAAAAAAGATTTAATAGGAGTAACCTGAGATATTTATTTTGGCATCTTTTTGCTTTATATTTTTTAGTTTGCTGTAGTTACATTATTTTTCAAATTGGAAAATTACTTTTAATTAAAAAGGAGGGCTTGGATTTTAAAATGACAAAACAGGATGTTCCAAAAACTTCAGAATTATTTCCAGCATGTTTTCACCATTTGAAATAACTCCAAACTCATCTTTCCAAAGTTTCCTTTTCCTCTAATCATTACCAGTCAAAAATTGTTGAAAATCCATAAGCTGTTTTTTCCACGATTCAGGTACACCATGGACGTATGTCCATCCAAAAAGACACTGTCCTGATCTCTGATTTAAACTGTAGAGATTCCCATAAGAAACACTATTCAATCTATGATTATATTTTTTTCACAGAGTTCATTTTACAGTGTCCTTTCCCTTTATGATAGAGGAGATAGGTATAGCAACCAAGAAAAATATTCTTTTGGCAAAGAGATTAAGACTGATGAATTGGTTGTAGCAGCAGAATTCAGATCAGGTATATGTTACAAACTGTTGTGTTGTATATTTTAAAGCCAGAAGTCTAAATTTTTATGTTTACCACCCCAAATATTCCATGCAATGTACTAGGAAAAACTATCGGGCTTCCTGTAGGTGCCATATTTTCTGAGGAATGCTGATTTAGGCTTCCTCATATTCTTTGTTATATTTCTAGTGCTTGAGAAAAAACTTATCACACTAGTTTCTCTGCAGATTTAATCTTATTCAGTGTCAGGTATCCACACTTTTATTTTACATCTAGATATTGAAGGAAGATCCTGCTGTGAGATCAATGAAGAAAAAACCAAACCAGATAGAGTCTTCTTACTTATTTAACAAGATAAAGAAGAGCTTTTTATATTAATTAATTTTTTAGCCCTTCTGAATAACTATAGTTATGAAGTACTATATTTTAAAAAGTAAAAAATAATAACTGCTAAGCCTTAGCATTTTTTATTTCTTTCTTGGATGCCAGCAAATCTCATATGGTCTTTTCAACTCACACAATGAACAATAAAAACAACTGATATTTAAGTGAAGATTATAAAGAAAATATCTCTGAATCCTACTGTTACAATGTTCTACTAATTTTGTAGTGACAATAAAACTGGAGTAAGTGAAAAAGTGTTTTTTAACAATAGCAGATATTCCTGCAAATCTGCTGCAAGTCCATTATTCTTGATTTTGTCTTGATTTTTAGGTAATTCCATGGATACAGCTTTACATTTATTTATATTTTATACTATTTGTCAGTGTGGTAAAGCTGTGGAATACATGAGAATCAGCATTTCTAACATAGTTCTACCATTGTGCAGTGAAAATAGGCACTAAGGAAGTACAAAAGAAGTGAGCAAAATCAGGATAGAGGCCAGATAAGAGAAGAGTACAGTCAGATGCTCAAAGGTATAGAAAAGGTAGCAGCAAAGCTGACTTTAGTGTTTGCTCCCGGCTGTTGATTATCATACCCAAGAGATTTTTTTACACGTAGACACATACATTTTTAAACTCTTTTTTTTCAAAAGCTATACATAATCTCTGTTTTTCTCTGCAATCTCTGAAGACAGCAATGGCAATCAGATTGAAATTGTCTAGACTCTTGCTGTGGTTTTATTTATTTGTTAATCACCATTTTTTTGAGAACAAACATAGTTTTCTGAACTCAAATCCTGGCAGGTAATTTGCTCTTTAGATTAAGGTATCGTACTTATATGTTGAAATCCATTTTCATCTGTTGCATGCTTTTACAAGGTGGCTTCAAAATCTTACTGCCATCTGCAAGAATTATTTAGGAACACATTGCCTACCATAATAGACAGGGCAGATCAGTGCTGAAATTACATGCAGTCATTATTCCAATATTCTTCTGTTAAAAAAAAAAAAAAGAGAAAGAACACTAAATACAGGAAGAAAAAAAAATCTGTTTGAAACAAAGTACAATACAATACTTGTGCTTGTAAAATTATTAGATTTTTCAGAGACTGATTCCTGATCTCTGGCCTAGGGTATTTCCCTGAAAACTTTGGATTCTGGATTGATTTTGACTATTTAGTGGGTTGGTTGACACCCTTTGTTGTGAATTATGCAAACATATAATACAGTACATGACAATTCTGCTACTTAGTAATGTTTTGTAGTTTGGCTCCATTATATCAGCATAAGTGATCTAATTTCTTCTTTTTGCAATGATGCAGTGACTTCTTTGGTCTCAGTCATATATGTTCATTTTGCTGGTAAAGGGATGTTGATGCACCTTTTTCCTCGGGTTGATTTGTTTTGGGGGGCTTTTGTCCACTTATGGTATGTCTGGACTAAATGTCCAGCTTGAAATCCTAACATGATTCCTGCTGAATCATGAACTGTTCATACTTTAGTCCTGGTTTTTACACCATGGAGGGTTACCCATAAATGTAAGTGGAACTAAACAGGGTTTATAATAAATCAGGGGAAATAGATGGATCCATGAAGCACTTTACAAAGTTAAAAGGATTGTATGGGTTGTAGATTAAATGTTTATTAGCACTGCTAGCTGCCAAGATTCTGTATAACTCAGTTATATACATGAAATGTAGTTGCATAAACTGGCTGCATTAACTCTCAAGGACTTTCTGAAAAATTCAAGGTTGTATGAACTAAGTTACAGAATAACTGCTTGTCTGGACTTGATAACAGACACTAACAGAGCAAAAATGACAGTTTGATTCAGAGACAAATACAAGTGAGTCTTGAATGCCTGGCTTCCATTTTTTTGAGATGAGATAGCTGTCTTTAAAAAGCTTCAGTGGTGAACATCCTGTCAGTTTAAAAGGTCAGACATTGCAAGGTATCAGCAAAAATGATGCTATACAGACCATTGGAAGAAAGAATTGTTTTATTATCTTCATTCTTCTGTTACATTTTTACTCTGCTGTCCATCCTCAGCAATTAGGAAGCTTATGGAAAAGAATGAAAGATGTTCTGAATGGGTGAACTGATTTCAGGTGTGATGCACCACACTAGAGATGAAGATGGAAACACTGAAAAGCATGGGGCATGGGGTGAATAATTCTGGGTGATGTCACCTTAAAAATATTGTTATCTTTAGCAAACAAATACCATATGTTTGTAAAATGCTTGAAAAACAAATATGTTTTTCAGTCTAATATTTTATTGATGCTACTGCAGTGTCTTATATGTCAATATGCAGCAAATTAATCTGCTTTTCTATTTCTGAAAACTACACTTAAAGGCATGCTCCATTCACACAGAAACAGTATTAGTCAAGGACTTCCTTCCTAGCCTTTATTGCAAAAAAAAAATCCAGGTAAATATTGGCTATCGTTTATGAATGATCTTTGCTTCTACATACGTGGTGGGTTGACCCCAGCTAGCAGCTGAGCATCCACACAGTTGCTTGCTTTCTCCTTGCCCATCCCAGCAGGATGGGGAAAAAAATAGGAAGAACTGGAGTAAGAAAACTCGTGGCTTCAAATAAAGGTAGGGAAATCACTCACCAGATACTGTCGCAGCCAAAACTGATTTGACTTGAGGAATTTAAGTTAATTAGTAATAAATATTTAGTTAGTGATTCAGGTACTGGGAAACAAAGGAGACAAACATTTAAACTCTTAGGGCCAGATACCTCTTCTTCCTGCTTCCTGGGCTCAACTTTACTCCAGTCACTGACTTGTCACCACAGGTCACGTTCAGTCCCTTCAGTGATGCAACAGCTAGCACAGGGGTTCAAGGTCAGGATGTAGCAGTTTCTCTCTTCCTCTCTTTCTTTTTTGTTCATTTCTTATGCTCCAGCATGTGTCCTTCTGAGGCTGCTGTGTCTTCAGGGGTGTATCACCGCTGGCATAGACTCATCCATGGGCTGCAGCCCCTTTGGGGGTGTACCTTGTCCTCCATGGAGCATCTCATACAACTATGACTTTGGTGTTGCCTCATTCCCTTGTTCCATCCCACCTACACCTCTGACCTTTCCTAAATGCTTTCACAGGCACCACAGGCTTGGCTGTTGGGCTCAGCTTTGGCCTCCAGTGGGTCCATGGTGGAGCTGGCTGGAACCAGCTGTGTCTGGCACAGGGCAGCCCCCAACCTCCTCCCACAGAAGGCATCCCTGCAGCCTCCCACTACCAAAACCTTGCCATGTACACCCAATAAAATATATTAGAACACAACATATATAGATGATTTTTTTCATTTAAGCTAAAAGCACAGTCCACCTCCATACACAATGTTAACACAGATTTGTATTAAAAATGTATACATGCATGTTGATTGACTACAGAATAAAACCATGAACTGCATACCTGAAAATTCAGTACAAAAAAACTACTTATTTACTTTATTAACTACATAAATGTCTATGTGACAGTAAAGAATAAAGAACGTTTTCTACAGAACTATGTTTTTGCTCCTCAAAGGTCAGTGCAAATTGAAGGCTGTAGTATATAGCTATATATGTGTAGCTTAGAGTGAAATCACTTCAGATCAAATGAGATTAAACAACTCCACAATATCAATATGAATTTTCTAGTCAATGGCCAGAGAGCTGTTATACTAGTTGTTATTAACTGGAATGTGAAGAATGTTTCTTGGGCTATAACACTGCCATATGATGCAAAGATTCAGCTCTCTTCGAACAACTTCTGTGTGTGCTAGTCTTTCATTATTAAAATGAGATGTTAATACTTTCTTCTCTGACATCTACTTTGTGAAGATAAATACCTGCTCACGATAGAAGCC
The DNA here is from genome assembly GCF_030463565.1 of Pelecanus crispus. NCBI lineage: Eukaryota > Metazoa > Chordata > Aves > Pelecaniformes > Pelecanidae > Pelecanus > Pelecanus crispus. The sequence continues at coordinate 41,005,865 of NC_134648.1, read as the reverse complement.
ATATAGCCACTCAAAGAAGCAGTTGTAAGTGCTAGCTGGGTGGCTGTTGAAGGTTTGAAACTAATCTTTCAGCAAGAGTGAAGTTAGACAAGTTTTCGAAATGTTAATTTGACAAAATGAATGTATTAGTATCACAAACATTTTTTTTTTTTTTAAACAATGAAAGAACACTACATTTTGTGAAAGCTTTTGGAAGCATATAAGCAACATAGTCATTTTCTGATGCAAAACTAGAACCATTTATTTTCTAAGATATTTTAATCAAGATTTTTGGAAAAGGAGTTGGGTTTAGAGTATTTTGTTTTCAAAATACATAACCATGTATCTATACTAAATTCTGTTTTCTGTGATAATTTAAAGCATCTAGATACTACCAAAAGCTGGGTTTAGTTTGGTTTTTTACTCTACTGGTAGGAATATTACTGGTATTCAGACTGTCAGGGTATCTTTACTTTGAAAGAATGACTGGGCCAGTGATTGTAGTTTATGTTCTTAACTCCTTCTTCCCATAGAAAAAGATCTTCAGCTATGAAACCCCCAGATAATCATTTAGTCCCTTTATATGTATGATGAATGTTGTCTCACGTTTAGTAGGAAACAACTACTTCAAAGCAGTAGTATGTATGGAGTTGATTGCGGTGAATAAACTTAAAAGATGATAAGACTAGAGGATTTAGAAACCATTCTTTTGGGCTTTTCTTTTTCTTTCATCTTTAGTGATTGATGAGAGGCATGGAAAGCTTATTGAGACAACTGAAGTTCTTAACACTCACAGGAGAAATAACATAAATCATAGGAACAAATATTTAGCTCTTAAAAAAAAAATCTTCAAGCAGTCCCATTGATGAAGGGAGTGAGCTTAGAAGGAAATTTTCATTTTATCATTAATGCTAGCTGTCAGGTTACTTGAAAACTGAAAAAAAGTTGGGCTGCTACTCAAGAGATGTATGTTTAGGTATAAAATGGAAATTTCCTGGTTTTACATAGCTGTTCCTGAGCAGTAAGATTTTTTTGTGGAGGGGGGGTGGATTTTTCTCTGTTTACAGGAAAGAGATATTCAAGCTACTCCTTTCCTATCTTCTCATTTGTAATGCAGAATTTATAGCAGCCCTGAAGATAGCTGGAAATCTACCTTCTTAATCAGAAAAAAAAGGCACAGTAAAGTGTATTTTATCCTTTAGGAGATGAACACTGTGTGAGTTATAAAGAGTTGGTGTTAGAGAGGAGGTGATTATAGTTAGGTCTGATGCAATCGTTAACAGAAAGCAATTTTATTACATTTGAGTGTAGCAAGTAGGTGACTTATGCCTTTGAACCTTAACATTACTGATGGCTCTGAACTCAATAAAGGCAGGCATATGTTTTATGTGCAGTTTATTTGTATGTACTGAGGGCATTTTATGTGCAACTTATTCATTGTACTGACTTCCTTTTTCATGTTTCCCCACAGACCACTTCTTTATTAATGAAAATTATAATTGCATAAATGCTTAAATCACTGAAGAAACAAACTGTGCCATGAAAGTAATCAGGTTGCCAGATGCTACAGTGATGGGCACTATTTAAAAATAAAACAAACAACAGACAAAATTGTATTAACCACATTTAATGTAAAATAATTAATAAACTATCATCTCTCTTTATATGAAATAAAATATTTCCACAGCTTGGTAATCTCCCAGCATTTTTATGGTGTCTATTCAATTGGATAAAACTGTCTTCTGGATATATACATGGTATGTTTTCTAACTTTGATTATTGTACATTTTTATGCTTTAAAGTATTTAAAGTAGATTGAAATCTAGCATACATATCTACTACAGTGTTGTGTCAAGTGTAGTCCAAGCTATAGGAGAAGCCCTGTTAATACTACTATAAATTTAGCTTTTATAAGTTCTTGGCATATATCCAGCTTCCCCTTTTATTTAAAAGCTACATGCATGTCTGAAATGCCAAATGGCTTTAAGAAAATTACATATTTCTTAGCTCCAGCTACATTTTTCTGTCTTTCTGCATATGTGGCAGACAAACTGATTCTACACAACAGGATGAAGTGAAAGCATTTAAGCCCACTCCATGTTATACATAGAGTACTTGACAATATGCCATGGTATCTTTGAAACTGGTGTCCTCTCTTCTATTATGTTATTATTTATGCATTTTTCCATAGTGTGCTAATTATTTTTTGCTGAACATCCCAAGACCAAATGTATACAGTAATTGTGCATATTTTATCAGTTGTGCTAAGTATGTATTCAGAGACAATATGATAATATTCCCAAAAAGGAAGGCTGAGGCCTTGAATAAAACTTATTACAGTTGAGTATAACGAGTCATGAAAAATTTTCTTTTCTGTTATGTTTTGTTTATATTCACATTTCTTATGAAACAGAAGCTTTAGTTTTCACAAGAGGAACCACATAATGTAATTCTTTTTCAGTAGATGTTACCGCAAGATGTCAGGAAGAAAAATGTAAGCCCTTGAAGATATGACTCTTCTCAACTGTGTTGTTAAGTATCACTGGAATACTAACCTGCAGCTCGTTCAGCCAGCTGGTAGATTAGTAAAGGTACTTTTTGTCACTTGCAAACTGTAGCAGAATATTATAAGTCAGCTAAGCTGTCAAGGAAATTTGCATTATTGCAGACTAAATATTTTAAGAGGAAATAGATGTGCAAACAAGCAAGAAGAAAATCTTCTTAGAACAAACTTACTGGATGAAAAATGTTAAGCTTTATCATACAAACTGTTTGATCAGTTTTAGTCAGCAAGTATACTTCTGAGTGTTTTACTTCATTTGATTGCAATAGTTAATGAAGTATCTCAGTATGAAGAGTCACCTTAGCTGAATTATGAACAAAACATCCTGCTGACATAGCTTGCTTCTTAACAAGCAATGCCAAACTCTTTCTGCTGCTACAAATTAAAATAATATTTTGCTATGAGCTGAGTTTTCTTTTCCTGTTTATGAATGCCCATGGACAATTTTCTTTAATTTTCCTTACTTAAAGCTCTAATTTTGTGATCTTGTCAATAGACTGCTATGTCAATCTTGTGTCAGCTTTGAATTACATTACAGCAATTGTTATGGGAAAAATACTCTGAGCCAAAAAAAACCCAAATCTAAGTCTTTATATTGCTCATGAACTTTTTGTTCTGAGTGTTTTACATGAGCATTTGGCAGTTCTGCTTTCTTACTGCAATTCTGCTGTGGAATTTCTGTACATTTAGACTAATTGTTAACTACTTTGGTGAAGTCCTAGGATGACATTTTATTGATCTAGTTAATTTAAGCACCTTACTTAATTTTAAGAAGTAGTTGAAAAAACTTTAAACAAATTCATAACCCAAGCAAAACATAGATGAAGAGAAGTCACCCAAAGAAAAACTGAAATTTGTAACACTGTTTAGGAATAGAAATATATGTAAGTCACTTAGAGGATGAAAACACGGTCTTAACCAGCACAAAAGCTTTACAGCGATCAGATACAATACCCTAAGGCCTACCTATCTCATGTAGAACACATAGCTTACAAAACGGATAGTCACTAAAGCTAGTAACAACTTTGAATACCCATAAAGCCCAGTTATAACTAAATTTTTAGATCATGGAAAATGTAATTACCATATGAAACCCTGTCACTAATCTCACGTCTGTTTGTTGATTCATATTCATAAATTTCAGGGTCAATGAGATAAAAGTTTAAGTATGTATGTGTAAAAAGATTATTATTATAATCTAATATTCACTCTGTTGGTTATCAGCCTTCATACTTTAAAGGATTTCCCAGAAAGTTTCTAAAGACAGTACGAAGGATAATTAGCTCTGTTCAGGAATATTTCAGAGAAGAATATATTACTTGAGAGCTCTTCCTTTGTCTCACGAGTCTTTACAAAGAGACACCTTTCATCCTGAACAAGTGCCAGCTATGTTAATTAAGAAAAACTTGTGAAGCAAAAATAAAACTACACTGTAATATTAGGTTAAAAATGCTTCGGCAAGTACTTACATACTTCATTCAAACAACAGGATAAGATCTGTTCTTAAATTTTTAGGTTAAAAAAAATTTGCACTTACAGTATAATTATTTAGGTACATTATGGTTAATGGTCCACAGATGTATTTGCATGGAAGAAAAAAACCCCAAGATTTTCAAAAGCACAGATAGCATTTAAGCAACAGACACTGATGTTTCCATTGTTTTTCAGAAGTATCTAACCACTTCATATTCCTTGAAATCTCCCCTTAGGCAATGAGAACTTAATGAAAGGAGGAAACTTGTGGGGTTTTTTTCCTGGGAATAACAGCTTGAAATTACCATGGAATTCAGACTGAGTCACGTTGACAGATATTGACTGACCTGTCCCAATATATCATAGAGTTTAGTAACATCATCATTCAGAAAAAGTTAATTTTAGAAATTTCTATTTGATTGCAATGTTGAATTTAACCATTTTTTATTTTTTGTTTTGTTTTCTTTAAATCAGAAGAGATTGCTTGTATTGGACTGAAAATATCTATATTGTAAGATTTTAACATGCTGAGTTTTGTTTTAATCTTGATCGACAAAGCACATAATAGGTGAATGTGTATTTTGCAATAATGCTGGAATATCTGAATGCTCATTTGAAAAAAGGGATAAGAGTAAATAAACATACAGGAAGAAATCATGGTTGATTTCAATACGAGCTTGTTTGAAGAACACTCCCAGTAAGAATTTCTGATAAAACACTTTCAGCTTCAAATTAAACTAGATTACATGAAAAATGTAAGGAGCCAGCAATGTGCACTCACAGCCCAGAAAGCCAGCCGTATCCTGGGCTGCATCCAAAGCAGCATGGCCAGCAGGCTGAGGGGGGTGATTCTGCCTCTCTAAGAGGTGAGACTCTGGTGAGACCCCACCTGGAGTACTGCATCCAGCTCTGGAGTGCTCAGCACAGGAAAGACGTGGACCTGTTGGAGCGGGTCCAGGGAAGGGCCACAAAAATGGTCAGAGGGATGGAACACCTCTCCTATGAGGACAACCTGAGAAGGTTGGAGTTGTTTAGCCTGGAGAAGGCAAGTCACTGGGGAGAACTTATTGTGGTCTTTCAATATTTAAAGGGGACTTATAAGAAATATGGGGACAGATTTTGAAAGACCACAATAAGGTCTCCCCAGAGTCTTCTCTTCTCCAGGCTGAACAACCCCAACTTCCTCAGCCTTTCCTCATAGGAGAGGTCTTCTATCCCTCTGATCATTTTTGTGGCCCTCCTCTGGACCTGCTCCAACAGGTCCATGCCTTTCTTGTACTGAGGCTTCCAGAGCTGGACGCAGTACAGCATCTGGTGGGGTCTCACCAGATCAGAGTAGAGGGGCAGAATCACCTCCCTTCTTTGGATGCAGCCCAGGATACGATTGGCCTCCTGGGCTGGGAGCACACACTGTCAGCTCATGTCCAGCTTTTCATCCACCAGTACCCCCAAGTCCTTCTCCGCAGGGCTGCCCTCAATCCCTTCATCCCCCCAGCCTGTACTGATACTGGGGCTTGCCCCAGTATGACCCTGAACTTGGCCTTCTTGAACCTCATGAGGTTCACACGGGTCCACTTCTCAAGTTTGTCCAGGTCACTTCTGGATGGCATCCCATCCCTCAGGTGCGTCAACAGCACCACTCAGCTTGGTGTAATCTGCAAATTTGCTGAGGGTTCACTCGATTCCACTTTCAATGTCATTGATGAAGATATTAAACAGTACTGGTCCCACTACAGACCCCTGAGGGACACCACTTGTCACTGGTCTCCATCTGGACATTGAGCCATTGACCACTACCCTCTGGATGTGACCATCCAACCAATTCCTTATCCACTGAACAGTCCACCCATCAACTCCATATATCCCCAATCTAGAGAGAAGGATGTTGTGGGGGACCATGTCAAAGGCCTTACAGAAGTTCAGGTAGATGACATCCATAACTCTTCCCTTGTCCACTGATGCAGTCACTCTATCATAGAAAGTCATTAGGTTGGTCAGGCAAGACTTGCCCTTGATGAAGCCATGCTGGCTGTCTGAAATCACCTCCCTGTCCTCCAGGTGCCTTAGCATAGCTTCTAGGAGGATCTGTTCCATGATAATCCCAGGTACAGAGGTGAGGCTGACAGGTCCTTTCTACCCTTTTTAAAAATAAGTGCAATGTTTCCCTTTTTCTAGTCACCGGGGGCTTCACCTGACTGCCATGACTTTTCAAATATCATGGAGAGTGGCTTGGCAACTATGTCAGCCAATTCCCTCAGGACTCTGGGATGCATCTTGTCAGGTCCCATAGAGCCCTCTAATAAAGGAGTTAAAGTTTTATTCCAGAAAAAATTAAATGAAGCACCCAAATCTTGACAATGTCTAATCCCATGCCCTCTTCAGACCTTTTGAAGCTGTAATGTGTTAAGGGATAGTTACTGCTCTGAGTAATATGCTGAAGTGCTTACAAACATTTCCTCCAACCCAATTTCTTCAGACATACATTAGGCTGGATAAAGCCTAACAGTTCAATAGCCTCTAGGAGTTACTTGGCACAGTTGTTCATATGTGCATTCACTCAAGAAGATGTATATTTTAAGGATGATTAATACATCATTTATAGTACCAATGAAAGGTCAGTCATAGATCATAGCAAATCCCTGTGCCAGCAGTAAAATGAATAACATTTACATTTTAAAAATAAAATATTTTATAAACATGTAGAGTTTGATGGTAGCAGTACCCTGTTATATAGTTATTTTGCAAGGAGGTTAATGTATTGTCCAGTACAGATTATGCGAGGTGCAATAAAATTTTTAAACACATTTTAAGGGCTTTTCATCAATCTCTCCTTACAACTAAAATGCCTTTATTAGAGCAAAGGTACTTTAGCAGGAAATGTAAAGACACCACTGTCCAGCAGCAGTTAGTTTTATACCATTTTTTTTTAGTTTAATTAAATTTTAGTAATCCCTAGCTATTCCATAAATATCACAATCTGATCTCGTGTGAGGAATCCTTCCTAATGATATACATGGAACAAACATTCTATCTTTATTGATTTATGTCTATAGGGAAATTGTAAAATACTTTCATTGTTATCTATTTTTTTTTTTAAATCATGAAAAAATAACCAAACTGTGTTAGAAATCATGTGAAAGAGAAAGGAACAAATGCCTTTTTTTCTGGCTTGTTATACAATGATGTTTGCTGTCAGCCTCAAGATGGATTCTCAATGTTCCTTGCAAGAATAGAACAAGGTGCTATCCATATTTCTGTTCCTTCGCCTGCTACTGAAGACCTGTGGAGCCTATTAGATTTGCTCAGCTTATTAATTTTCCCATGTCTTAGTATTTCTATCACACTTTGTACACTAAGGATTTGAGCACAGCTGAGACAGTACCACAATAAAAAATCAGGATGATGAATAGTCTCAAGTCTGGCCCTTATTATCCTGTCTCAAGTGCATTCAATATCTTGAAACCATCACATTCAGAAAGTTTTGAGATCAAAGAAATAAATAAAGCACAGCAGTCAAAACAAAGTCAGAAAGGAACCTAGTCTACCCCTCATACCTCTTTTTCCCTGGTTATTTTGTCTCCTCTGGCCCCAAATCTTGGAAAATCTGAAGACTCTAGTAACTAAATTTTGCGG